>NC_080042.1:1719449-2319449 GCF_012489685.1 Lotus japonicus
GTGGAGGACGAAAGTTCAGAGCAACAATCTGATTGTGACGAAGCCAAGGATGAAGAAGGTGTGGAGGGTGAAGGAGGCTTGCTACGAACAGGAAGGGGTGATCAGGGAGACATGTATCACAGAGTTCTTATCTACGGAGGAAGATATAAGGCGTATGGAAAACTTGGAAGCGGCGACATTGGCTGGGGTGTATTCTGTCGATGGGATTCAAAAATTTCTCAATATCAATGGCCTTGGGATGATTAAGGTCAAGCCTTTGGGTGCAAGGGAGGTGCTTCTTGAGTTCCATACACATGAGGATATGGTGGAGATTTTAAAGGAGGCACATGATTTTTTACATGAAAAGTTCATGGAGATTGAGCCTTGCACAGTGGAGACCAGTTCTAAAAGTTTTTTAACATGGGTAAGAATCCTTGGAGTGCCTGTTTATGTGTGGGGCTTTGATTTCTTTGAGGCTGCATTGTCTTCTGTGGGACGTCTGGTGTGCATGGATGATGCAACAAGGAGTAGAGATCGCTTTGACGTCGCGAGGGTGCTTATAGACACTAAGGAACCGGTCTTGGCAGCGACAAGTATAGTGGTGCTGATTGATGGCAGGAGGCATACGATCCACTTGGAACTGGTTCATGTTGGTGGGAACTATTTTGCAGCCAAGCCACGAGTGGCTCAACCTGTTTCGAGGAGGGATTTGAGTGACTCTGATGGAGTAAGTGTTGAGGACGAGCCAGAGGATGACAAGTTCCACGCCATCGATAGCGGTGATGAAGAGGTTCACGGCCAATGGTCTTGGCAAGATGAGCACTGGAGGCACAAGGACGTGGCATGCGACGGAGAAGATGGCGAGGGTGTCGGAATCACGGAAGATAGGGTCATGGAGAATGACGGGGAGACAATATCAGAGGAGATGGACGCTGGTGGTGGACAGAAGAATACGGCGGCAGCGGAAACAGAGGTAACGTTAACGGCGAAATTATCTCAAACTCCGGTGAACATGTCATTAATGGAGCGAAGCAGTTACTTGGCAAGTAATGAGGAGCGAGGATGGCGGAATTCAAATGTGTGGATTAGGGGAAGTAACGGCGGACCTAAGTCAAGGGAAGAAGTAATAGAGGTGTGTCAAACATTAGCACAAGCCAACAATTTATCTTTGGAACCAGAAAGCCAAATAAGTGATTCTGGGGCAAGTGATTTTGAGGTTGATGCTATCCAAGCTTTAGTACCAGACGTATCTTTGGTGTCAACAACCAAACCTCATCGCAAGTCAAATGCTATGGAGGGGGCTCCTAAGAAGAAGAGAGAGAGGTCGCCCGCGCAAGGAGATATTGCCAGTTTTGGAGGCCAAACCCAAACGTCCGCCAGGAAGACCTCGGAAGAATGGGTTTGTACAACAAAAGATAGATGCGAAGGATACACTATCGGTGGTGCCAGCGGATTGGAATAGTCCGGAAGGTATTCAAACACGGGCGCGACGTGCATACATTAATAGTTTGCGTGCTGGCATGTTATTTGATTGTCCTGAGGAAATAGCAGTGCGTGAATTGGCTAATCATATTGCAAGACATCGCTTTCAATAGTTTATGTTTGATGCGTTGGATGATGAGGTGTTTTGTGCTGGTTGTTGTAGGGGGAGAATTCTTTTTGTCGAGGAACGTGGAGGAGGAGGATATAAATCTGAAGGAGTTTGTGTGATCAAGTGATCTTTTTTTTTCCTTAACTGATTTGCTTATGCAAATTGGGGTGTACTCGTGGTGCAACACGAGGGGTGTGGGGATTATGTATCATGTTTGGTAGATGTCAAGTTTTGAGCAGGCTTTGCGGGTGTTTATTGAGGGTTGTATAGGTGGGTCAGGACAGAGGATTTTCATATGGCAGTTGCATTATCTGGGGATTCAAATCTTATCTTTTTCGTTTCTTTTTGCTAAGACAAAATGTGATTGAATACTTCCATTGTGGGTGGTTTGTTTTTAGCTAGCTGGTGATTTGTATTTCCCACTCTTAAGAGGGTTTTTCTCAAGCTTTTGGCATTTCAATAATAATTTTCATTTTCAAAAAAAAAATAATGTGTTTATGTTTGCGCTTATGGGACCTAACAAGAGAGGGACCCCATGGTCACTATACAATATATATATATATATATATATCGGCTCTAATTAGTAGTTATTTTGGACATGTGCCTTTCAAATTCATACTAATGTGCTGAAAAGTAATTTGAGATTTAAAATCTGAAAATATTAAAAAAGTCTAGAACATGGCCGCCTTTTATTTTGTCAATAGAACATAGCTATCAATTTCTACCGGGCTTTACCTATTTATATTCATCATCTCTTGATCAATCTTGCGGTGATATTCTAGGTGATAAAATTATTTAGGAAAGTGTTCATAATGTAGTCAATTCAGAACTAAAAAAAATGATCGTAAAAAAAAACTATAAAAAATACTGTCATCAATTATGATTATGATTTAACTTATTTTGACGATCATATATATTAAGAATGATTAACTAAAAAAATTCATATTAGGAATTATTCTCATCATCTTTAATTAAATAACATACCAAATTTACTTTATTGGATTTGGAAAAATATTAATTATATATATATATATATAATTATGTGACTAAAAATTTTGAAATAAATAAACATAAAATTTTGTTTGTTTTTATTCTGATTATCTTATCTTTATGAAAATGTAAAATATATAAAGCACTAAATGAGAATTCAAATTTCAAAATTATTTTAATTATGAATCCTTTTTAAAATAAATCAGGTATCAAATATTTGAAAAAAAATTAAATTAAAAAAATGTGATATAAAAAATTAACTTATGACTAAAATTTTGTTCCTATTAGATGCAAAATTAGTCAACACATTAAATAAATTATTAATCAAAATAAATCAACCTTTCGAAGATTCAAATAAATATGTGTGTGTGAGAGAGAGAGACAAAGAGTATAGAAATGTCATGTCGAGATTAGATAACAATAATATTTATATTTAAATTACATGATTAAAAGCTCTCATGGGGAGGAAAATTTTACTTGAAAATACTTCTACATAAACTTCAATATAAAATTAATTTTAATAAGATTTCATTGGTTTACAATATAATTTCATGTTAATTTTTTGTACATAATAATATAGTCCATTTTCATTTTTCGTGAAAATTGCAGAGATAAAATTTTCCTACGGGGAAGAACATTTTAACAAGAAAATAGTTTCATGTTAAACCTAATAGAAAAATAAATTTTATATAATTTAAGTATATTTTTATAATTTTTAAAATGATTTTATGGTTAAAATATATAAAAATTGTTTGAAATTTTGGAGATTTTGTGATATTCTTTGTGTTTTTGTTTTGTTGAGTGGTCATAATTTTTAGACTCTTAATTATAGCAAGTAAAGAAAACGACAAATATTGATTTTATTATATCAATTTTGTTATCTTTCAAAAAAATTGTTATGAATCATTGATACATGCCTAAATTATAATATCAAAATTTGGCATGCAAGGCACGGGTAAGAAACATTAATACTTATTTAATGGGGAGAAATTTTTTACATGAAATACTTCTAGATAAAAAGTTATTATAAATTTTTTTAATAAGATTTCATCGGTTTATAATATAGTTTCACACTAATTTTGTACTACATAACAATATAGTCCACCTTACAGGGAGGAAAAAAAAATTTCTTTCTTAAACCTAATAAAAAATAATTTTTCATATAATACAAGTATATTTGTCATAATTCTTAAAATAATCTTAGAGGTAAAATATATAAGAGTTTGTGAAATTTTGGAGACTGTGTGACATTTGTTGTGGTAATTTTATTTTTTTTGAGAGCTTATTTTTTTTTAGTTTCTTAATTCGAATTTCTAACAGCTAAAAAATCAAAACAGGAGATGACATAGACAAACACATATCAGCAAAACTTCCTGAGCCCATACTATATCCAAAGCTATATAAGGCGGTTTCGTCTTACATGGTTCACGAGCCAAGTGCTGTCATTGATCCGAAATCTGTTTGCATGGTGGATGGCAAGTGTTCTAAGCATTTTCAGAAAAACAAAACCAAAATTGCACCACTATTGAAGACGATGGATTCCTTATATATAAGAGAAGGAAAACTGGAATTACTGTCCTAAAAAAATGTGTTCCTCTTAACAATGGGTAACTTTATTTCGTTGTTAACAAGATGACTATTACATCTTATAAGTTGATGAACATCTGATGCAAAATTATTATTGTCGGTTTAAGGTTCGTTCTATTTCCTTTACAATTAAATAAATCTTTATTGATTAAATCAAGTATGTACACAATCTGATATATATATATATATATTTATATATATATGTATTTATATATATATATGTCATAAATTTTGTAGGTACATTGCAGTATTGGTTAAAACTTGGATGACTAGAAATAAACGCAATGATGTCATAATTTATGATTTATCTTTCACAATCATGATTTGTGCTACTATCACATTCTTTGTTTTTCATGAAAATATGTGTTTATCATCTGCTTTATTGGTGATTCCTTATATATAATTTGTACTATTGTGTTCATGTTCATGAAGAATGTGAAACAAGTTCATCTTTAACTCAATCAGGCTTAGAAGAGAAGTTTTTTTATTCACTTTGCTTAGCATTTCAGACTCTTCTATTTCATATGTTGTTCAATATATTTAAAAAAAATCAAGATATTGACTAATGTATCAAATACAACAGACATATTCCTCGTGCAACGCACGGGTAAAAAAACACTAGTTAATTAAAAATCCGAAAATTCAATAATAATACCATAAAAATTAATAAATACTCTAAAAATAAAATAAAAATAAATTAAGATAAAATCAAGAAATAAACAACCTAAATCCTAATCAAATCTAAAATTTAAAATGTATTTTTTTATGAGAATTAACCCGAGAATGACACGTGAAATTCTTTTTATGACAATTAACGTGAGAATGACACGTCACTAAGAATTAACGTGAGAATGACACGTCAATAAATCAGCCTAATAGAAGTTCTTCTTTTCTTATATATATTGATTGATTACTCTCCGGCCAAAGTTATATGAGTTTAATGGTTGTGCACTGCCAGTGTAAAACATTTTTACACGAACGTCCAGTAACTGAATGTCACGTATTCAAATGCATTTATGATCCTTTTTATTTAAATTAAATTAAAAGCTTATTTTATGACTTGGCAACCTATCATTGGATGTATGTGTAAAAAATGTTTACACTGACAGTGCGTTACCAATAAATTCAATTTATATTTAGTACTTTTTTAACAAACATTTAGTATTAGAATATTTTCAAAAAAGATTAAAAAAAAGTACTCCCTCCATTCCTAAATATAAGACCTATTCCAAAAAATTGCGCTTATTAAGAAAGCACTTAAGGTCACTAATTAGAGTATTAATTTTCTAAAAATGCATACATTCTTTCCTATTTACCCTTTGTCATTTTCTCTCACCAATAATCATTGCATTTATATCAAAAGTCATAGTTAGTTGGATTAGTAGTAATTAATGGTAGGTGGTAACTTTGGAATTGAAAACATATAATTAATGTGAGGGTAAATATGAAAGAGTACAAAACCTTTTGCTAGATTATTGTAAGAGATCTTATATTTAGGAACATGAAAATTTTGAAACTAGGTCTTATAATTAGGAACGGAGGGAGTACTAAAAAAGGTATTAAAAAAGTATTATTTTATATATGAGTTTTTAGTTGGATTAGATAACTTTATTCTTGAACTCCATACTAAAATAAAACATGATTGAATTGAAGAAAATTTATATGATTAAACTTGTTTACCTGATCCAACCCGTACTTACTATTAAACTAGATATAACACCCGTGCGTTGCACGGGTTTATTTACAATATTTTTTAATATTATATAAAAATTATTATACTTTTAATGAACATTAAAATAATATTTAATTATAAGTCTTACAAAATTAAAAATAATTATCTTGAGATAACTTTGAGTTTTCTTTATGTACCAAAAAATACATACTCAAATTTAATAATTTAGTTTAATAAGTTCAAAAAAGTAATAATTTAGTTTAATAATTAGCATTAAATTAGTTTTAATAATTCATTTATTTGTTTATATAAATATATTTATGCAAGTTTGAAATTTTTTATATTGAATAATAAATTTTTAATATCATCAAATAAGTTATAATAATAGCATAATTTATGTGCGTTTTATCAACAGAAAAGTAATTCTACATTTTAAAAATATAAATTTAATAGCTCTTTCCAAAAAAAACGTAAATAGTGCAAAAAATTATTTACTAAATTTAAATTTCCTTTTTTAATTATTTTCCTTTGTTATTCCTTCTCAAGTCATATTCACTAATATATAATAGATCAAAAAAATATATCTAATTTTTTTCAAATAATACACAAATACCTTACTGCGAAAATTTTAATTTTAAAACTATTTTATCTAAATTATTTATTATTTAATTTTGATTCTTGATGTTGATTTTTTTTATGTAGACAATTTTGGTTTTTCATCATGAAGGGATAGTGAGTAAGTACTATGAAAAATGAAAAGTCATGAGTTTAATCTTTTTTTTTCAAGGAGGTGATCCTTTATATATATGTACACGATTCGAACCCGGACATTGCTTAAGAGGAATAAAGCATACACAAATGTATTTAAATAATTGTTTTTCTAAGATATTTATTTACATAAATTATTTTTAATATTTTTTGTCATTATATAACTAAAATTGTCCACATGTAAATTATGGGTCATTTTATCAGTGTAACTTTTTTGTCGATAAACCTCAGTGTAATTTTTTATTATTAGAGTGTCTTGTTTCACTCTTTTTTTGAGAACGAAATGTTATGTCCTGAAGTCTTTTGTCATGTTTTATTCTACCTTATACAACAAACATGAAAATTAGTTGGTAATTGAATGACTTATTGATTTGAAAATTCTATTGATCAGTTTTTAGTTTATTGTATATAATACAAAGAATTCTTTATATTTTTTGATGTATTTATAAAAAAAATTATTAGGTAGTTGAATAGCTACGGACTTAGGAAGTTTTATTCAATTTAATAATTTAATTTAATATGTTTAATATAAAGAAAAATGTTAATACAAAGGTTCAAAGTGAGTTTTACATTTTAGTATGTAGTTGAATAGATTATGACTTAGAAAATTTTATATAGTTTTAAATTATATCATTTAAGGTTTTTTTTTGAAACAATCATTTAAGTTCTTAATACAAAATAAATGTTTTATCATTTAAGGCATTCAATGTAAAGGAGTGCAAGAAAACTCAAGTCTTCTTTACATATATATATATATATATATATATAGATATAGATATTTTTTTATTTTAAAACTATTTTATCTAAATTATTTGTTAGTAAGTATTATTTTCTTATTAAATTTAAGTTTTAATATTTTTGAAATACAAAACTTAAGTAAATTTTAAGTTCATGAATGTGTTTATTTAATGTAAGCAGTTGAATAGTTTTTTTTCCCTGAAACAAAAGATTTATTGAAATATAAATATCTTGAGAACATCCCTCTCAAGTAAGCTACAATAATGGTTCAGACATAACTCATACAATGTCTTGTCTACCACATCCCTGGTTTGCCCAAAAATCTGCCAATACATTCCCTTCCCCATTTTTTCAATTTTAATTTTATTATTGTTGAATATATTTATTACAAATTTTTTGTTTTATTTGAATGCTTTTAATACATTGCAACACTTAAATTTTGCTTATGTATTTAATGCTAAAACTCAAGTGTTCGTTTTATATAAATTATTTATTAATAAATATTATTTATTATTAATTTTAATTTTTAATATTTGTTAAATGCAAAGCTCAAGTCAATTTTAAGTTTATGAATGTTTTTATTTAATATAAGTAGTTGAATAGTTTTTTATTATATAATTTTTTTTCAGTTTTTCATATATTTAATATTTTTTGTTATTTTTTAATATATTTAATATAAATGTATAGGAGCTTTATGGTTTAATGCATTTAATACATGCAAAACCTCAAGTCTCCTTTACATATATATATATATATATAGATATAGATACGTTTGACTTGGGCAAGTTCATTGAACCTACCCGACTTATATGTACCTCTAACTGACTGCTACCACAAAATCAGATGATTTTACAAAAGGAATTTGAGCAAGAGCAATGCTATGTATCATGACTTGACTTGCGCATGATAGTTTTAAAGTATAATTAATTAACTACACATCAGACTTTAAAAGAAAAACAAAAAAAAAAACGACGTGATCGTGAGTGGTATGTGTGGTGCACGCGATTAAGCGATTTACTTTGAACAAATTTGGCTCAAAATGTTAGTAAAATGAAGATGATGCAAAATTGCAATGCATGAAAATAACAAGTTAAAAACCAGAAAAAAGAAAGGCTTAATAGCTCTTTTGGTCCCTCACTTATCACAATGTTGCACTTTTGATTCCTGTAGGAAAAAATTAGTAAAATAAGTAGCTCACATTTACACACTTTTGCCGTTTTAGTCCAAATAGGGATCATTTTTACAAACAAATGAGCAACGTAGAGGACCAAAAATGCTAATTTTTTTATTGGGGATCAAAAGTGTAAAATCGTGATAAGTGAGGGACCAAAATAGCTATTAAGCCAAAAAGAAATAAGACCTGGTCATGGTCGTATTATGACAGTGGCGGGGAATAAAGTTGTGGTCAATACCTAGTCCCCACTCGATTCAGTAATACCATCCATTTCCAAAGGCTATGACCGTAAAGTCACTCGAGTAAGAAGATGCATCACATTTTTCATTTTTGACTTAATTGAATTAATGGCATTTTTACTAATTGAGAGAATTTTTTTAAAGTTTATGTATCTATTAGCACCCTAAAATACGTAATGGCTAGAAAATAATTGAAGCATTTCGCTTGCAAATGAGACAAATGAGTTGTGAAAGGTTTTAACCAACGAAAGCGAGTGACCGATTAAACAAGATAAAAATCGGTTAAAGTACATGAGGCTTCGAACCATTATTGATAAGTAAAATCCACATATATTTAATTTTGTTAAGGAACTTGATTGGAAGAAATAGGGGAGGAAAGAGATCTCTCTTTCTCATGCATGAAGGAAAATTCTGATTATGTTATGTCTTGCTTTCAGCTGCGTGACGATTTAAGTTCACAGATAGAAGGTTTGATAAGCAGGTTTTACTTGAGTTGTGATGTAGTTAAGTGTAGATTATATTGGCTGAAATGAGATCGTCTCTACTCCTTAAAGAGCGAGGGAAGGCTTGGTTTCCACGATTTCAAAGCTGGCCAAAAATTGGTGGCACAATATATTAATTCGGATTCTTTGCTAAGCCGGGTATTTAGATTGTAAGATAAAGGCTTAAATACTCTGTAGGTCCCTGAAATTGTACCCCGTATCAAAATAAGTCCCTGAAATTTTTTTTTCCGATTCCGGGTCCCTAGAAAAATTTGTTTGATCAAAATAAGTCCCTACGCTGGAGAAGACAGTGGTTGCCTCCTCATTGTTTCCACAAACCATGAAATAACATGTTTAAAGCACTCCTAGACCTTCATATATCTGATCTGGGCGAAGAAATCGCAAGAAACAAAGCTAAAACGAAGAAACCGAGAAGCTCCATAAATTCCGGCGAGAAGAAATCAACTTGCGACTGACCTTTTCTCTTCAACTGTGACGACCCAACCCACGAGACCACCACCACTGAGTTCCTGAGGACGAGACGAAGCCGGCCCAACACCCTGGTCGTAGCGCCGCCATGACCGCCGTCGTCAACCACCGTCTTCTCCGGCGTAGGGACTTATTCTGATTAAAAAAACAATTCCAGGGATCCGGAATCGGAAAAAAAATTTTCAGGGACTTATTTTGATACGGGGTACAATTTCAGGGACCCCTAGAGTTTTTAAGCCTAAGATAAATGACATTTAAGTGATTTCACCGTTACAAGGTTTTAAGACATTTGCAATTAGTATTATTATTTTCATTGATTAGTACGTTGAAGAGAGGCTTATCAGTTTCAACTGCAAGTTTAATGGCTTTAAAACTCACATTTTTGGTGCTTTGATGGCTATTGGAAGAGGAAGGAAGTAGCACGACTATTTGAGAAGCTTTGGTACACTTTGGTGAACAAGAAGAAAATGTATGAAAACAAGTGATGATAGAAAATAGAATAGATCTTCCTCTCTTTTGAGAATTCTGAGCATTGTTGTAGAGACTCCAACATGTGTAGGTTCTGAGTGCACAGTACCTTGCATGTGGTTGTGTTAACCTTGGGGGGCAAACCCTACAATAGATTGCACCGGAGGTCTGCCGAAATTTTTTCTTTCAAGGAAGTGGTTCGTCCATGGCGCAACTATCTTCCTAATATTTCCAATAATTTGAAAGCAAAAAATATTAATCATCATTTTATCATGTTGCTGCCCTACGGCCTGGGTGAGCCTATGTGAATTCCTCTTGTCCACCGTGTTGTGTTGCTGCCTCTGGCAACTGAAGCGTTGAAGGTGTCATAGGACGATTGGACAATAACAATTATAAATAGTGATCACAGTGGAGATTTTCCAGGGAAGTTCTATTCTGGGTTTCTTTGATTGATTTTATATTGATTTCTCTCTTTGTTGAGTTGTGTGAAGTAATGAGATGTTTATTTTTCTCTTTCAAGAGATCTTGATCAGGAGAAATGTTGATGAGAATAAGAAGTAGGTGCAACGAATGGTTGTAACTTCGAATGGTTGACAACAAACTCATTGCTGAACATGTTTGTGAACACAAAAACTTCTGAGTAAATGACAAATTGAATTATTTGAATGTACATTCATGTTTAAGAAAATTTAAGAGTACAAATAGTAGAATTGAAGAATGTCTTGGAAATGGTCATTAAACTAAAATCATCAGCTGAGAAGATATGGTTTTGGTTTTGAATTTATTAAAGTTAAACAGATCAGAGATATTCATAGGCTATGATTGTGACGCCTTGTGATCTCAAACGGGTCATGGCTAGAAGTGCTACGCATAGTAGGTCACCTTACAGTTATAAACATGACATAAAATTTGGAAAGGATTAATTTGATTTTTATCAAATTACTAGTATTTTTTACCCGTGCGATGCACGGGGGAATTTCATTTTTTTTATTGCGTAAAATTTTAAAATCCATGTTATTGTTGTTATATGTATTAAAAGATAATGGACATTGATATTAATATCACTCACACCTATCATTATTATCCTCCAATGTGTACCACACTTGAAAGTGTGTTACATTTTCACTACCGCTACATATTAGGGTGGTTGGTATTAATAAGGGTGTGTGTAGTACTTTTTAACAGTGGCCAAAGATAATTTGCCGATTAATAAATGATAAAATTTAATTTTGGATATAAGAAAATATTAGTCTGTAAGTATTTTTTTCATGATAAATGTGTTTATTTTTCTCTTGCAGAAAATAATTTATTATATATATTTCTGTGTCTGTGTGTGTGTCTTTTCATTCTTATTTATGTCAAACAATAAACATATGAAAAGAAATCTAAGAAATAAAAGAGAATAAAAAAAAAGAGAAAAAATGACAATACATGAGAGTTTTAAGCTAGGCAAATTATGTGAGGTGAATTTGGTGTGCATTTAGGTAATTTTCATATAGATTTTTATTTTTTGTTTCATGTGGAATGAAAGAAACTTTCCCCTAAGAGATATAACCTCACAGTGATATGGATGTTCTCGACTCGAACATGATTTCCTTAAAAGAAAGACGTCTTACTCAAAAAGAAAGTAATTTCAAATTTTTTTTTGAGGTAACAATAGTTTTCACATAGAATAATTGTTGATTGAGCACAAAAATAGAAGAAGAAAAAATTTGGAAAATATAAACAGATTTTGACTCGAGAAGTTTTAATTCAAGTCCTGGTATTGTGACCCGTGAAATACATGGAGATATTCATTTTTGTTTATAATGTGCATTTTTTTTTCATATTCTTAGTTATTTTTATAGATTTACTAAAAGAAGAATCATGAATTAAAAGAATAAAATTTATTTTGAATATAAGAATTGTTGAATCTGCTTCACACCAGTGTTGTTATGCCTGAAGCCGATGTGTTTAGTGGATGTTCTTGGGAGTTTACGCATCTTGGAGTTCTGGCGGATTTGTTTTGCGTTTTTTTAAGCCAAGAAAAGATCTTTACTTGGATATCCAAATAACTTTACTATAGAGTATGTATATGAATCTCACATAGAAAAGAAGAGCTTACCTAGAACAAATTGACGCCCTTGACTCACTAAATCCCAAAATAATTTGTACACTTGGTATTTTCATCATTGCACCTTGAATTGCTCTCAGTTGCAAGGTCTTCAGAACTTTCACGTAAGCTACTTAACGCTCAATTCCTAGTCTTCCATCAAACATGGTTCCTTTCAACTGTGTACCCAATCTCGAACTTCATCATCAGCATCCCAAGTTTTTGATCTTACAAAGATGAACTATCACAACTAAAATTTCTTCGTTATTTTCTTGGCTTAAGTACGCCACCATCAGGTCTCCGTATAAGCCTCAAAGTGTACACACCAGTAGATTGCCTCCGCAATTTTCATTCTAATTTTAATAAAGTAAACCTAATGATTTAGGAGAGTCTAAAAAATTTAATATAATCAATCAATGTATGAAAAAGACTCACGTCAAATCGTGTATTGCAACATCTATATGCATATTTGTCTTCCCATCCTTTTCACCTTCTATTAATCCACCTTTTTTGAACTAAATGCCCAATAACATGTAAAATAAAAAAAAGGATAAAGATTAATAATAAACTACAATGTGAGCATGCAATGCTGCTGTTGTATGAGAAGTAACCTAGCAAGTATTAGTCATTAGGAAATCCCGTTTTGCATGATTTTTTTGACCGTCTGGTTGGGTTTTGGTTGGGTCTGCAGAATCTTAGAGGGTATTTTTTGGCTGGTTTTGCTTTTTGGATCCCCTTTGAGGAGGGTGAAAATCAAAACCGACATAAAACTTCTAGCCATCCATAATGTTTTAGTACAAAACAATAATACACCAAATAATAGAGTGTAGGAAGTCATGCAAAAGGTCATGCAAATTTCTCCTTTTTACGCATCTCCCAGAAGAAATTATAATTTCAATCTAGAGAGAAAATGAAAAACAAATTAGTATAAGTTTATTATAAAGATAATAAAAAATTGCTTGGAAATTTTATCACTTGGCATTAGTGGAAGATTAAATGATTAATAACACTCAAATATTATTATAACAAACTCAATTATTCATTCAATTACTAAGTCAAACTAAAAATATATTAAATTGTATTTAAATGATTTCTTTCAATTTCAATTTAATTAATTTTTTAACCGTAATGTTTATAATGAACATTAGCTTTATGAGTAAATGATGTTTAAATAATTTTCTTTCAATTTAGATTTAACTCTATATTGGTTTTAGTTTAAAATTTCAATATTGGATAATTAAAATTAAAATTCAAAGATTTTTTTTATTAAAAAATCAACTATTTGTATTTATTTCAATTTGAACATTTACCTAAGTCTAATTCATATTTATATATGTGATATTTCTTCCTTAAATAGTAACTCATTCTATTATTTTTTTAAAAATTATTAATTTAAATTATTTTTAATCAAGTTTTATATATTACTCTTATAATTTTAATTTTTCCAACTCTTTTGCATATCTCATTTATTCAACCTTAACACTACAGTAAACAAAGTGTGTGAGTGTCATAAATAATATTTATTCATGACATTAATTATTATAATTGCTAATATAGAATGAAACTTTAGGAATTCACATTTTATGACTGCTAAAAATTTATTCAATGAACTTCAACTTTATAACTTATGCCTCTTTACTATCCAATTGTAAGTTTCACCCAATTCCATAAATGATATTGTTTCAAATTACATGACACTAAGTGGAGAGTCTCTTTGAGTGCCTTCAGCCGTGATTGTAACATGTCTGCCGACTGGTTAGCCAAAAGAGGAGCTTCGAACCCAGAACTGCCTTTTTGTCTGCTTGATACTCCGCCTATGGAGCTTGAAACCCTCATTATGAGGGATCGTTTGACTGCTTTGTAGTTGTTCTTGTTGTTGTTTATTTTCCTATGTAACAAAGAAAGATATGAAAAGTATTATTTATATTTATATGTCTTGGTCTGCTATTATTTTTTGTACTATTAACATATAAAAGTTTTCATCAACATCTCTATAATATTCTTCAACCCATTATGTTATCAATTTTAGTCTTAAACTTTTATTATGTTAATAAATATATTATTATGCACAAACTTTTACTATTATAATTTACTAATAATATAAATAAAAATAAGTAATGTACCAATGAATTTGAACATTCTTCTATCAAATTTAAGTAAATTTTCTAGATTTAACATTGGATTGGAGTAATTTAAGTCGATTCAAGAACATAATGATTTCAAGGAACTTACAAAACCTTGATGAGCAAGTTTGGGTTCTTTAACCGCTGTCTCTTTCATTTTTCTTCAACTCACGCCTCTAAAGATGTATGTGTCTCTATTAAAGTTGGATATCCCTCCTTCTTTTCTGGTACCGATAGAACAAATCATTTGAAATATTTTAACTCAAACTCTTGTCAAGTATAGAAGAATATATGGATGAGACAAAATAATATTAATTTTTAAGGATAAAAAAAGTATAAGAAGAGTAAAGCCGGAATAGATACAACATAAGGTAAAGATTGAAGGTGTGAAAAATGACTAGAAGGGGGGGGGGGGTTGAATAGAGTTTTGAATATAAAACTTTCCCCTTAAGATTTAAAGTAAATCTTTTCGGTTTCTCTGAGATTGAAGGTGCAGCGGATAAAGATAGAGAGAAGAGAGAAGCACACAAGTATTTTATCCTGGTTCACTTGATAAATCCCTCAAGCTAATCCAGTCCACCCGTTAAGGTGATTTCTTCCTTCTTAGAATGAAGGCAATCCACTAATCAGATAATTGTTACAACTGCACTTGAAACCTACAAGTGACTAACAATACACTGACTTAGCTCACACCAAGATTCACTCTCTTAGTCTTCTCTAGGATCCGATCAACCTTGATCTCCTAAAGGAATCACCACTAAGATTCACTCTCTTAGTCTTCTTAAGGATACTGACCTACCCGGTCCCTTAAGGAAAATCAAACAACTGTTTGAGGTTGGTGTTTACAAAGGTTTGCTTCTAAATAAGCTGAGTGTAAACTAAATAAGAACAGATGAAGAAAATAGAGGCTTGAATCTTTTCTTGTATTGCAGCTCTTGGTTTCTCTCTCTCAGCTTTCTTCTTTTCTTCAGCCTTTTATAGTCCAAGGTGCAAAGGATATTTATGTTGAGAGAATATGACCGTTGGAGGGCATTTCTGGAACTTCCAGAACCTGCTGTGGCTGAACCTTGGTAGGTAGGCTTGTCAGAATAGTACACTGCTCTTGTACTTCTTGATAGAGACATTTGCCTTTAACCAATGACATCTGATCAGAGTTATGCTTCGTGTTGGAACTTGTGAAGCTTGGTGATCAGAGTCAGAGGGATGCTTGGATCCTCTGACCTTCGTAACTTCTACTTCTGGACCTTCAGAGCTTCTGGACCTTCAGAGCTTCTGGTCTTCAGATCTTCTGATCCTCAGATCTTCTGATCCTCTGATCTTCTGATCCTTAGATCCTCAGATCCTCAGATCCTCTGATCCTCAGATCCTCTGATCCTCAGATCCTCTGATCCTCTGATCTTCAGATCTTCTGATCTTCAGAACTTCTGACGAATATATCTTCTGGTGTCAGAATCAGAACCTGTTTGTCAAAACACTCAAGACAAACATTAGAGTATCATAGTTGTTCATCCACAAATAAATACTTGTTATCATCAAAACATAGAGTTGTACCACATGACCAAATCTTGATCTTACAATCTCCCCCTTTTTGATGATGACAAAACCATGTATTTTGATGAACAACTCTAAACAAATAAACTGAATACACTCAGAGTATAAGGTATCAGAGTTAAAACTTATCCTGATGTGTATAGTTTATCTTGCTCCTTCTGAATCCAAGACTCGTGCTTGATTCTGAGTTAAGCTCCCCCTGAATCTAATACTTAATATCAACGTTAGTAATATCTAGATTCTGAGCTAAATAATATAGGAGTTGTCAAGATACTATAAGTTCTCCCCCTTTTTGTCATAAGCAAAAAGAATGAAGGTGGAAAAAAAAATAGTAAGAGCATAAGACAAAATACTCCCCCTCAGAAGGAATACCAAGGGATACTTGGCTGCTGATTAGTATATCTTCTTATGAGAGCAGAAGTGTCAAAGTCCAGAGGTTCTGGTGACATCTCCATTCTGGAAAAAAATTCCATCTTCAGATGCTTCAGAATGAGAAGCTATGAACCTACTCTTTTTCTGATGACGCAAGTCAGAAGTTGTAGTAGCATCTTCTGATGTTGTTGCTTCTGGTTTGACAAGTTCTGAGTCTTTGTTTCTATCTGAAACAGTCATGCTCATCTCTGCAAGCTTTTTCAGCTAGCTTTGACTTGACCAAATCTTACTCTACTGATGCCTCCAAGATTAACTTCACCTTCAGGTTCAAGTTTAGGATCTTGGGATATATGTCTTTCTCCCATCATGTGTTTCCTGCATCCACTGTTCAGGTTCCATGGTTGGAGTTTCGATGGACCTATTGAAGATATCTGCAACATATATAATCTTATCCCTAGGTACCCACTTTCTGGGTCCTTTCTTGTTAGTTAGCCCAGAAGTTCTGACAACTTTGGGTCATTCAACAGGATAATATAAAGGAATTTGAGCATGATATTTTGACATTGAGAAAGTTCCTTTCTTAAGAGATGATGGAGCAACTTCAGAAGGTTTAGAATGACCAATGTCATATATTCCATTTCTGCTTACGCCATAGATCATTGAAGCCATTAAGCTTCTGTCTACGCTTTTAGCCAGGAATCTTTGAAAAGACTTTTCATACTTAGATTCATTTCTACAATCAGAGGCATCACAAGCAACTATTTCTTCTAACTTAGCAATCTGGTTCTTAAGCACAGAGTTAGAATTGATCAAAGCATGATTATCATTTTTCAAATCAGAAATAATTTTCTCATGTTCGGAAGGAGTCTTGGAAACAGCAGATAAGTCCTTTTTCAGCTTCTTATGCTTAGACAATAAGGAGTTATACTTATCCATGATATCAGACAATGCATGTTTCAGTTCAGAGGTAGAGAAAGAAGGGAATACCTCATTTTCATCGTCTGAGTTAGGATCTCCTTCTGATGCTGAGTCAGAGTCAACAACTTCCTTTGACTCTGCTCCTTTGTCTTTGACAATAGCCATGAGTCCTTGGACTTCACCATCAGAGTCAACATCCTCTGATTATGATTCATCAAAAGTCACCATCAGACTTTTCTTTGGTTTGAAATGCTTCTTTGACTTTTCGTCCTTTGATGAAACTTTGTATTTGCTCTGCCTGTGCTTCCAGATGCAGTTGAACTTTCTGGATATCAGAGTCAGCTCATCTTCATCAGAATCTTCTGATGCTTCTTCAGATTCTTCTGCTCCAGCTTGGAGAGCTTTTGACTTCTCAGATTTAGCCTTCTCAGAGCGCTTCAGCTCATGACATTTCAGTATGCTGATGAGTTCTTCTAAACTCATATGCTCAACATCTCTTGTGAGCTCTATTGAAGTCACCAAGGGCATCCAGCTTTCAGGAAGACATCTGATGACCCTTATGACATGATCTTTAGTTGTGTAGCTCTTGTTGAGAGGTCGTATTCCAGCTACGAGCAACTGAAATCTGGAAAACATATCCTCAATGGATTCGTTAGGTTCCATGATGAAGGATTCATATTTCTGGATCAAGGACAGCGCCTTTGATTCTTTCACCTTCTTGTTTCCTTCATGTGTCATCTTTAAGGAATCAAGGATACACTTAGCGGAATCACGATCAGTGATTTTCTCATATTCTTCATATGAAATGGCACTTTGCAGAATAGCTCTTGATCGGTGATGATCTCTGAACTCCTTCTTTTGATCTTCACTCATCTTCTTCCTTGGGATCTTTACACCATGTTCATCGACAGGAGGGGTGTAGCCATCAACAACAAAATCCCAGAGATCAGGATCAAAGCCAAGAAAGAAGCTTTTGATTCTATCTTTCTAAAAATCAAATCTCTGACCATCAAAGATAGGTGGTCTTGCACTGTATTGATATTTGCTTGTAGTAGTGGTGGAATCCATGAGTTTTTCACACTGGCCCGGATCTGCTGAACACTGTTAAGTGTGGTAATCAGAACTTGCGCTCTGATACCAATTGAAGGTGTGAAAAACGACTAGAAGGGGGGGGGGTTGAATAGAGTTTTGAATATAAAACTTTCCCCTTAAGATTTAAAGTAAATCTTTTCGGTTTCTCTGAGATAGAAGGTGCAGCGGATAAAGATAGAGAGAAGAGAGAAGCACACAAGTATTTTATCCTGGTTCACTTGATAAATCCCTCAAGCTAATCCAGTCCACCCGTTAAGGTGATTTCTTCCTTCTTAGAATGAAGGCAATCCACTAATCAGATAATTGTTACAACTGCACTTGAAACCTACAAGTGACTAACAATACACTGACTTAGCTCACACCAAGATTCACTCTCTTAGTCTTCTCTAGGATCCGATCAACCTTGATCTCCTAAAGGAATCACCACTAAGATTCACTCTCTTAGTCTTCTTAAGGATACTGACCTACCCGGTCCCTTAAGGAAAATCAAACAACTGTTTGAGGTTGGTGTTTACAAAGGTTTGCTTCTAAATAAGCTGAGTGTAAACTAAATAAGAACAGATGAAGAAAGTAGAGGCTTGAATCTTTTCTTGTATTGCAGCTCTTGGTTTCTCTCTCTCAGCTTTCTTCTTTTCTTCAGCCTTTTATAGTCCAAGGTGCAAAGGATATTTCTGTTGAGAGAATATGACCGTTGGAGGGCATTTCTGGAACTTCCAGAACCTGCTGTGGCTAAACCTTGGTAGGTAGGCTTGTCAGAATAGTACACTGCTCTTGTACTTCTTGATAGAGACATTTGCCTTTAACCAATGACATCTGATCAGAGTTATGCTTCGTGTTGGAACTTGTGAAGCTTGGTGATCAGAGTCAGAGGGATGCTTGGATCCTCTGACCTTCGTAACTTCTGCTTTTGGACCTTCAGAGCTTCTGGACCTTCAGAGCTTCTGGTCTTCAGATCTTCTGATCCTCAGATCTTCTGATCCTCTGATCTTCTGATCCTTAGATCCTCAGATCCTCAAATCCTCTGATCTTCAGATCCTCTGATCCTCAGATCCTCTGATCTTCAGATCCTCTGATCCTCAGATCCTCTGATCTTCAGATCCTCTGATCTTCAGATCTTCTGATCTTCAGAACTTCTGACGAATATATCTTCTGGTGTCAGAATCAGAACCTGTTTGTCAAAACACTCAAGACAAACATTAGAGTATCATAGTTGTTCATCCACAAATAAATACTTGTTATCATCAAAACATAGAGTTGTACCACATGACCAAATCTTGATCTTACAAAGATAACAATCATGATTTGGAAGCTTGATAATCCTCATCACACGTATCATTATTGTTGCAACAACTACCCTTCAAGGGTGCATTTTCCTAGTCAATACAGTTTGCCTTCCAAGTTGTTCAAATTTGGAAGCAAGAATCTTTCATCTTGGTTATTTAAACCAAATTGCAAACACAAATTCTTATTTTTGTGTTTCAAACCCATGCAAAAAATGGTGCAAGTTGAGTCCTCGTCCAACAAAATGCTAAAAAAGCTGTAAGTTGAGTCCTTTCTCAACAAAATAGCAATTTGTAAATTCAAGCATGAATGTTTAAGGAAAACTACATTTTAAAGGAAAAAATACAAACATATTAGTTATTTCTTTACACAATTTCCTCGCTTTGCTTGTTTCCTCATAACACACTCATTTGTCTTCTTCTCCACTCGCACAATTGAAACCTGAAATTAAGAAAAACCAAACGATAATATTCGAAATTAGAAGCTCAAGCCTTTGTAGACCCACTCACTTTTTAAAAAAATGAGAAAACATAAAAAAATGATAAAATATAAGGGAAAATCAGAAAATACATGGAAGGACATTCACCATTTAGAAGCTTGATCAAGCTTGAAGGGTCAATGATTGATCTAGTTTAAACCAAATAAGAAGCAAAATAAAGGTAAGAAAACCACAAAAAATAGTATGGAACAAAGGGGTATTTATACTCGTAGTTTAAGGCTTAAAGAAGATTGAAGATCTAAAAAACTGATCAAGATTGAAGGTCTCTTCAAAGGTTCTAAAATTTGAGCTTAATGAATTCATTTTGGAATGCCAAAAGACAATGAGAATACTATAAAACTGACTTTTCTCCTGAAGCTGAAGAGTTGCCACAAAGTTATCAACGACCAGGATTGAATCTTTGAAAAATTATGTGGATTTTTACTAAAATACCCATGCTGAAAATTAGGTTGTAGTGCAATGGATTATTGAATGACCAGTTTGCCCTCAAGGCTGCAGAAACTCTGCTTTTATATATAGTATAGATAGATAGATAGATAGATAGATAGATAGATAGATAGATAGATAGATAGATAGATAGATAGATACGTTGCCATTTTTGAGTAATTGAATGCTTTTTTTGAGTAATAGAAACTACTTAAATTATAGTTATCTCTGTCACAGCTGGAAGGGAATAGATTGTGTTGTATTACTCAATTGTGATATGTATGATAGCTAGTGGATACTATCTTGAATGCGTGCTATATTTTTTTAACAGAGTTTATGAGAAAATTTGTGAAAATTGTAGGAATGTTTTCCTTGTACTTGAAATTCTTTCGAATTTGGGGGTATTTGACTAAAGTAGGAATACCAGATGCTAAGAGGAAGAATATCGGTGCTAAGGCACACTACTTCATTGGTTATGCTTATGATGTTCTTGCCTAGAAACTCATGATCTTAAATGATAATATGACTATTGTATTGAGATATCTTGAGTTTTATGAATGATTCAATATGTGCTTGTGATTGTATTTGTGATTCATAATAAGCAATGAGAGTTGGCAACGATGATGCTTGCAATAAAGAGAAAAGACATACATGTCATACAAGTTGCTAAGAAATTGATTAAGAATTTTTTGATTCCTTGAGTATGTAAGAAGAGAAAAGAGTCTTGTTAATCTTCTTGCTAAATGATTGACCAAGAAAGTTGTCTTGGATACGTTGAGGGGGATGATGCTTAAGCCTTGAGAAAGAAGAAAGTATGGTGGATACCCAATTTGTTGGTCAAAGTAAGCCATATGATTACTCTTATGCATTACATTCTCATCCCTATGGCGCGAGGTAATGCTATTTTTGAAATTAAAGAGATACATATGCATTTGTGGTGGTGCTATTGAGACACACTTGATGTATCTATGATAAAGTGCTTTTGAGACGCACTTGACTTTCAAATAAAGTTATTAACATAAGTTTATTCACAACTAACATGTGTGAAAGTGTTTTGTGAGACACACTTAAATGCTGATGAGACACATTTATTCACATGTGTGTGCTTTGTGAGACGCACTTAAATGCTTATGAGACGCATTTAAAATTTATGTGAATAAATATGTGAGTGAGATGGTAAAAGCCGCCATCTATGAAAGACTTGGACAATCTTTCTAAAACGCTCACATGTATCCTAAGGTTCGGAAAATGGCTTTAATATTCTATTGCGGAGTCTCTACATTTTGAAGTTGGTGTGTGTAGTGGGGATTCCAACCAAGTCAAACTAGTTCAAGATTCGTTCACTCTTTTGACAAAAGTTGTTGCCTCACTTCACTACGTGTTAATTCAATCATATGGACATTAACACTTAAGCACAAAAATTAACTTTCTTTGCTTAGAATAATTCCCAATCACTTACATGTCATTAGTGGGGGATTGTAAGATATATGACATTTAAGTGATTTCACCGTTACAAGGTTTTAAGGCATTTGTAATTAGTATTATTATTTTCATTGATTAGTACGTTAAAGAGAGGCTTATCAGTTTCAACTGCAAGTTTAATGGCTTTAAAACTCATATTTATGGTACTTTGATGGCTATTGGAAGAGGAAGGAAGTAGCACGGCTATTTGAGAAGCTTTGGTACACTTTGGTGAACAAGAAGAAAATGTATGAGAACAAGTGATGATAGGAAATAGAATAGATCTTCCTATCTTTTGAGAATTCTGAGCATTATTGTAGAGACTACAACATGTGTAGGTTCTGAGTGCACAGTACCTTGCATGTGGTTGTATAAACCTTGGAGAGCAAACCCGACAATAGATTGCACCGGAGGTCTGCCGAAATTTTTGCTTTCATGGCAATGGTTCGTCCACGGCGCAGCTATCTTCCTAATATTTCCAACATAGATCTATTTATTTTTCTCATGGTTTTCTTTAGGGGTGTTCATCGGATCGTATCGATCCGATGAAACCGACGAACCGAACCAAACCAAAGGAATTGGATTGGGTTTTTTTTATTCGGTTCAAAACAAATCCAAACTGATAAAAACCAATGAAGATTTGTTTGGTTCATAGTTTAAAAAATTAAAAACCAATGAACCGATGATATATATTTATTTATAAATTATTATTTTTAAATATATATATGTATTTATTAAAGATTTTTTTTGAAGAAATATTGTTTATGTTAGACTTTTTATGTTTATTAGACTTATTATATATTTTTTTTCTATTATTAATTTTACAGGTACTAATATTAAACACTACTTTAAGCATTTCTACATTGTTAAGTACATAAGTTGTTGATTACAGGTTATGGATTATGAATTATGGATTTGTGGTTAAGCTATGATTGAGTTATTGATTTGTAATTATTATGCATTGTTAAGTTGTGAATCATATGTGATTGCTATATATTTAAAGTTGTGAATTGATATTGACAAAAAAAAAGTTGTGAAACCGATGAACCGAACCGATCCAAACCGTTAATCACCGCAAACACCCCTAGTTATTTTATGACAGCAAAAAGAGTTTACAAGCCTACTTATGCTTGAAGCAATATTTATAAAGCAAGCCAAGTGATCCGTGAAGGGGGTATTTGGCGTATTGATTACGAGCGATGTATCAACGCTTCAGAGGATCATTGGTTACCTAAAGGAACACCTTTGATTTATTGGGGGGAAGATTTCACAAGGAATGAACATGGTGTTTCATTGGATGTATCAACGCTTGGGGGGATCATTGGATGTTTGATTTAATGTCTCCTTCGCGATCAGCATGGAACCGAGATTTGGTGGAGCATGTGTTTTTTGTGCTCGTGGTATCTTGTCGTCCCTGAGACGACACACCATGCACTTTTAACTTGTCCTGTTTTACAACCCCTGTGGTTTTCATGTAGCCATGGTGTTATAGTGGATTGTATTACCTCTATCCAAGGTTTTATCTGTGATTTTTTTACCTTGGTTGATGTTCGTAGTAATGGTATCCTCATAACTATTTCCTACTCTAAAAATAACATGTTGTTCCGTCACCAACCTGCTGCTTCGCTTGATTCCTTGCCGTGTCATGCTGCTGCGCTGCGTCTTTGGTAGATGCAAAGCCTTTGATGCGATAAGTTTCTTGGGAGCTTCCTTCGGAAAATTGTAAGACCCAAGATTTTGAGCTTAGAATAAGTGGAAGAGATTTCCATTTACGATTAGGGTTGATGTAATGTGAAGGGAAACCTGAACGAAAGTTTATTAAATGAAATATATTTATGAAGGAGAAAGTTCGGGAAAAGTTCAAGGATTGCATTATGATCGATAAAAGTTATAGCACGAACGTTTTACGCTTAAACCTAGGTCAGAAACCCTAGTATATAGCTAATTTTCACTTTTAGGCACGACGGAAGTTAATTCCAAAAATCTTCAGAGAAATGTTAGAACTTCTCTTTTTCCATATATCACAATCGTTTCGAGGCGAAACTCTAGGATCTACGAACGTCCGATTCCAATCATCGGAAGTTTGCCGAAACCGAATCCCTGGTATTTCAAAACCCTAGAATTTCTCGACGATGAAGACTTTATCTATTCAGAGCTTCAAATGAATATTCTACACGCGTACACCCATTTCTCTTGATGATTTCAATCTTTCTTCAGAAGGAAGTTTTCCATTCCGACATTCGATGCAAAAAGCAACTTATCGGGTAAAATAGTTTTACACCGACTTTGCACCGACTTTGCATTAGTTGCCAAAAATACAAGGAGACATCTTCTTAGCTTAGGAATTCCTTTGCCAAAACCTATCTTAGAATTCATGGAGAATGATGCCGGAAAAATCAGATTCGCGAAACTTTCATTTTCCCGCGAATTACCATTTTCTATATATAGCCAAGAAATGAGAAAAAAATCACAAAACTCACCCAAAAACCCATTCAAGGCCGCGAGTTTGCATAGGAGAGGAGGAGGAGAGATTTTCTTCATTTCTTGCTTGATCGTCGATCAATCAGTTGCTACTTCAAGGTTTCGAGGTATAGTCGCTAATCCTTACCTCTGATCGCTTTTTCCATAGCTTTTCTGTAGAGTTTTCTGAGTGGATAGTTTATGGGTTTTTGCAAAACTATCCTGAATCTTTCATTTCTGATTCTAAACCTCTTCTATATGTGCCCAAGATCACTTCTGCCGGATTAGATTTTCCGTTATGTCGCCGGAATTCCGTCGGAATCAATTTTAGCCTAAAATACCCATTTTGGAGTTTTTGGAGTAAAGCTTCAACCTTTAGGCTGAAAACTATCGCCTTAGCTTAGTGCTAGTAGGATTAGTTGTCATAAACGTCGTTGGTGACGTCCCTGCAAAATTTTATTTTTGGGATTTCAGTTTTGAAAATCCTAAGTTAAAAATCATGACCAAAATACCCCTGCGACAGTTTTTGATCCGATAATTTTTCCGAGTTCAGAATACCCTTAGTTACGGCTTATGAAAGCATAGGAACCAAGTTTGATCGAAGAAAAATCGAGTCCCTTAATTGTGAAAAGTGGCCGAGCCTATTAGAGGGGGAGGAAGAAATTTCCTTTTCCGAAAACTTGTCTTTTCGCGCTAGATTATCGTACCTTAGAGTATAGATCACTTCGTGTAACCTTAGTAAGTATCGATAGCTTAGTTTCCGATAGATTTTGATAGAATTCTGTGGTTTTACTTTAAAGGTTCTTTTGAAGAATTTCCTGAAGATCAAGGAGCTCATTGTGAAGGAACGTTTGAGGAGAACGCTGGAATAACTAGAGGTAAGGGCAACTTACCTTACTAGCTAATGCTTTAGGTGTCGACGCATTCGACTTGATTTACTGTTTATGCACTTGTTTGTGTATGATTGGAAAAATGTTTTCTGAGGCTTCGGCTGACAATGTAGATGATTCATCTACTGACTGTTTTGAGATTGAATTATATGCTATGTGCTATGTGGGTAATCTAGGATGTGTGGTGCATGCCTTATATGCTAAGTGCTATGTGGTTATTGCTTATTATGTTGATATATGACATGTTGATTGTCGGGCATAGCGGAGGGAAAAGTCGACCCGCAGGGTTAGGACTGATCCGGCTATGTCAAGGTTGTAAGTGACACTCGGGGGTTATGGTCGACACAATGCCAGTGTTAGGACCGACTCAAACGTGCCCAGCCTATTCTTTCTTCGGGTAATTCGGACATCGACGGGGGATATGATCGACCGTGAGGTCAGAATCGACCTGTTGATTGTCGGGCATAGCGGAGGGAAAAGTCGACCCGCAGGGTTAGGACTGATCCGGCTATGTCAAGGTTGTAAGTGACACTCCGGGGTTATGGTCGACACAATGCCAGTGTTAGGACCGACTCAAACGTGCCCAGCCTATTCTTTCTGGAACCGTCGAGAGTGACGTTGCATTGACATATCATGCACTCTAATTGTATCGTTATGTGTTTTGATGAGTTGATGTTGATAAACATCGTTATGTGTTTTGATAAGTAGATGTTGATAGATATCGTTATGTGCTTGGATGATTGAATTGTACTAGAGATTTGATAACATGCTAAGTTTAAACCTTAGGGTAGACAATGCAGAACTTATATGTATATAGACAACATATATATATATACCCCTTTATACTTTATCTGGTGTCTTGTATTCTCTATCCTACATTCCGTAAGTTGACCCTTGCACGTGCTACCTGTGTTTGGGGGGCTATGTATGCCCTTTTTGTCAGATGTCGTTGGTGGATTCTTCCGTGATTCCTCGTCGTTCGGGGAAGACCCGGAGCGAAATGACTACTATTGAGCCTCCGACGTGGACCCGGACTTCATGCATGACCAGATGGGAGTCGATGATGGAAGTATGGGGGATGGGTGATTAGAGTCTATTAAGGTTGGGTGTTAGTGTCCTAGCTCTGACTTATTCTTATTTTTGAGGGCTTGTGTTGCTGACACTTGACCTAACATTTTGGGGATTGTACATTTTGCCTACGGGCGTTACACTTTTCTACTTTCCGTCACTGGAGGTTACTCGTGACGAGGTCGCTACTTACAGCGGAGAATGTTATATGTATTGTATATTAGTTCTGTTTATCGTTACTGTTGGGTTTTATTTAATTCAGTCTTGTCTTAGTTATTATCAAAAAAAAAAAAATATATATTTACGTTTTTCCGCATTAAGTTTATTTTGGTTACTAAAGTGACGCCACCGAAATCGGGGTGTTACATTGTGGTATCAGAGCTTGTCGAGTCTTTCGGGAGTCTTTGGGGAATAGGTCTTCTGTGCTAGGTTGTGTGACTCTGCAAAGAGTGAGAATTGATTGTCTGCAAGCGATTTTTCGCTTAAAAATTGATTGAAGTTATTGCTTAATCATATTGTATAGTTATGGAAATGCTTTCTTATGATGAGTACTAACTGTTTGCTTAACTTAACAGAACATGGTGAACTCTAACCAACTTGCTGAGATGGTGGCCACTTTGGTCCAAGCAATGACTGTACAGACGAATGACAATGCTCATAGGCGTGCTACTGAGGATACACGCGAGCTACACCGGCTTCAGAGAGAAGTAGCCCTGGACCAGAACAGAGGACTGAATGATTTCAGAAGGCAGGATCCACCCAAGTTCACGGGTGGGACTGACCCGGACAATGCGGATTTGTGGATCCAAGAAATTGAGAAGATTTTCGAAGTACTGCAGACTGCTGAAGGGGCTAAGGTGGGCCTGACAACATATCTGCTGCTGGGCGACGCTGAGTACTGGTGGAAGGGTACCAGAGGAATGATGATGGCTAACCACGAAGAGGTGAATTGGAACTCCTTTCGTACTGCGTTTCTAGAGAAGTACTTTCCAACTAGCGCTCGAGACGAGCGGGAGGCACAATTTCTGACCCTAGGTCAAGGGAGCATGACCGTACCTGAGTATGCTTCCAAGCTGGAATCATTGGCTAAGCACTTCCAGTTTTTCAACAACCATGTTGATGAACGCTACATGTGTAAGCGGTTTCTGAATGGGCTGAGAGCAGACATCGAAGATTCTGTGAGGCCGTTGGGTATTATGCGGTTTCAAGCCTTAGTGGAGAAGGCCACAGAGGTGGAGCTGATGAAAAATAGAAGGATGAATGGAGCTGGAACTGGGGGACCGATGAGGTCGAATTCCCAGGACAATCTTGGAAAAGGAAGGTTTCAGATGAAGAAGCCTTATCAGCGCCCTATGGGGGAAGGTTATACCCTAGGACAGTACAAACCGATGACCCTTGCTACTGGAGGTGCAGGGAATCAAGTCGGCAACACGGACGTGACATGTTTCAGGTGTGGGAAGACTGGACATTTTGCTGACGAGTGCCCAGTGACTGGACCAAGATGCTTTAATTGCAACCGAGTGGGACATCGAGCTGTGGATTGTAAGGCGCCCAAGAAGGAGCCATCTGTTAACACTGCAAAGGGAAAGCGCCTCACTACTAGGGGAAGAGCTTATATCATGGACGGAGGAGGATCGAAGAAGTTAGCCAGAGGAGGGCGCAAGAACGACGGTAACCTTCTAACCATTCTTTCTTATTTCAGTATAATATTGTTCCATTTCTCTCGTAGCGTGTGCAAACACACCTATCCTGCTTACATCGTTTAAGCTTTGACCTTATAGTTAGTACGCCTATTAATACCTTACTTGACCGTAACTCGTATTTTAACTATAGAAGTACACGAGGTTTAGGATAACATGCTAAGCCTAGGGAGTAGTCTTCCACCGATGCGTTTAAACGGAAGTATATTGCGGATCTGACACATGCTATCGAGCTGGATGACAGTAAGTTGAAGGATGAGATGACGAGGTGACTAGTTAAGCCCCTTGAAGTATAGTTATGATTGGATTTCTAGGGGATAAATCTCATTTTATGCGAAGTGTTAGGGATTTCTGTAAGCCTAAATCGGTTTGAGTGAGGAAAGTTTTGAGGACGAAGACAACAATAATGGATTGTTAGATATTAAGGGGATGAACCTTGTCATGCACGAGGTATTAAGACTCAAGTCGGGTTTTAATTTGAACGGTGACTATGAAGGTATGAAAAACGGTAGAAAGGGGGGGTTTGAATAACGTTTTCAGTACAAAACTTCCACCTTAAAGATTTTGGCAAATCTTTCGAGAACTTAAGTGCTAAAGATAAGAGATAGAAAAGCACACAAGTATTTTATCCTGGTTCACTTGATAAATCCCTCAAGCTAATCCAGTCCACCCGTTAAGGTGATTTCTTCCTTCTTAGAATGAAGGCAATCTACTAATCAGATAAGAGTTACAACTGCACTTGAAACCTACAAGTGACTAACAATTACACTGACTTAGCTATCACTAAGATTCACTCTCTTAGTCTTCTCTAGGATCCGATCAACCTTGATCTCCTAAAGGAATTACCACTAAGATTCACTCTCTTAGTCTTCTTAAGGATACTGACCTACCCGGTCCCTTAAGGAAAATCAAACAACTGTTTGAGGTTGGTGTTTACAAAGGTTTTGCTTCTAAATAAGCTGAGTGTAAACTAAATTAATTTCAGATGAAAGAAAGCTTAGAATATTTGAATATGTCTTGCGCGTGTGTATTGCTTCTTAGTTTCTTAGCCGCTTCTTTCAATCTTCAGCCTCTATATATACTCCAAGGATTAGGGTTGAACGTTGCATGGGAAATGCTACCGTTGGAGGGCAGTTCTGGAAAATCCAGCTTCTGCTGTGGCTGAGAACGTTAGGTAGGTCGTCAGGAAGGTACACTTGCTTTTGTACTTGGATAGTGACTTGACCTTTTAACCTAGGAGACTTCTGATCAGGGGAATACTTCATATTGGAACTTGTGAAGCCGGTTGATCAGAGTCAGAGGGAAAGCACAGATCCTCTGACCATTGTATCTTCTGATTCTGAACTCAGAGGGAAGAACATGGCCTTCAGAGTTTCTTGCTTCTGGACTTCAGAGTTTCCACTATTCAGCTTCTGGATCTTCAGAGTCTTCTACACCATCAGAACATCTGAACCTTCAGTGTTTCTTGGTTATCAGAACTTCTGGATCTTCAGAGTCTTCTACACCATCAGAACATCTGAACCTTCAGTGTTTCTTGGTTATCAGAACTTCTGGATCTTCAGAGCTTCTAGCGACTGAGTCCACATCAGAGTTTGTATAGCTTCAGAACTTCTGAAGCTTTTCCACTGTTCATACTGAACATGGTGAATGCGAAAGCGTTGCTTGGGTTACCCTTTATACACAGTGCTTCTGATTTGTGTGAGATTGAGTTGAGGTCAGAGCCTGTAAATAGCACACTCAGAAAAACACGTTAGAGTACCACAATTGTTCATATCAAAAGGTTAACTTGTAATCATCAAAACATAGAGTTGTACTACTAGATCAAAACTTGATCTTACAATCTCCCCCTTTTTGATGATGACAAAACTAAGATTTTTGATGAACAATTCTTAAACATTAAACTAAATTCACTCAGAGTTTAGAGATATAGAATAAGACTTATCCTGATGTGAATAGTTTATCTTGCTCATTCTGAATTCAAGTCACTGCTTGATTCTGAGCTTAGCTCCCCCTGAATCTAATACTTGATGAAAACGTTAGTAAAGTCTAGATTCTGAGCTAAAAAATATAAGAGTTCGGAGTGAAAAGCTTATGACATAGATGAAAAACGAATAATCAGAGCGCATAAGTGATCAGAGTCATGGACAAGGTATCAGAGTCTTGGGTATCAGAGTCAACTTAGAATCACTTCAGAAGAAGTGAAATGTATTCCTTGTATTTGCCCAGTGACACATCTATGGTCATGAAGGTGGAACTCTTAAATTCTCCAAAAGAAAAATAAATCACACTAACACATCTTACACATCAAAAACTGGGTTTACTCCCCCTTTTTGTCATAAGCAAAAAGCTTGGGGTGTGAAAAACTTAGCTTGAAGTACAAGGTACTCCCCCTTAGAGAAGGTCTAAGTTTAAAAGAAAATGAAAACGATGTAAGAATCAGAGTTAGGCGAAAATAAATAGAAGAGTTAATGCAAGGGATGAACGTTTACCACCGGTCAAGTGAGTAAATAGAAGGGTCAGTTACCAAGAACTTAACCTCGAGAAACTGTAATAGCATTAACTTTCAGAGAGAAAGTGAAGCCTATAAAAAGCGTTGGAGAGAAAGGTAAGCTTCACACCTCAAATAATTATCAGTAAAAAAAAATGGCATCATACAACGTAGCACTAGAAGAGCTGAGGAAGAAGGCCTTTGAAGAGGACTTGTTCCTGAACATCAGGCATCCAGAGGGTGCAACTACCATCGCGGAGCTGACACGGACACTGCTGGAAGAGGACCTGCGTCCGGAGTTGGAGAGAGACCTGAAGGAATTTCTTGCCTTCGTGGAGGAGGTGCAAGAACTCAGCCGGCTTGAACTCAAGCTGCTGGAAGAGAAGGAGAGTTTGGAAGAGAAGCTCAAGACTTCAGAAGAGATTCTGGAGAGGGATGAGCTAAAGATCAGGCTCAGCAACATCCAGCATGTACTGGAGCGTCTGGAGAAGGATAGGTCAGAGCAGCGCCAGGAGTGTAGAAGAATGAGGAGAGATCCTCCATTCTAGACTTTTTAGATAAGTGATGTATGATGTAAACACAAAAAGATTATGAATAAAATGAGATTTTTGCAAACATATGTGACACAAATATATATAAGGATATGCATATATAATCACAAACGAATAGAATTAAAAAGAAACAGAGTTTGAATAAAATAACGTTAAATAAAAAGAAGGAAAAAAAGAAGAGATCCTAAACTAAGGTTTGTCAGTGCGTCGCAGAAGTTCCATCATCATTTGCTTCATCTCAATCAGCATGGATTCATGAGTGTCAAGACGTTGTTCCATGATGTCGAGTCTGGATGAGCTTGTCTGAGTAGAGCTGGAAGGAACATTCTGAGCAGCTTGAGGATCTGGAATGGAAGCAGAAGCAGCAGGAGTAAACATAACTGGTGCAAGTCGCTCTGCCTCAGCCTCAGCTTCAAGACGCTCTGCCTCAAGTCTGGCTTGTTCAGCTTGAGCTGCTGCTTGACGTGCAGCTTCTTCTGCCTGTTCTTTCTTTCTCTTGGCTTCTTCAATTGCTTCAAGAAGCTTATTTCTCTGTTCTAGTTCATGAAGAGCCACCCTTCTAGCAAACCTTTGCTTTGCAGCCTCAATGCTCTGACTGCCCTCTGCATGCAGGAGCTGCATCATAATCGGAACTTGAGCCACTAGCCAAGTGCTCAGATTGTTCCACTCATCAGCCACATTTTCCGCATTCTCACTGAGATCAGTCTGACCGTGCACATTGCGGAGCCTCAAGGAGGCTTCATGATAGAAAATATTGATGCACTCAGAGAGAGATGTGGGTTGAAGGTGAGTATAGGGAATTATGGAGAGGTTGGGTTCAGGAGAGGCTGGGTGATTGTTGCTATGAGCTTCAGAGGCACCTTGTGGAGAACCAATGTTAATCATGGGAGCATTGGGTTCAGAGGTTCCAAGGTGAGGGTCTGATGTTTCAACCAGAGGGTGAGGTGATCTAACCGAGGATAGGTTAGACACTGATTGTTCGGGTTCAGGGTCTGGTTGAATAGGCTCATGTTGGTCAGGGACAGGGTGAGCTTGTTGAACTAAGGGGTCTGCCTCTTGGATAGGATTAGCCAAGATAGGTTCATCTGGGTCAACTAGACGTTCAGGTCTAGGGCCAGGATATCTCCTAGGGCTTGGACAGGTAAGGTAATACTCTTCCAAGGCAGAGACCTTTTCTTTTCTAACCTCCATGAATTTTCTAATTGATTCAGAGGTATTGGAGGGAGGAGAGTCAATGACATTGATTGGGAAGGATACAGGTGTGAAGGCTGTTGAAGAGTCTGTATCCGTGGTTCTGGCAGCAGGACGTTCTGATGCTCTGGGAGCAGAGTGATCAGACGTTCTGGGTTGTGGTTCTGTTTGGTTGGGCTCAGGTTGGTCTTGGACGATTGGTTCAGAAGATAATGGGTCGTATGGAATGGTAAGGAGAGAGGTTGGATCTTCTGACCTAGAGGTTGGGTTCTGAAGCAAATTCCAGAGTGGTGCTTCAGTAGGAGAAGGTTGAAAGAAGGAAGATCTTGGGGAATGTGGTGGAGAGGTGGTTTGTTCGGCTGGCTGGGATTCAGGAATAGGAGTGAGGGGATTTGAGGAGTGTTGGAGCAAGGCAGAAATAGGAAGTGCATCAAATAAATTCAAATCATCATCAGAAGCAAGTGCAGGCTTACTTGAATGTGCTGATGATCGAGTCACTCTGGCAGGAGGTTCAGTCCTTCTGACCACTGTAGCAGCTGGTTCCACCCGAGTAGGCTTCACCACGATTCTGACCTTCTTCTGCTTCTTCTTTGGAGGACCATCCTCACTATCATCACCATCATCAGGCTTTCTCTTTGTATTCTTGACCAGAGGGACATCAGAGTCTTCAGAGGATTCGTCCAGAACCATCTTCCTCTGAGCTTTCCTCTTGGGAGGAGAAGGAAACTCTGGAGCTGGCGGTAATCTGCTGACGAATTCATCAAGGTCAATTTCGAAACCTTGAGCCCTGAGGTCTTCAACATAGCATCTGATGGCTTCAGGATGGTCTGCTTGTGTCCACAGAGGGTAGTCATTCAGAGGCATCCTTCGGCTTCTGATCTCAGAGGATGTGTCTTCACGAGCAGGAGCAATCTTCTTCTGGATTAAGCCCATCTTCTTCAAGGAGTTTGCAGTGAAGACATCACTGACAATTGTGCTCAAATCCTCTGTGCAACCAGCAGTGATCAAATCTTGCACCAAGTTGCTTTCAATGAGAAAGTCTGAGAGCAGCCTCCCAAAAGGGATATATTTGATTGCAGACTTGATGGAGGCGGTGGTGCGAGACTTCCTGATGCATTCCTTCAAGTAGGAGAACAGGAAGTAGGGAAGGCAGATCTTCTCCTTGTCTTGAATGAAGAACAGCATCGCCTTCTGGTTGAAGTTGATGTAATCTGGGGAACTGCCCTTCGGTCTCTGATTGATGCAATTGAGCAGGATCTTGTGCCAGATCCTGAGTTTGGGGTGAAGGTCCATCACCTTGTAACTTGTCTTGCCCGGTTTGAAGGTGGTGTACAGGGCCTTGTTGACTTTGTCTTTGGTGCTGGGTTTCAGCTTGGATTCCGTCAGTTGGAACCGATACCCATAAGCAGTTTCTGCTCCTAGCAGATTCACGAATGACTTCTCAGTGATAATGATCTTCCTGCCAAGAATGTGAGAGACCACATGAGTATCATCGCAGTCTGCGTGCTTCCAGAATTCCTTTACCAGATTCTCATACACCGGTCCTCGAAGTCGATTGAAGTAGTTTCCCCAACCTTGAGCTTGGACTTCAGGACGAAGATCAAACCCATTTGCAGCCAGGTTGTCGAGGTCGAATCTCCATTCTGCCAGGACATGGAGTTCCTCAGGAGCAAATACGCAGTGAACGGCACAGCCCCGTTCTGCAATTGGAACAATCTGCTCTTGAACTTGAACTTGTTCTTGTGCCGGGTTCTCAGAGCCCCTTTGACCCGTTGCCAAACCAACTTCCATGTGAGGGAACTGAGGTGCATCTGCAGTAGATCTTCTGGTTTGTCTCACCATTTTGAAGAGGTTGAAGGTTTGAGGTAGAAGATGAAGTTTGAAGGATGAAGAGAGATCGAGAGAGAAATCAAGAAGGAGGCGGTTTTGAAAAGCAGAGAGTGCGAGAGTGAAAACCGGAAGTGAACGAGAACGTGTGTGTATAGTGGGTTTTATCAAATAACCGTTGTTGATTCAAAAAGCACTTTAAGATCAACGGTTGAAAATTAAAGATAGATAGTAACAGTAAAATACACAATCACACACAGGAGATAAGCATATCTACACGCAATCATAACAGACTGTCACACGGGCACAAGGAATTATGCATCAGAATTTCTGACACACGTGTTGTTGTCTCAGCTTCAGAGTCAGTACCAGTGGGCACACACACTCTGATTGAGTTACCTTCTGAACTAGACATCTTCTGATCAAGAAGTATCATAGTCAGAGGTTCTGATCGATCTTCACTCTGGACAAAAGTCCATGTTTAGATTTTTCAGAATAAAATTAAATCTATCTTCTGCTAAGGGCTTTGTAAAGATATCTGCCCATTGATGGTCAGTATCAACAAACTTCAGAAGAAGTACGCCCTTCTGCACATAGTCTCTAATGAAGTGATACTTTACCTCAATGTGCTTTGCCCTTGAATGCAAGATAGGATTCTTGCTCAACGAGATTGCAGCAGTGTTATCACAATAAATTGGGATATTGCTCTCAAGGATCTGATAATCCTCCAGCTGATGTTTCATCCAGAGCATCTGTGTGCTGCATATTGCTGCTGAGATATATTCTGCCTCTGCAGTTGATAGTGCAATGGTTGATTGCCTCTTGCTTGCCCATGAGACTAGATTGCTTCCCAGAAATTGACAATTTCCAGAAGTACTTTTTCTCTCTGTTCTATCTCCAGCATAATCAGCATCACAATAACCTGAAAGCTTATACTCTGATGTTTTCTTATACATCAAGCCAAGGTTAGTGGTGCCTTTCAGATACCTTAGGATCCTCTTAACAGCAGTTAAGTGGGTTTCCCTTGGATCTGATTGGAAACGAGCACATAAGTGAACACTAAATAATATGTCTGGCCTAGATGCAGTTAAGTATAGAAGTGAACCTATCATTCCACGATAGAGCTTCTGACATAGTTTACCACTTTTATCTTCTTTCTCCAAAATGCATGTAGGATGCATTGGAGTCTTGGCCACTGTAGATTCCAGCATATTGAACTTCTTCAGAAGTTCTTTAGTGTACTTGCTCTGATGGATATATGTTCCTTCTGGTGTTTGATCAACTTGTATTCCCAGAAAGTACTTTAATTCTCCCATCATACTCATCTCAAATTCAGCCTGCATCATCTCAGAAAATTCTTTGCATAGAGATTGATTAGCAGAACCAAATATAATATCATCAACATAAATTTGCACAATTAAGATATCATCTTTATAAGTCTTGCAAAAAAGAGTTGTATCTACTTTACCCCTTACAAACTCATTCTCCAGAAGGAATGAGCTAAGTCTCTCATACCATGCTCTGGGAGCTTGCTTCAGACCGTAGAGTGATTTCTTCAATTTGAACACATGGTCTGGTTTCTTTTCATCTTCAAAACCTGGGGGTTGATGAACATAGACTTCCTCTGAGATATAACCATTTAGGAAGGCACTCTTTACGTCCATCTGATGTAGAACTATGTTGTGATTTACTGAGAAGGAGATCAACAGTCTAATTGCCTCCAGTCTTGCTACCGGAGCAAAAGTTTCAGTGTAGTCTATTCCTTCCTGCTGGCTGTAGCCTTGAGCAACTAGCCTTGCCTTGTTTCTGACTACTTCTCCTTTCTCATTTAGCTTGTTTCTGAATACCCATTTCGTTCCAATAACATGAACACTCTCAGGCTTCTTCACTAAGCTCCAAACATCGTTCTTGGAAAATTGATTCAATTCTTCTTCCATGGCCAGAATCCAATCCTTGTCCTGAAGAGCTTCATCTATGGACTTGGGTTCAATTAAGGACACCAATCCTTTCAGACTCAGCAAGGTCTCTTCAGAGGGTCTGAAGGCAGATCTGGTTCTGACTGGTTCATCTTTGTTGCCCAGAATCAATTCCTTAGGGTGAGCTGCAGTGATTCTGCTCTTCTTCAGAGTTTGTGAGTTAGAGGGACCAGCTTCTTCCTCTGGTTCATCTTCCTCTGGCTCAACTTCCTCTGGAGCTTTGCCTTTGTCAGAAACATTAATGCTTAAATCTGCAAACTTTTCAACTAGCTTTGACTGGTCAGAGTCAAGCTTATCATCAAATCTAACATGAATAGATTCTTCAATAGTCTTAGCATCAGTATTATAAAATCTAAAACCTTTAGATCTATCAGAATAACCAAGTAATAGACACTTAGAAGACTTAGCATCAAATTTATGCAATCTATCCTTAGTATTGAGAACATAACAAACACAGCCAAAAGGATGAAAATAAGAAATGTTGGGTTTTATGTTCTTCCACAATTCATAAGGAGTCTTATTCAGAATTGGTCTCACAGAGATTCTGTTCTGAATGTAACATGCTGTATTTACTGCCTCTGCCCAAAAGTGCTTAGCCATGCCAGTTTCTTGGAGCATGGTTCTAGCCATCTCCTGAAGAGTTCTGTTCTTCCTCTCAACAACACCATTTTGTTGAGGGGTTCTGGGACAAGAGAAATCATGTGCAATTCCATAGGAATCAAACAGACTCTCAAACTTGTCATTCTCAAACTCTCCACCATGGTCACTTCTGACACGCACAATCCTGCAAGCCTTCTCGTTTTGCACTTGAGCAATGAAGGTAGAGAACACAGCATGAGACTCATCCTTGCGGGTTAGAAACTTTACCCATGTCCAGCGGCTATAGTCATCAACGATAACCATCCCATATCTCTTGCCACCTATAGACTCAGTTTTCACTGGTCCAAAAAGGTCGATATGCAGAAGTTCCAACGGCCTTGAGGTTGAGACAACATTCTTTGCCTTGAAAGGGACTTTTGTGAATTTGCCTTTCTGACATGCTTCACAAAGAGCGTCTGAAGCGAACTTCAGATTGGGTAAGCCCCTGACAAGGTTTAGCTTGCTCAGCTGAGAAATCTTTCTCATACTGGCATGCCCTAACCGTCTATGCCATACCCACTGCTCTTCATTAACAGACAGAAGGCACTTCACATTCTGAGCCTCCAACTCAGATAATCTGATCTTATAGATGTTGTTCTTCCTCTTGCTGTTAAATAGAACAGAGCCATCGATCTGACTTACATCCCGGCAGGACTTTTGATTGAATATAACATCATAACCCTTGTCAGCTAATTGACTTATAGACAATAAGTTATGTGTTAAGCCGTCTACCAATATAACATTATCAATGCATGGACTACTATCTACACAAATAGTACCAGTACCAATAATTTTACCCTTTTCATTTCCTCCGAAGCCAACTTCGCCTCCAGGCTTAAGTTTCAGTTCTCGGAACATACGCTTTTCTCCCGTCATGTGACGCGAGCATCCACTGTCCAGATACCATGATTGGTGTTTCAGTGGAGCTATCAAGGATATCTGCAACGTAGATAATCTTGTCCTTAGGTACCCACTTTCTGGGTCCTCTTTTGTTAGTTACCCCAGAGGTTCTGATCACCTTGGGTGTCTCAACATAATATTTTAAAGGAATATTTGCATGATATTTAGTCATAGAGAAAGATCCCTTTTTAAGAGGATGTTTAGCAACTTTAGCAGGTAGAGGATCAGGCAATATGGTACCAGAGGGAACAAAGCATTCATACAAGGATTTAGCTTTAGACACAGAAGGCTCATTTCTAATTGGTTTAGAATAGCCAATGCCATGCATTCCATTTCTGCTTACGCCATAGATCATTGAAGCCATTAAGCTTCTATCCACGCTTTTAGCTAGGAATCTTTGAAAAGACTTTTCATACTTAGATTCATTCCTACAATCAGAGGCATCACAGGCAACAATTTCTTCTAACTTAGCAATCTGGTTCTTAAGCACAGAGTTAGAATTTACCAAAGCATGATTTTCATTTTTCAAATCTGAAATAATTTTCTCATGTTCAGAAGGAGTCTTGGAGACAGCAGATAAGTTCTTTTTCAACTTTTTATGCTTAGACAATAACGAGTTATACTTATCCATGATATCAGACAAAGCATGTTTCAGTTCAGAGGTAGAGAAAGAAGCAAATACCTCATTTTCATCGTCTGAGTTAGGATCTCCTTCTGATTCTGAGTCAGAGTCAACAGCTTCCTTTGACTCTGCTTCCTTGTCTTTGAAAATTGCCATGAGTCCTTGGACTTCACCATCAGAGTCAACATCCTCTGACTCTGATTCATCGAATGTCACCATCAGACTCTTCTTGGTCTTGAAGTGCTTCTTTGGCTTCTTGTCTTTCTTCAACTTTGGACAATCACTTTTGTAGTGCCCAGATTCTTTGCACTCAAAACATGTGACTTCCTTGATTGAAGACTTCTTCTGGCCTGAGGACTCATACTTTCCTTTTGCCTTTCCAGAACCTTTGAACTTGCTCTGCCTGTGCTTCCAGATGCGGTTGAGTCTCTTGGAGATCAGAGTCAGCTCATCTTCATCAGAATCTTCTGATGCTTCTTCAGATTCTTCTTCTTCAGCTTGAAGAGCCTTTGACTTCTCAACCTTAGCCTTTTCAGATTTGGATTTCAAGGCTATGGACTTTTTCCTCAGATCTTGCATCTCTGAGCGTTTCAGCTCATGGCATTTCAAAATGCTGATGAGTTCTTCTAAACTCATATTCTCAACGTCTCTCGTGAGCTCTATTGAAGTCACCAAAGGCATCCAACTTTCAGGAAGACACCTGATGACCCTTATGACATGATCTTTTGTTGTGTAGCTCTTGTTGAGAGGTCGTATGCCAGCTACAAGCAATTGAAATCTGGAGAACATTTCTTCAATGGACTCATTTGGCTCCATGATGAAGGATTCATACTTTTGGATCAAAGACAATGCCTTTGATTCTTTGACTTTCTTGTTTCCTTCATGAGACATCTTCAGAGAATCAAAAATGCCTTTAGCAAACTCACGATCTGTAATCTTCTGGTACTCCTCGTAGGAAATAGCACTTAGAAGAATTGCTCTTGCTTTGTGATGTTGTGAGTACAGCTTCTTTTGATCTGCAGTCATTTCTGACCTTGGGATCTTCTTGCCATCTGCATCAACTGGACACTCATAGCCATCCACAATAATATCCCAGAGATCTGCATCGAAACCCAGAAAGAAACTTTCCAGTCTATCTTTCCAATATTCGAACCTTTGACCATCGAACATAGGAGGCTTTGCGTTGTAACCATCTCTTTGAGTTTCACTGGTGGTGGCAGCCATTGTTTTTCACACCGGCCCGGATCACTGAACACTGTTAGGTGTGGTAATCAGAACTTGCGCTCTGATACCAATTGAAGGTATGAAAAACGGTAGAAAGGGGGGGGTTTGAATAACGTTTTCAGTACAAAACTTCCACCTTAAAGATTTTGGCAAATCTTTCGAGAACTTAAGTGCTAAAGATAAGAGATAGAAAAGCACACAAGTATTTTATCCTGGTTCACTTGATAAATCCCTCAAGCTAATCCAGTCCACCCGTTAAGGTGATTTCTTCCTTCTTAGAATGAAGGCAATCCACTAATCAGATAAGAGTTACAACTGCACTTGAAACCTACAAGTGACTAACAATTACACTGACTTAGCTATCACTAAGATTCACTCTCTTAGTCTTCTCTAGGATCCGATCAACCTTGATCTCCTAAAGGAATTACCACTAAGATTCACTCTCTTAGTCTTCTTAAGGATACTGACCTACCCGGTCCCTTAAGGAAAATCAAACAACTGTTTGAGGTTGGTGTTTACAAAGGTTTTGCTTCTAAATAAGCTGAGTGTAAACTAAATTAATTTCAGATGAAAGAAAGCTTAGAATATTTGAATATGTCTTGCGCGTGTGTATTGCTTCTTAGTTTCTTAGCCGCTTCTTTCAATCTTCAGCCTCTATATATACTCCAAGGATTAGGGTTGAACGTTGCATGGGAAATGCTACCGTTGGAGGGCAGTTCTGGAAAATCCAGCTTCTGCTGTGGCTGAGAACGTTAGGTAGGTCGTCAGGAAGGTACACTTGCTTTTGTACTTGGATAGTGACTTGACCTTTTAACCTAGGAGACTTCTGATCAGGGGAATACTTCATATTGGAACTTGTGAAGCCGGTTGATCAGAGTCAGAGGGAAAGCACAGATCCTCTGACCATTGTATCTTCTGATTCTGAACTCAGAGGGAAGAACATGGCCTTCAGAGTTTCTTGCTTCTGGACTTCAGAGTTTCCACTATTCAGCTTCTGGATCTTCAGAGTCTTCTACACCATCAGAACATCTGAACCTTCAGTGTTTCTTGGTTATCAGAACTTCTGGATCTTCAGAGTCTTCTACACCATCAGAACATCTGAACCTTCAGTGTTTCTTGGTTATCAGAACTTCTGGATCTTCAGAGCTTCTAGCGACTGAGTCCACATCAGAGTTTGTATAGCTTCAGAACTTCTGAAGCTTTTCCACTGTTCATACTGAACATGGTGAATGCGAAAGCGTTGCTTGGGTTACCCTTTATACACAGTGCTTCTGATTTGTGTGAGATTGAGTTGAGGTCAGAGCCTGTAAATAGCACACTCAGAAAAACACGTTAGAGTACCACAATTGTTCATATCAAAAGGTTAACTTGTAATCATCAAAACATAGAGTTGTACTACTAGATCAAAACTTGATCTTACAGACTAAGGGGAAGATTGATTTCATGGTGCGAGCGACGATAGTTACGAAGCTGGAAGTGACGTTAATGAACTAGTAGATTCCAATTGAATAGTTCGTCTAGGAGTTACCAAGCGATCGAGTTGAATTTTGGATCATGGGTGTACATCTCGAGGACAAGTTGAGCATTCACTCCGGAGCATAGAGAGGTACCGAGTTCCTAATCAGTATTTTGGACGAACAAGGGCAGAGGAGCAAGTGGTTAAGGTTGTGCGATTGCACGAATGCCAACAAATATTCTTTCCAACGGAGAACCGATTCAAGTGGTCGAACCAGACAACAGAGAGTTAGAGGACGATATGTCTTTTGAGACGCCGTTGGTCAACATTGGGACTAGAAGAGTGAAACAATCGAAGGGAAAGCAGAGTGTTTTAGTGGAAATTATTTGGAATAAAGACACGGACGGTGTTATGTGAGAGTTAGAGGAAAAGATCTAGGAATAATATCCAGAACTATTACTGACCCTTAAGTTTCGAGGACGAAACTTTCTTTTTGGAGGGTAGTAATGTAAGACCCAAGATTTTGAGCTTAGAATAAGTGGAAGAGATTTCCATTTAATTAGGGTTGATGTAATGTGAAGGGAAACCTGAACGAAAGTTTATTAAATGAAATATATTTATGAAGGAGAAAGTTCGGGAAAAGTTCAAGGATTGCATTATGATCGATAAAAGTTATAGCACGAACGTTTTACGCTTAAACCTAGGTCAGAAACCCTAGTATATAGCTAATTTTCACTTTTAGGCACGACGGAAGTTAATTCCAAAAATCTTCAGAGAAATGTTAGAACTTCTCTTTTTCCATATATCACAATCGTTTCGAGGCGAAACTCTAGGATCTACGAACGTCCGATTCCAATCATCGGAAGTTTGCCGAAACCGAATCCCTGGTATTTCAAAACCCTAGAATTTCTCGACGATGAAGACTTTATCTATTCAGAGCTTCAAATGAATATTCTACACGCGTACACCCATTTCTCTTGATGATTTCAATCTTTCTTCAGAAGGAAGTTTTCCATTCCGACATTCGATGCAAAAAGCAACTTATCGGGTAAAATAGTTTTACACCGACTTTGCACCGACTTTGCATTAGTTGCCAAAAATACAAGGAGACATCTTCTTAGCTTAGGAATTCCTTTGCCAAAACCTATCTTAGAATTCATGGAGAATGATGCCGGAAAAATCAGATTCGCGAAACTTTCATTTTCCCGCGAATTACCATTTTCTATATATAGCCAAGAAATGAGAAAAAAATCACAAAACTCACCCAAAAACCCATTCAAGGCCGCGAGTTTGCATAGGAGAGGAGGAGGAGAGATTTTCTTCATTTCTTGCTTGATCGTCGATCAATCAGTTGCTACTTCAAGGTTTCGAGGTATAGTCGCTAATCCTTACCTCTGATCGCTTTTTCCATAGCTTTTCTGTAGAGTTTTCTGAGTGGATAGTTTATGGGTTTTTGCAAAACTATCCTGAATCTTTCATTTCTGATTCTAAACCTCTTCTATATGTGCCCAAGATCACTTCTTCCGGATTAGATTTTCCGTTATGTCGCCGGAATTCCGTCGGAATCAATTTTAGCCTAAAATACCCGTTTTGGAGTTTTTGGAGTAAAGCTTCAACCTTTAGGCTGAAAACTATCGCCTTAGCTTAGTGCTAGTAGGATTAGTTGTCATAAACGTCGTTGGTGACGTCCCTGCAAAATTTTATTTTTGGGATTTCAGTTTTGAAAATCCTAAGTTAAAAATCATGACCAAAATACCCCTGCGACAGTTTTTGATCCGATAATTTTTCCGAGTTCAGAATACCCTTAGTTACGGCTTATGAAAGCATAGGAACCAAGTTTGATCGAAGAAAAATCGAGTCCCTTAATTGTGAAAAGTGGCCGAGCCTATTAGAGGGGGAGGAAGAAATTTCCTTTTCCGAAAACTTGTCTTTTCGCGCTAGATTATCGTACCTTAGAGTATAGATCACTTCGTGTAACCTTAGTAAGTATCGATAGCTTAGTTTCCGATAGATTTTGATAGAATTCTGTGGTTTTACTTTAAAGGTTCTTTTGAAGAATTTCCTGAAGATCAAGGAGCTCATTGTGAAGGAACGTTTGAGGAGAACGCTGGAATAACTAGAGGTAAGGGCAACTTACCTTACTAGCTAATGCTTTAGGTGTCGACGCATTCGACTTGATTTACTGTTTATGCACTTGTTTGTGTATGATTGGAAAAATGTTTTCTGAGGCTTCGGCTGACAATGTAGATGATTCATCTACTGACTGTTTTGAGATTGAATTATATGCTATGTGCTATGTGGGTAATCTAGGATGTGTGGTGCATGCCTTATATGCTAAGTGCTATGTGGTTATTGCTTATTATGTTGATATATGACATGTTGATTGTCGGGCATAGCGGAGGGAAAAGTCGACCCGCAGAGTTAGGACTGATCCGGCTATGTCAAGGTTGTAAGTGACACTCGGGGGTTATGGTCGACACAATGCCAGTGTTAGGACCGACTCAAACGTGCCCAGCCTATTCTTTCTTCGGGTAATTCGGACATCGACGGGGGATATGATCGACCGTGAGGTCAGAATCGACCTGTTGATTGTCGGGCATAGCGGAGGGAAAAGTCGACCCGCAGGGTTAGGACTGATCCGGCTATGTCAAGGTTGTAAGTGACACTCCGGGGTTATGGTCGACACAATGCCAGTGTTAGGACCGACTCAAACGTGCCCAGCCTATTCTTTCTGGAACCGTCGAGAGTGACGTTGCATTGACATATCATGCACTCTAATTGTATCGTTATGTGTTTTGATGAGTTGATGTTGATAAACATCGTTATGTGTTTTGATAAGTAGATGTTGATAGATATCGTTATGTGCTTGGATGATTGAATTGTACTAGAGATTTGATAACATGCTAAGTTTAAACCTTAGGGTAGACAATGCAGAACTTATATGTATATAGACAACATATATATATATATACCCCTTTATACTTTATCTGGTGTCTTGTATTCTCTATCCTACATTCCGTAAGTTGACCCTTGCACGTGCTACCTGTGTTTGGGGGGCTATGTATGCCCTTTTTGTCAGATGTCGTTGGTGGATTCTTCCGTGATTCCTCGTCGTTCGGGGAAGACCCGGAGCGAAATGACTACTATTGAGCCTCCGACGTGGACCCGGACTTCATGCATGACCAGATGGGAGTCGATGATGGAAGTATGGGGGATGGGTGATTAGAGTCTATTAAGGTTGGGTGTTAGTGTCCTAGCTCTGACTTATTCTTATTTTTGAGGGCTTGTGTTGCTGACACTTGACCTAACATTTTGGGGATTGTACATTTTGCCTACGGGCGTTACACTTTTCTACTTTCCGTCACTGGAGGTTACTCGTGACGAGGTCGCTACTTACAGCGGAGAATGTTATATGTATTGTATATTAGTTCTGTTTATCGTTACTGTTGGGTTTTATTTAATTCAGTCTTGTCTTAGTTATTATCAAAAAAAAAAAAATTATATTTACGTTTTTCCGCATTAAGTTTATTTTGGTTACTAAAGTGACGCCACCGAAATCGGGGTGTTACAAAAATGGACTTGACCTCCTCCAGATGTGGTGAAGTTCAACGTTGATTCTTTTGTTTCGGTGTCCAACTTTGCTGGTTTTGGCTTCATTTCACGGGATGATAGTGGAGAGGTTCTTGTGGCGACTACTTAATCTTCCCTTGCAGCCTTGTCCTTTGTGCTTACAACGGCTATGTTCTTTCACTAGGCTCTGTCTTTGGCTTCCGACCTTTGCTTCTATGGTATCTGTTTTGAGATTGATTGTATGCTTTTTATTTTAGGTCTGGAAAAAGACTTCCCTGAGGACGCTCTTATTTATCTACTACCATTTGTGACTGTCATGATTTGATTTCTGGTTTTCACCTTTGGTGATTTATTGTTTGTCTGTAGAATTGATAATTTTATTGCTTATCATTTGGCCAAGTTATCCTTTTCTATTGTAGACTTTGTTTGAATTAAGAAAGCTTCTATTAGAACTTCATTTTAATTTAGTTTTGAAAAAAACATCAACTCCTTTCATTATAATGTCAAGTATAAACACATGAAATAGAATAATATTCTTCTCAATCATTTTTAAACTTTTTTTAGCATCCATTTTTACCGTTTCTAAGTTCGTTTATCTTCAATAATAAAATTTATTGAACTTAAAGGTACTGCAACTAAGTAGAATTAAATTTCAGAGCTTATTTATATGGCTTAAATACTCCAAAGGTCTCTATAATTGTAAAGGGAATCAATCTTGGTCCCTAAACTTTTTTTGCATCAAATGTAGTCCTTAAATTTATTTTTTTAATCCAATGACTCTAAAGTGTGTTTGAGCATGATGTGGCATGAATTTTGTCCAATCTGTATTTCCAGGTTGATTATTTTTTTATTTTTAATGCATATGTGTAAATGATTTTAAGAAATTAAAATTAAACCCAAATTAAAACCCTAATTTGTCATCTCTTTTCATCACACACGACCGACCTCCTTCTTGTCTTCCCTTTTCTGGTGCAGTACCCACACCACCATACCACCATGCTATTTCTTCCTCTCCCCAACGTGACAACCAGCACTCAAGCATATTCCTTCTTCTCCCCCTGTCTTCGGCAAGAACGAAACAGAGCCACCACCGGCCACACCACTACCGTAGCCTCCTCTGTTCCGACGAGCTTCATCCACAAGCCCCATGGACGAAGGAGCAGAGAAGTACGACGAGAGAAAGCGACGAGAATTAGAGACTGAACCACCACGACGACGTCAATTTCTCTCCTATTTTCCGGCGAGATGGTTGAGCCAAAGGTGAAACCAACATCACGACTAGACTCCCCTTGAAGCCAGCTTCAAAACCCCTAAATCAATTTGATGATCGGCCGCCGTCAACTCCGGCGCCGCCACTGCCGTCTTCTCCGGCGAGTGGGTTTTGGAGGCGTTCAGATTCAAGTTCCTCTTCATTCTCTTGTTCAGTTTCTCGGCTTTGCTTTCTGGAATCTCCTGGGTTCTTCCTAAATTCTGGGTTGCAGCAGGATGCCAAAGATGGACAAGGTTTGTTTAAAGGCTTCCTTTATTCTATTTATGAATGGACCATGAATCTGGTGGCTTGCCTGAAATCTATTGCTTCCTAATCCTATGATTGGCTGCTAAAAATTCCTGTTAGAGGAGATATAGTGTGAAGGTTGTTGGGCTCGTGAAGGATACAGGAGTTGCCTAAGATGGGTTTTTATTTTGAGCTTTTGCTAATCTGTTTCTGTGAGGGAGTACTTGCTTTTTTTCTCTGGATTTTTCTGATTCTTGTTTTGTTTTGAGGATTGAAGAATGATGAAGATGAAGATTATGTATTTAATTTTGATGAGAGGTTCATTTAGGTTTTAATTAGGCTTAAAGCCACGTGGAAATGCTTAGTGGCAAAAAAAAATTGACATATAAGCAACAGACACACTTTGGAGCCAATTGGATTAAAAAAAAAAAAATTTAGGGACTACATTTGATGAAAAAAATTTTAAGGACCAGAATTGATTCCCTTTACAATTATAGGAACTTTTGGAGTATTTAAGCCCATTTATATTTATAAAATTACAGTATAAAAATATTATTTATTAAGATAAATTACTATGAAAAAAAATTCTAATCTACTAAAAATATATTGGTCTAATAGTAAGTAAGTTAAACCTTTATAAGAAAGAAAACACAAGTTTCACTATTAAGATATTTGTTAAGAGAGAAATGCAACTATTTCTCAAACGGGTGTCGACATGGCTATCTAGAGATAAAAATATTTTTTTTTTCTCATTTAAAATAAATATTTGGAAAACATAATAAAATCACCTTTGTTAAATATAAATTACAACTCAAAAAAAATTATAAATTATGTCACGTATGGCTCTAATGTTAGAAAAAAGTATATATAAATATTTTATATTAAATAGAATTAATCTGTCTCCGAATGATAACTCAAGTGTTGAGAGTTGCGGAACATATGAGTTAAGGAGGGAAGTCCTAGAGAGTGAGTGTAATACTCCCTCTCCTTTTTTATAATAACCAAATGAGAGGTTCACGTTGATTGTTTTTAAAAAAACCAATTTGATGTTTGTAGTGCATTAATCATTTTTGGACAAAATTGCCTCACTCTTCTCTCTCTTAACGATAAATAGAAATTAAGAAAGTGAGTTGGAGTAATTTTTGGAAAGTTAATATTAATTGGAAACAATTTTAATACTATAAATTACTTTAACTACATTTTTTTATGGACATAGTTTGGTTCTTATAAGAAAATAAAGAAGTACGGACAAAAAATAGAATTAATTTAAATAACTATGAACAAGTCCACGCGCTACAGAGTGGACTTCAGTGGCGTTAAGGAATAAAAACACCCGAGATTCTCGCCTATTCTCGGAATTATCCCTGTTTTGTGTGTCTCAACTGTTTTGGTCTTAGTCTCTGGTTTCTGTTATTCGCTTATTGTCTTTGCCTTTGTTGAGTTTCATTGTCTCTCTTTCTCCTTGTCAGGTTCCATCCACCATGATTGGAGGAGGTAAAGATCTTCTTCCCAATGGTGTTGACTCTGATGGGGATAACTCAAAGAGCAAAGGGTCACAGCACCATGATTTTGAATACCAAAAGGAGAAAAAACCAGAGAAAGGTGTTGATTATCTGAAAAATTCAGATGTTGGTGTTAATGGGTTTCAGTCAATTTCCACAAAGGTTGGGAATTCTGGGTTGCAAGAGTTGACCTTCAGCTACCTCTGTGATAACCAAAAATTGGGCCTTGCTGAGAAAGACAAAGATAGAAGCCTGCTGAATTCATTGGAGAAAGGGACTTACAAAGGTAAAGAAGTTGTTGTTTCTGAAAATTCCAATCAGGATGAGAAATGGGTAGAAAGAGATTTTCTTAGTTTGAGTGAAACTAGGGAGAATTCTTCAAAGAGAATCATTGAGGAAAAGTGTGTAAGGGAAGAAGATAAGGGGAAGAAGCAAAAGCTTGAGACGCTTAATCTCTCTCTTGCTTTGCCTGATGTGGCACTTTCTCTCACAGCTTCAAAAAATGGGGATGGTCAAAAACCTTTTAGGCCAAAACCTAGCAAGCCTTCAACTACTACAATCAATTCATGTTCAAATGATTACACAGCAGCTTCTTTGTCACACTCTTATTCTCACCCTTTTTCACACAACCCAAGTTGCTCATTTACCCGTAATTCGACAGAGAATTTTGAGTATTCACTCAGCAAAGATAATCCAATTTGGTACTGCGGGGAAGGGACTAATGGATCAGTTCATAGCAGGTTCAAGCCAATAGGAGATGGGGTTGCTTTGGCCAATCATGGTGGTGGGACTAGTCAGTTTAAAGCTACTAGTTCTGATAATAACCATTCGATTTTCCCCTCAGAATTGCCTGCTAGGCCTAGATTTGAAGCTCAACAATCAGAGGGCTCAAGGGGCAAGAATTCTGAGAATCTGAGAGAAATTGGGAAGATTTCTAGACCTGAGAGAATTCTAAGAGAAATTGTTTCTGAGTCAATTCCCGCCATGGCACTAACATTTCAGGAGTTCACTGATGATGTGGTGGCATCAATTAAGGAGTATTTGAAAAACCTCATTGAAATTCCAGGTGGGAAAGAAGAATTTGTGAACCTTCGGAACCGGCTTGAGAGAAGATCTGACCTTACCAAAGAAGCTCTTTTGAAGTGCCATAAAGAGCAATTGGAGATTTTAACTGCCATCAAGATGCGGCTTGGAAGTTTCTTATCAGGTAAGTTTCAATTCTCTGACATGGTGGAGGTTTTCTTGTTTATGAGATGTAGAAACTTGAACTGCAAGAGCTTGCTTCCTGTTGATGACTGTGACTGCAAGATTTGCTCTGGAAATAAGGGATTTTGCAGTTCTTGCATGTGTCCTGTTTGTTTGAGCTTTGATTGTGCAAGTAATACTTGTAGTTGGGTTGGTTGTGATGTTTGTTCCCACTGGTGTCATGCTGCCTGTGCCATTGAGAGGAATCTAATCAAACCCGGGCCAAGCTTGAAGGGTCCTTCAGGGACCTTTGAGATGCAGTTTCATTGTGTTGGCTGTGGACACCCTTCAGAAATGTTCGGGTTCGTTAAAGAAGTCTTTCTGTGCTTTGCTAAGGATTGGAGCCTAGAAACGTTGATGAAAGAGCTTGACTGTGTAAGGAAGATTTTCCGCCCAAGCAAAGATCGCAAAGGGAAGGAATTGCACATCAAGACAGATGATATGTTGTTGAAGCTTCAAGCTAAACTGGTATCTCCTCGTGACGCCTGCAAGTACATCATACATTTTTTCAGCTGTAAGTCTCTATGCTGTGATCTTTCATACACATTTTATCCAATCATTAAAATCTTGTGTTACTCACACCATACATACAGGGACGGAATGAGGAAAAATGAGTAAGGAGGAGAAATTCAACACACTAAGTAAAATATAAAGAATGACTAATTGAACAAGATACTATAAATTTTTCTTTGGGTTTTTTCTTTGGGGTCGAATACAACATTTGAATACCACTTTATTGAGAACTTTTTCTTTTGGGGGACGACCAACCCATTTTTAATGTACTGCGGTCCATCCCTGCATACATACAACACTTAAATAGGAGTTATATGCACAATGAGTATATGATGCTTTGGGTTTGAGTCACTTCATATACTAACTAATAGGATCCTTAAACTGTATATATTGTTGAATTAGGTGCATGAAAACATATTCTCATAACTGGAAGGTATTGCTGTTCTTCTGATACTTAGTGGAAGTGTATGAAAATGCAATGGCCTGTTTTTCTCTGTATTCTAAAAGCATTGTCAATAAGGAAGACATTTATCTGACGCGGTTGTGATACTACATTACCGCTGGTATATGAAGTTTTTTTTTTGAAGTAATAATAACAGACAACGAGACCAGCACATACTCGCTTTTTAACCAGCAGATACCAAATTCATGTTTCTCTCCTTGGACATAGTAGCTATATCTTAGAATAGATATTTAGAACTGAATCAATTCCAGTCACCTTACAATTGCATCACTGCAGTGATCATTTACCTTCTTCCTTTTTATTACAACCATTGTTGTTCTTTTGAATGCATTCATTTAAAGGATTGAATACATCACCAATAGATGATAGTTTGATTTAATAATTCTGATCTGTGATATCTAACTTCCTAGATTGTTTTTTCCTGACTAATAGATGCGGATGCCTTGTCCGACATTTCTTCTTCTGGTATATCTTCAAAGGATTTGTCAGCATCTCAGGCTAACCTCACAATGGAGGCACCACCATTTTCACAATCTACTTCTCTAAAATATACTTATGAGTTGAGTCATTCTAAGTCAAATGATCTCCATCAGAAAGACTTCAAAGCCTCAATGTCAAGTGGACTGAAAAATGAGACTGATTTTGACTTGGATGATTTGTTAAGGAAAGGTGGGCTTGAAAGCTTGGAGAGCATTGTGAGGATAAAGGAGGCAGAAGCCAGAATGTTCCAGACCAAGGCAGATGAAGCGAGGAGAGAGGCAGAAGGGTTCCATAGGATGATCAAGACAAAGGCAGCGCAAGTGGAAGAAGAGTATGCTGAACAGCTTGGAAAACTGAGTTTGCAAGAGACGGAGGAAAGGCGGAGGAAGAAATTAGAGGAGCTCAACATGTTGAAAAATTCCCATTTTGATTACTTCAAAATGAAAATGAGAATGCAAGATGAGATTGATAGTTTGTTGAAGAGAATGGAGGTAACAAAGTAGCGATGTGTTTAGGATTTGTTGTTATTTTTCTTCAAAAAATTATATATTTATTATTTTTCTAAGAATCTGGATAATGTATTTAATTTGTTGATCTGCTGCAATTTCTTTTTTATTCAGAATAGATAACCTTTTTTTTGATAAATTCAACCATTGAGATTTTTGTAAGGGTTGATTGCTATGTAAGTCTCATTTTGCTAATGTTGATAATAAGTATTGAAAAAGGTAAAGTTATATATTTTAGAAAGTTGACAGGAGTTCTCGCTTGATAGTCACGCAATTGCTGGTGTTCGAGAGCCGGTCTCTTCCAAATACTCAATTGCCCAATTTATGAATAATCCTAAGTGTCTTATAATAACCGATCATAACTAATACTTCATCCGTTCATTTTTATAAGACATAGTTTTACATTTTTCATGTTCCTGAATATAAGACCATTTATAATAATCTAGCAAAAAAGTATTATATTCTTCCATATATACCCTTTATATTAATTGTGTGTTTTCAATTCCAAAATTTTAATTACCACCTACAATTAAATACTACTCATCTACTAACTACTAATTATGACTTTTAGTATATCGATGGTGAGTGAATCCATTTATTGGTGAAAATCAATAAGTATAGTAAAATATAATGAATACAATGATTACTAGTGAGAGAAAATGACAAAGAGTAAATATAAAAGAATATATACATTTTTTTTTAAATTAATACACTAATTGGACACTCCTCTTATTCTTCTTGCGTGTTCCAATCAGAGTTTGCATTGCACCATCTTGAGCCTCGAAACTTAGAGTTGTTCTGAGTCTAGATGATCGCTTCTAAGTTAAATAACGTTAATCGACCTAGGATTATATTTGCTTCCAGCATATGAACGACAACTAAAAAGCATGTTGCGATCGTTTTACTTTTTCCTCAAGTTTTCATTGTTACTGAAAAGCATTTTGACTCCAACCGAGGAAATTGCTTAATTAACAAACCCCGTCAAATTGGTCAATAATGGCGCGAAATCTCTCGCTTCATATCATAGTTAGATGAAGCACCTGAAAGACATCACATCCATAGCACTTCATGGATCAACTACACTTCATTGAATTTTTCATTATCCATCACAACTGAAATCGTCAACTGAGAATCGAAGTTCCCCTCAACTTGAAATTCAACATCCTCTTGCTCGAATTCAAACGCGAGTTGCGTTGCTTAGTGACTAGAATGGTTGCTCTAATGATCTTTGAGAGTGTGCCAAATTTACCTTCACTTGTGCCACTCATACAAGTCATACGATCACTAGCAATCTACAACTTGCTCGTGGAATTCAAACACGCTGTTTGAAGGTCTGCTTATCAGCGATAAATGGAAATATGTGCCTGATAGAATTGCATTAGCTGCCAGTGTCAAGATGTCCCCCGTTTCCAACCTAAGGGTCTCTACCACCTCCTTGTGAAAACATTGTACTGTTGGAAATTCATCACTTTTGTGCTTTACTTCCTTGTAGAGCACAATTTTCTCTACTTCTCTTCCAAACCTTGGTCGCATTCCATTATTTGGCTTACCAAACTTCACCTAGAAAAGTTAAGTGAAACTGGACCGTTCTACAATTAGTAAAGCTGGAAGTTATTTGAACCACTACAAGGCTTCTCCCTTCAGAGTTAAGAGAAACAACCTACAAGTCATCACATCCACATCATCGGTTAATGCAACTCTCATCAATTCAATGTGGCACTCGAAAGATTGCAGATACTGCTCTAGATTCGGCACGTTACTTTAGTAAATGCTTTGTAGATATCTTCATATGAACCTCCTTGTGCAAATGGTTGTCGCACGTTACTCGGTCAAGCATCACTTTGGAAGTTATTGCATATCCTTATATTTTCATTTGAATCACTCATAAGACGTGTAATTGGTCGCATTGTTGTCGTATTTCAATTTCGTCCCTCATTGGAAAATATACAACAATATATCCCTCTGTTTGCATAAAATAGGGCTTTGATCCTCATCGCAGGGGTGGAGCTTTGGCGAGCATTCCAATGCTGGATAATGTGTCACACTATCTATGTATTTTTTAGGTGTTAAATATATTTGAGGTACCTAAATTTGTAAGAGAAATCAAATTAGGTCCTTGAAAAAAATCTTTGCAATGTTATCTCTCAGTATTTTTTTTAATCAAATTAAGTCAGTAGTTTAACTACGTGTCATCAATTATGACTAGTCCACTATCAAGTGGCGAGCCTAGACAACTTAAGAAGACGACGTGAACCTTTTCACATCAATTTTACTCCGTGTAGAATTTTAAGGGTACTTAAATATGTTTTTTTCCTTGACCCTGCCAGAGGGTGGCGCTGACCCCATGCTTATGTGTCACGGTAGGACCTAAGCAGCAGTGTCATGCCATTAACATGGATTTCTCCTTAATTGTTTAATTCTAAATCAAATTATCAATTATTTAAAATTAAAAAAATATTAATTAGAATAATAAAATAACAAAACAATAATATGATAGTAATTTGATTATCATCTTGTAACAAAATAATTAATTTTCATCTTCATCGGTTAAAAAAAAGATTATCGATCATCTTCATGAAAATATACTCCCAAGCTTATCAACTAAAATCTTGGGACCAAAAATACCTTAACTCAAAGAAAAACTTCAAGAAAAGAGATAAATAAAATGATGATGGTGATGTTTCGAAGATCCAAGCAACCTCCAAGTAACCTCACACTCTAGCTTCAAAGATCTCTCACAAACTCTCAATAACTTAAGAACATCACAAGAAGAAAGAAATTTTTTCTCTCCTCCTTTCTCTCTCTAATCCACGACCCTAGCTTGATAATGGTGGAGAATTGTGTTTTTTTTCCTTCTTTTGAATCACTTAAGAGTTGAAAACATGTGGTTAAGAGGCAAAGTCTCTTTCTAACCATATGTTAAGCCATTTAACACTCCACAAAGGGTGGGCAAGTATCTTAGGGGTGGCTCACTTCCAAAATAAATATCATTTAGGCACACAACTATCTTGGAGCAACATACTCCTAGATCGGTTCATTTTAAACCCGAATTTTTCTTCTGACAGGAGACATTTTTATTTATAAATGGATTCCTTTTCTTAACTGGAATCGTTTGGTGATTCCTACATTTTTGAATCGGAATCCCAAAGTTGCCCGTTCGTGGTCCGGAAGTCATCAACTGAATATTTTTAGTCGACGAGAAAAAACTTCATCGGGTTCCGAAGCTAAAGCCCATTAATATTGCAGTCAACGGTTTTGAAATCAAACACACATTCTCAACAAAACATCACAAGGTCCTATTCCTACTCTTATGAAGAATTGAGGCTTATTTAGTATTTTTACGACGAGTGATCGTGTAACATCCCAATCTGATGACTGACCTCACAGTAACAACACGAGTCGTTTCAGTGCGCTTTGTCCTCACTCACGCACTTCTTGGAAAAACTTCCCAGGAGGTCACCAATCCCAATATTGCTCCAAGGCAAGCACACTTAACCTTGGAGTTTTTATGAGTTGAGCTCACGAAAAGAAGATGCATATTATTGTCATGAGTACACTACAAAAAAAAATGCATTTTGCGGCGCTTCTGGAAGCATTTTGCGGCGGTTCAAACCGCCGCAAAATGTATAATGAGGCGTTTCCTTGAGCGCCGCAGTTACGAGCGTCGGGGGCCGTTCTGCGGCGCTTATATCCAAGCGTTGGAATAACCGCCGCAGAATATAGCGGCGGTTAAAAGCGCCGCAGGATCTGTAATTCATTCGGCCTCTACTTTGCGGCGGTTAACCGCCGCAAAGTTCTAAAATGAATTTTTGCCCCTTTCATCAACAATCAGCGTGCCAAAAGCGAAAAATAGTTAACAAAAAAAAAAAGATTCAGCTACCTATATATAATATTTTCCCAAGAGCATATCTAGTATCTTAGAACAAAATATAAGCTAGCCAGAAGCTCCACACATTTGTGTGATTTATAAAATAGAAATACCATAACAAGACACAGAGGACAAATATATATTCACTTAGCTCTAGACTCTCAATTGCATTTCTTAATGGCTTGGGTCAATAATTATTGGCTTCCCTCTCTTATTCCTGAAAATTGGTATCAAAATATCAGGACATTAGGCACACAAAACAAAAACATCTAAGAATGAAACAACAACACCACTTACATTTTCTTACCCAAGGGATTGCTACGGTGAGTGAAACTAATATCCTTGGAACCTCAGGAAAGGTTTAGATCAGATCTGCAAATTGGAAAGTTTCATCCACTTTGAGTGAGTCATAAAATATGCAATCACAATAGACAAAACACAAAACCCACTAATGAGTCCCATTGGCATTGGAAATTTTATACAAAACCTGTAATGCTTATCTAGTACCAAAAGAGCAAAAACATAGCTTGGAGATGAAAAATATTAAAAAGGGATTTTCTATTTCCTTTCCAAATATACATAATTAAACTTGTGTTGAATCACAACATGACCAGCTCCAATTCTATTACTCCAATTCTATTGAGCACCAACCAACCTACTGAATTGTAGAGCTTGTATAAGAGCTAAGCAAAGCTCTAAAGTGAAGCTAGTTAGCTCAATCTAAACTCTAAAGTGAAGCTAGTTAGCTCAATCTAAACTCTAAAGCATGTGCAGACCTCATCTCCATTATCTAAAGAGCATTACTGCAAAGTGAATATACTCTCACAAAGTGAATATACTCTCACCCAATATAACCTATACTAAAATCCTACAGTGGATTCAAATGCTTTACAAATTAAGCTAAATTTTTACTGAGAATCCTACAGTGGATATCATTGTGCCAAGAAAATCAAGATCCATTTTTCCAAGATTCAAGCCAAGCTCATCAGGGATTCTATCTGACACCTCACCCAAGCTTATGGAAAAAGAAATAACATAACATATTCTTTCCTTAAGAAAGAATTCTCCCGGTGAAACCCTAGTCAGCTTTTCTATCAAATCTTTTAGCATAAAACAACGATATCCCTTAACAGCAATAAAAAGTAACCAACCTCAATAGCATTCATGTTACTCTGCGTGCCACTGCCAGTTTGCCATACAACAAGTGGAAAATGATCATTGGGCTTTCCCTCTGCAACTACTTGAGCTGCTTGCATAACCGTTTTCGCAATGGTTGGATCAAGACCATACTCCATGTTCACCTGCAATTGAACAATGGTTGTATTTTGATTCAATTCGTGAACAAATTCGACTTGTATTAAGAAGTTCAATCCAAGTTCATAATAATTATTACGAAAAAATCGTTAAGATAAAGAAACAAAATCTGACAAGCACTAGCATACGATGAAATTTATAGTTGTTTTTGTTGTTGAGAAGGAAGAAAACGAAAGAGCATATAAGTGTGAATCCCATGTGTCTCAATCATACAATAAAGAATAATGTCCACAATCGGAGTCATAAATATAAGGATTTCCAATTCTAAAAATTTAAAGTGATAAAGAAATTAAGAAACACTAAACTAAGGAAATCTGAAAAGAATTGAAGATGGATAACTAAGGGGAAAAATGGCATACCTGGCGCTTGAAAGGGTAGACAAAACCACCAATGCTTGCTCATCAAAAACAAGAAAAACAGAGAAACAAAAAAGGGGGTTAATTAGCTACTATTATTGTTCAAGAAACATGTAAAAACAAAAAGGAAAAGGGAGATTGAAAATTTACTAGGGTCAGATGTAATAGCAGTGGCAGTTCCTGCAAACTCACAGGTCCCTTGTCTTTGGGCTTTCCTCTGGAAAAGATGCATTCAGAGATATATGCATCTCATGCTTGAGATCAAGGTTACATTTATATTATTGCAGAGATGCATTAGTGCAGCCCATATACAATTCACTCCTCTCAATACAGTGGAAGATCAAGACATTTTGAGTAGTGGGAGCAGGGCCACGGGACATGCATACGCACAATGTAATCAAACAGTCATTCTGCCCTTCACTCATTTCCTGTACAACTAAAACTTTGACTTTAAAACATTCCTAAAGTCTCAGAGACCTGATTATCCCTCCATTCCTTATCATTTGAACTTGTTAATTTTAAGCCATTCATTCAATAATTATAGTGCAACAGTCCAATGCCCTCAAATCTAGCAGATTTGAAACCATAACTAAAATCCCAATGCAAACTGAATTCAGTCTTACTTGTAAATAAAAGCTTGAGTAGTGGATCACAACCACAAAACTGCAAGCATAGCCACGATAGATATCTTCTCATTCATCCACAAGAACACATCAGCAGCTGCAATTAACGATTGACAAAAGGAGAAATAAGAGAGAATACAGCAAATAAAAAATAATGCTAACTTTCACCGAATGCATTCCTAGATTTGTTCTATTCGATCATACTTTCCTAACTTTCACCAAATGCATATTTGATTACAAAATAATGCTTCCTGAATTCTATCGATTCCACCTTGTCATCTAGTGCTATCATTCACTGCTTGAAGTATTATATTAACAATTAGTTCCTATTTCTAATCTAATCAAACTTTCACACATCGAAACAGAGATTTAACCAAGATTTCACTGCAGATGCTATATGAAAAGCAAAATGGCCAAATCAAGCATGTAACACATAAAAGGGAAATGAAGCAGAAAAGGTTAAACCCTAGCTAGAAAGATCAGTGTTGAGCATAACGAAGAAAGAGTGTCCAAAAATTGCAATGACTAAACAAAAAGAAGAGATGCAGAACCCTAAATCTCTTACCTGATTCGATTGTCACTAGAAGATTTGCACCAATGTGCAGGAATCGCGAATCGTAGAAGAAGAAGGGCGAGGCGAACACGGAAAGACAGAGAAAATGGAGTTCTTCGATCCAAATCTGGTGGAGAAGAAAGGCAAATCACAATTCAATCCATGGCTGAGCTTTGCTTCTGAAACCTTCGATTCGATTGAGAGGAACACGAAGAGGAGAGGAGGCTTCAACCCATGACTGCACACTACGAAACCTTCGTTCTTCGATTGAGAGGAACACGAAGAGGAGAGGAGGTTTCGTTCTTTGGTTCCGAGAGTGTTGAACGTGAATCACTGAATCGTGAAACCCGTAAATGAGTTAGGGTTCGCGTGATCTTTTTATTTTATTTTTTAATTTTACCCATTCTGCGGCGGCTGGTATAACCGCCTCTGGTTTTAACCGCCGCAAATGTCTTAAAAACCGCCACAAGTTGAGTAAGGCCGCCGCTAATTGTACTCAAGCTGCGGCGCTTGGCTTAACCGCCTCTAGAACTGCCGCAATATTACACTTTGCGGCGGTTTTCCTGGAACCGCCGCAGAATGTCCGCCCCTAAATGCTATTTTCCTTGTAGTGGTAGTATCAATCAAATATTTTATGCCCTCGTCAACTGTATAGTCTCATACCTATAGAGTCTCAAAATACCTCTTGTTCGATTAAGAATTTAACATACACTTCTTACAACATTCTTACGCCGGTACAAAACCCTAGGTATAAATCGGAAATTAATTAAGAATAATACTCATGGTATACGGCTCTTACAATTCCGATATTCCATCCCAATAGTTGAAAGATATGAATTCAAGTGTAGATTTTGAAGAAGAATGAAATATATGAGTGTCATATGAGTAAAGTTGAAGCTAGTGAAATGTAATTAACTCTTTACAATTTCCTTTTATTTTCAAAGAACTACATTTTCAATCATGATTGATTAGTTCAAGTTTTTTGTGGAACAGAATCAAACAAATTTAATTTATGGAATTGCATTATAGGGCGATAAATTGTGTCAATTGCAGACAATATTTGTTCAAATTATAGTGAACTCAAATACATTATTTACTAGTAGTATTTTCTTGGGAGAATTACTGAGAGGCTAACAGAGGCAGCAAACAGAAAGAGTAAGAGGCCAGTGAAGTTCACTATTAGAGCCTCTTGGCTGCGGAAAAGGCCTAGAAACTGAAAATATTCGAGCAAACCCGTCTCAGCTGTGCCAACTGCAAGAAGAAAGATGGCAATTCCTATGAACCTGTGCCATGGTAAAAGCGTGGCTCTAGTAGATACTTCTGCTCCTGGGAAGAAATAGGCGAAGAAGGAAAAGATATACTGAAAAAAAAAAAGAAAAGAAAAAATTTACTTTAAATAATTCAGAAACATATTTATTGTAGATTACATAGAGTAATTAAATGTACTACCAGAGTAAATTTTGTTTACACACATATTCAGTTCATTTCGGCCACATCGAAAAATTTATATTTTAATTAAAATTAAAATTAAATGTAAACTGCTTTTGTATCCCATATTACATAATATGATTGGTTGTCGGTGTAAAACTGACATTAAATCACAATTAAATTTTTGCGCTTATTTAAAGTTGTTTTTTAAATGGTTATGTTTCAGACCTGAAACATGGACAATATCAACTACAAAAATTTGTTGATTGGAATTTCCTTAAAAATATGGCAAACTTTTACATGATGGTTGTTGAGGGGGGTTACAATGTTGTTTCTATATTACCCAATCAACAAATGCCATGTGGTAAAGGAGTGTCTTGTGGGTGCCATGTCAATTAAACTTCTGAAATTCAAATTTTGGTCCCTCAGCTAGTCAGCTATTTGTATTAATGAAATTATCATAAAATGTTTTATGTTTTTAATTTTAATCTTGTTTTGGATAAAATCTAATTTGGGGTAAAATCTAAAAACCCTTGACCTTTGTCTGTTCAACCGTGAAGGGGCATTAAACGAGATTTGCAGCGATGAGCAAGGGGGGGCTTGCAGCGGATGATGTGTTTGGGACAGAGGTGGACTTGCGATTCAGAGGAAGGAATCTGGAACGAGGGAGGAGGCACGTGCTCAAAATGAAGCTGGAGCACGATGGTGCAATGGAAGGAATCGCGGCGGTTGAGCCACCACCGGCGAGGCTGCCGCCAAACAGAGCAAGAGGATGAATTTTTTCCGATAGTTCACCAGAGGATGAATTAGGGTTCATGAATTCTTCTAAAATCTTATTTTTTAAGTTTTTTTTGTTACAGAGGAAAATAGAATCTTATTTTAGGTTCAATTTGTTTTTTTTTATTACAAAAATAACTAAAAATTATAAAAACTTGAGGCTAAAATGCAAAATTTAAAAAGTTTAAGGACTAAAAATTAGAATATAAAATTTACTGGTCAAAGAGATGACATGGCATCATATCATCTTACTATTGGTCATTATATTGGGGCATGACTGCTGTTTAAAACACAAACATCATTTTTAAGTTTGCCTAAAAATATTCCTCGAAATTGCATAAAATTTGCTTTTGGTATTGTTCTTTTGAGGGATAAAACATGACTGTTTAAAAAATACAGAGTGAAATTAAACAAAAATCGAAGAATTACATAGGCTATGTTTGGATTGATGGAACATAACGGAACGGAGCGGAATGAAATATAATGGAGTGGAATGGAGCGGAACGGAATGAAATAAAAGTCTCCTTCCATTGTTTGGGTATTTTAGTATGGAACAGAGCAAAGTTACTACTTCATTGTTTGGATAATGAACGGAGCGGAATAAGTTATAAATTTTTTAGTACCATATTACCCTTACTTTCTTTCTTGGAGCATTAGCTAGTCTTGTTTTCAAATTCTAACATGTTTAAAAAATGTAACAGGATATCATGAACACAGAAAACTCTAATAAAAAATACCAGAAACCCAAATCTAACACAAAACGCTACTCCCTCCGTTCCAAAACTATTGTAGTTTAAGGGTTATGCACAAAGATTAAGAATTCATTAATTGATGTTATAATTTGACTGAAACACCCTTATTTAATATGAGTTATATGAAAGAGAGAGAATGAAAATCATTGGTCAACTAATTGGTGAGAATTGTGATTGATGGATTTAAGAGGTGATACTTGGGTGATGTAATATTAAATGAGGGCATGAATGGAAGAGAATGAGATAAAGTGCTTTGGATATGTAAAACAACAATGATTTTGGAACAAAATAAAAAAGTTAAAACTACAATAGTTTTGGAACGGAGGGAGTAATTTTTTTACGAGATGCTTCGGCTTCCAATAAAAATTACAAATTGATTGCATATACCTACAAAAGCCTGTGTTTAAAATAATATTTAACAAAACACATTGAATAATGCAGCAAGGAATTGAACGTAGTAAGGAATTCAACAATGACACAAAGTTAAAAACAATTATTATGAACAAACAAGTCCGCAATGCAGTAGATAGAGAAAGGTTCATTGTAAAAGACCAAGACCCATGTAGTGATGTAGAAATGCAGCAAAGTGAAAACAACAACGAAAGAAGGTAACATGTTCTAAATGAGCGTGAAAGAAACTGGGTAGTAATAAGGGGGTGGTTAAGGGACATATTTGTAATTTTATAATTTTGTTAGATGTCAATAATTTTGCTCCATCCCATTCCTCCCAAATTGAGGGGGAATAAGAATGGGGGAAAATAATGGAACATGATGGAGCACATTCCACTTGGTCCCATTCCTTTTCATTGATGTTTAATTAATCCAAACAGTGGACCTCTTCCTCCATCCCCTCTCTTCCACTCCATTCCCTCCCCCTCCATCAATCTAATCGAAGCCTAAAATCGAAAAATTCGACTAATGTATAGACTGAAAATATATCTAAGTCTTAATTACGCGGAAAGAAAAATGTACTTTAACTAAAATCAGCTACAAATTGACATTGAATAACTTGGTGAGTGCATTCTTTGGCATCTCCACAAACTTCCTGTTTGTTTTATCTCTAGAAGGGCTTCAAATTTATTTAGCTCTTTTTAACCTATGGTATGTGGTGGACTACAAACACAATAAACTGTGATAACATTACTGTTGTTGCATGGAGCTTAATTGCATCACACAATTTAGGGAGTTCAGGAAGAAATGGAATTACCTGTAGGCCAAATGAGCATATTGCTGACATGCCAAGCCAAGAGTGCAATGTATACATATTAGGAAGACCTGTTTCTTTCTTAAATTTGAAAACTGTAATAATTCCTAAAACACCAGATGCTAGAGCTATCACATGTAGTAGAAGGTGAACCACCTTTGCTGTTCTTCGTGTTCCAGGGATGGACTTGTATGCCATGATTGCTGTTGCAAGTAATACCAATTATAACAATACATAACTGAATTCAAATGGTGGCACTAGCTAGAACAATTCTAAGAATTAGAAGATGAAATCTCTTGAAGATTTTGTCATGAATAATCATATCGATGAAGAAATGCAAAAAGAAATTAAATAAAAAAATTAGCTTGATATTGAAAGGTAGGGGTAATCAGACCAGATTGGTTTGGATTAGGGATGGCACCCGCGCGGGCGGGGGCGGGGAGTGCCTCCCCCGTCCCCGTTCCCGCATCTCTTTCATGTCCCCATCCCCACTCCCCATTCCCGTGGCGGGGTGAATTTTCTCCCCATCCCCAATCCCCACCTCACCACGGGTCCCCGCAGATTCCTATGGAAACCATTAACATATAATTAAAAATAAAATAAAACTAAATTAAATATAAAAAATTCTTAAATTTCTACGTGGACTACAAATAGTTAAATATAGAAATCATAAATGAGAATGAAATATGTCAAGTTCTATGAAAATATATAATAAAGTTCAAATAACATTCAATTTACTATTAAACGTATTATTGATTTTTTACCTATGCATATAAGGCTGGGATTGCGTGGGGCGGGGAGGGTGATCCCCACCCCCATCCCCAAATTTATCTTGGGAGAATTTTTGTCCCCATCCCCATTCCCACAGGGATAAATTCTCGAAGATCGGGGCTCCTAACGAGAAAGTCCCCGCGGGGATCCCCATATTCAGGTGGAAATTGTCATCCTTAGTTTGGATTTAGGGTGTTTAAATATCCAAACTAGTAAAAAATCTTCGGTTTGGGCTGGTTCGGTTCCTTATTTTTGCTTCTAAATTATTGTTAGTTTTAGGCAACAAAATTTTCAACAACACTGAATAAGTTTTCGTATTTAACAATAGAGATAAGTTATTATGTGATAATTATTACACATTCCACACAATATGGAATTTGTATTACAAATAGCTTAACATTTATACTGCCCCTTTCCACATGGATGCCGAGACCATTTTCTTCAACATGGGGAGAATTGAGGACCTGGAATCAGCCAAGGGGGGCTCAAACAGTATGGCTATCAATTTTGTGGTCAATATGGCTGCTTAGAAATACCTCTGATCCCCACCCCCCCACCCCCCCTCTCTTTCTTTTGTTAGCTATGCCTCTCTTATTGCTGGTGCTGGTTGTGTATTTTTGCTGACCAGAGGAATTATAAATTTCGAAGCTTACAGTATTCTGTGAACAGTGCTGTGTGCTCTAGTATGCTGCAAAGGATGTTCTTTTCCAAGGAAAATTGGAGGCAAATTAGGCTGATTTAGTCTCTGTAAATGCAGGCTTGTACTAACGGGTTTGGAGACGTTTCAGTTTTCCTTGTGGTGGCTGTTTTGAGTTTAATTGGTCTAGGCTTTGTATTCTGTTTTCCGTCCCCCGTTTTTTGTTCTGTCTGTTTTCTGTTTTTTTTTTTTGTTTCGAAGTACATCTAGTACTTCCATTAATTCAATTTTGTTTACTAAAGAAAACAATAGAGATAAGTTATTATGTGATAATTATTATTTATTTTACATTCCACGCAATATGATACATTTTTTCACAATATTACCAATTTACCATAAAGTACAAGAAACTGTTATTAAAAGAAATAGAAAACAGAAGAAGATGAGATTGTCATATATAAACTAGGCCAAGACTATTTGCATCATCCCCTATATTATCCACACAATCCTCTTTATTTTTTAATCCAAAAAATACCCCCAACATAGAAAACATACAAAGTAGATGATAAATGGATGAGATCAAGAGAAGAATAGAAGCTCAAAATAGGTGTGATATTGAGATTTTTACTGTTTTGTCACGTAAATCGGGGTATATATACGGGTTCTGGTTCGTTCCGCCATTTAAACTGTGGACGTTTTATTGCTACCTCTATGTTAGTAGCGGTAACTTCTGCTATCTTAGTAGCGGTAACTTCCGCTATCTTAATAGCGGTAACTTCTGCTATCTTAGTAGCGGAGGTACCGCTATCTTAGTAGCGGTAGCGTCCGCTATCTTAGTAGCGGAGGTTATCGTAATTTAAATTACGGATTGTGTTGCAGGTTCCTCTTCCCTCTTCGTTCTTCTTCCTTTACTTGTTCTTCTTCCTCCTTCGTTCTTCCCTTTCTTTGCCTGAGAACGTTACTGAGAGAGGGAGATGGTGGGGGAAATAGGGCTGTTTGGAGAGAGAGGGAGAACGGCTGTAGGTTCTTTTTCCTGAGAATGTGCATGAGAGAAGGAGATGGTGGGGGGCAGAGTAGTTTTTTTTTCTTCATGAATTTAATCAGTTTTTTGTTAAATTTGGGGTATAATTGTATTTTTGCTCAAAAGGGGATGGTGTGGATAGTAAAGGGGATGGTACAAATAGTCTTAGCCTATAAACTATTGTTAGGAAATAGACAAACTTAAAAATGTTGGTTGTGTTTTAAACAGCAGTCATGCTCCCCAATTAGTGTCCCATAGAAAGATGTCTAGTGTACTCTAGTTGTCATGTCATCTATTTGACTAATAAATTTTATTTTTTAAATTTAGGTCCTTAAACTATTTAAGTTTTTCATTTTATCCTCCAACTATTTACATTTTTTATTATGTTTTAAATTAGAAAAAAAAAACATTACAGAAACAGACCCATTTTATTTTCCCATCTTTGCTGCTTCTCATGTGTTGCTGCTTCTCGACATTGTGGCCGTCACCACCGTGGCGCGACCATCTCCGGCCAACCACCACTCTGTGCCTCGCGCTCCAACACCTTTGTCTCGTCTCTCTCATGTTCTTGTTCTGATTTAAGTGTTATTCAATTGTTCTGGGAGTTTTTTGTTCGATTTTGGTCAGTGGTGGTTCCTAGATCTGGAATGTTGAAGAACGCCGTCGCGCCGCACCACCTTTGTCAGGCTTCCCTTTCTCTTCTTCCTCCTTCCTCTCTCTAACTCGCATCGAGAACCTTACCCGTTGTGGTCTCCTCTCCGCTGCAACGCCACCACCGCAGATTGGGTATTTATGCCACCGCGCGCAACCCTTCTCTCCACCCGCAAACACCGTCCCAAACCTGAAGTTGCGGCATTCGCATCCACCGCGAGCACCGCACCCTAGCCACCGCGCCAGCGACCATTGCAGGAAAAATCCATCACCTCGTCGAAGATGAAGAACGCTGCATAGAAGCTGAAGTCATAGCAGCGAGGAGATGGAGAAGATGAAAAACGCATCAGCGGCTAGATGAAGAAGATGCAGAACACAGCAGTAACGAGACAAAGAAGCTAAAGAAAATGGCACACCAGATTATGACCACAACAGCTCAATAACGTTGACAAGAAGATGAATGGTGGATGCGACTGCCGCAACTTCAGGTTTTTTTTTAGATAAGCCAAACTTATATTGAAAAGAAGTACAAGGGGTACTTCAACCCAATACAAAGAGAGAAAGAATGAAGAAAAATAGTTCAAAAGAGGGAAGTCCATGGAGGCAAAGCTTTATACCCAATGCCTCATTAAAACCACTCTAGGAAAACCCCCTTAAAAAAACCTAGAGAGGGAAAATAGTACAAAGAATATAAAGACAAAACAACACCACCATGGAAGAAAAGCAACTGTAAACATATCGTAGATCCCAACATTACAAAAAATTGACAGCTCCCAACCAGATAAAGTAACGAACCAATCTACTAAGAACAGTTCCAGCCCTGCTGCAGATCAAGACTTCAGGTGTAGTCATAAAATGAACGGCAGTGACAAGGAAATAATGTTCACTTTATGACTACACTTTTAAACAGTTGAAAAAGCAAAAACGGTTATAGTGAAGCCAATTAATGAACAATTATTGTAAGTGAATTTTACAATAATAAATCTATTAAAAATTGAAACCAATAGAATTCTGTTAGCTAGGGATCCATTAATTACTAATATGTATTAGTGTATATGTATTGATTCACAGTTAAACCTAACAAAATCATTTCTCCTTCATAATTAAATCTAGTTCTAGAAGCTTCTCTCATAATAACTTCTTCTCTGAAGTGAAAACCTAACTACCAAATTTCCAAACACACTCTATAGTGGAAATGCAATGTTAAAAGTTGATTCACCAATGAACTATGTTGTTATGTGTTGGATTTAGTGTGGGCAGGGCCCAAAACTATGGGTCTGCTCCAGGAGAGTGAACTTGGATAAGACTTACGTACGTGGTCTGGTCACATACAATACATTAAAGCAATTGGAGTTCAGAGATCCACACTTATAAACCATTGTGTTGCTCTCTATCTTCCCAGGTGTGACTTATATTTCATATTTCATCATTATAACTAACTTCTAAAATATGTTATTGTTTATATTATGTTTTTTATGTGCTATATAAATAATTTGCAGATAAATCCTTTTAAGTTGTAAACTAGATTTTTCTAAGTTCACTGATAGAGAAAACCTTTGTTTAAATGAAAGATATTTTGAAGTATAAAAAAGTTGGCATAATTAGAGCTGTGCTTACCTTCTCCACCAACTAAAATAAACCCAATTACCATTAGAAGTGGATGCAGCTGCAGATATAACACAAAACAACATATAATTAAGTAGGTAACATGCTAAACAAATGCGTTTCATTTCACCCCATATAATCAATTTACATGCCATGAACAACTCACATTTAATATCTTGGCTTTTTCTGAAGAATTGAAAGCAACACCTTCACGGAAGCGCAGTAACCATACTAACACAAGGGTTGCTATTGCTATGAACAACAAATGGCCAAGTATGGTAACTGGAGTCGCCCTAATTTGGAAGCCACGAGACATTTTTGCTGATCAACTCAAATTGTTACCACCTCTACTAATTAATTGTCAGCAACTAGTGACCTCTACAATTGTTTAAGAGCTAATGGAAATTGTTATGTGCAATGGTGCTTTATAATATAAGGCTATAACTGCTGTGAAAGAATCAGAGCCCGTGTGCATAATTGTGGAAATTTGCTAACAAGATCGAATCAGGAAAACCGTCTAGCCGGCTGATAAAGCTAAGCTGCGACAAGTCCAATGACAAAGAGGACTTACTCCTCATTTTTGGTTTCTGTTTCTAATAATTTCGATGATTGAATGTTTCAAGATGGGAATTTATATAATATTGACCAAATGCTTTATTTGAGCTGCATATTCATAAGAAGATCAAGTGAGAATTCTTGCTTATTGTGAGAAATAAAAAACTGAAATTAATTTTTTCTTTTATAGGCAATAAGAAATATATTTAATAGAAGTATAAGGGTTACTTCAACCCAATACAGAAGAGAAAAGATACAGGCTAAGAACTAACAAGTACAAAACAAAGATCCTAAAGTGACGAAACTATCCCACCTAATACTTCCAAGAAAATAGACTTAACAAAACAAGCCTCATTAAAACCTTGCTAGGATAAAACCCCTTTGGGAAAACCTAGTAAGGAAAAATAGCACTAATTTTGAAAAGCCAAGAGAATATCTTCAAGGATGCTTACAAAGAAATCTAATGGCCCACCCCAAACCCAGCTGCCAAGCCTTGCATCCATTTCAGTTCCCACCTCCAAGGCACAATTCGTTAGCTCACCGTTTGGTTTTCATGTTGTAGCACTACAAAAAAAAACGTTATTTAGTGGGGGTTATTTAGCGGGGGTTTCAATAACCCCCGCAAATGTCATAAGTTTTTATTAGTTAAGGGGTGTTTTAATAACCCCCGCAAAATTTTCATTGATTAACTCTGATTTCACTCTCACTCACACGGAACAGAACTCGTTCTCAGTCTCACTCTCACACAAGAACTCGTTCAACCATGGAAGCTCACGATTGCAAGCGATTTCCACCGATTTTTTCTCGCTTTCCACCGATTTGATCTCGTTTTCCACCGATTTCAACCTTCCCCGATTTCATCGTTCGCTTTCATTTCTGTGGCCACAACCACCGCAAGCCGCCGTAGCAACAACCTCCTCCGCCGTCGGTATGACCTACTTTGCTTTTCTTTGCTATTTAACAAAAGCTGACTAACCGCTTCTTCTTCATTCGCAGTTCTCTCTGCGATTTTCTCATGGATGCATCCCTCAGAGACTCAACAACCTCTACTCCGTCGCATGCTGCATTCTCCGGTCAGATTTCTAAATTAGGTTTTCATTAGTTGATTTGGAGATTTCTCTCCTCTCCGGTATAATCATCGATTGAAAACGGTTTAGGTTTGAATAGCTTAATGGATAATTAGATCTGAATCAGTTCGAATCAATTCTCTCTCTGTTGAAATTATGTGTGTGTACTGTGTACTGTGTTGTGTTTATGATCTGCTAAGGACATTGGTTTTATTATGATGCATTTGATGTTTCCATTGCTATAGAAACATACAATATTATTATGCATTTGATGTTTTCTGGCATATCTTGTACAGGAGTATCGTCCTGATTAATTTGTTTATCATGACATGTTATCATATTTGTTGATAACTCAGGCGCCGATATCATTTTGGGTATTTTGCCATTTGCAAGGGAGCTTCTTCGCTGTGTGGTTCAGGTATGGACCAATGTGTTGTATTACTTAGAATTTATTTTGCATTTTAAGGAATTTAGAAGAACTGCATGTTTTGTTAATCTATTTTAAGTACTTTAAAGTAGAGTAATTGTTACTTATTTTAGTTGTGATAGTATTTGCCAATTTTAAAGTTCTGTGAAATTGAAGGTTATTTTCATGTGCTTTTCTTATGGATGTCTTGTTCTTATGAATGTAGGTTGTACTGGCTGCTAATGACTTACCCTCCATCAATAATGTGACTTACCCTGAGCTACTTGAAATCATATCAACGGTAAGGAGAGTTAGGTTTGGCAAATTTTTGCTATGGTGACCAAGTTCTCTCCTAACACTGTTATATTAGTTACCAGTTAAAGGATGAAGAAGGAGGTCTCATGGGTGTTAGCACTTCAAATCTTGTAATTGCCAACTCTGGAAATGATTTACCTGTAAGAAAATCAACTTAGTACTTTGTTTGTTATCTGGTAGATTTATATATGATGATTACATTACATGTTTCATTCTTGTTTTGTTCAATGGATTGCAGGGCATTGATCTTAATAAGGTGTCATAGGAGATTGCTTTCCATGCAAATGATGCAGATCTTTCCTTTTCACACTGCAATTTTTTTGCATGTAAGGTAAAATTGTTTCTAATCACATTGTTTTTTGCTTGTCCTCGAGCAATGGGGATTTAGATGTGGTGTTACAATGAACTTTGTCTTGAGAAGATGCATGACAATAATATCTATAATAAAACTTAGCAAATTATATTCCCTCCAATTGCAGAGACGCTGATACGATAAAGGAACGTATTGAAAAACTACTAAAAGCTGGAGCCGATGTTGTTTTGACTACTAAAGGGATTGATGACATGATACTTCTGGTATGTTTTCTTTCCTTTTGCACCGATTGGCTTCTTGTGTGAGCTGTGCATTTTTAATTGTGAGAATTTTATATGAGGCTCTAGGATCTAAGACTAGCTTGTCTCCGATGATTTTAGATTCATTGTGTTGTTCATAATTTTTTATGTACTCATTCTATTAGTTTGTTATTCCAATTTTCAAGAGACTGTATCCATGTACTGAAGTTCCCATAGAGAAGTTCCCACATGAAAGCTAAGCTTGAATGAGTTTAAAAATGTCCCTAGAATAAAATCTGGTAGCCAAGGGAGGTGTAAAGTCTGTAAATAATCTCTTGCATTTAAGGGAGGTTGAAAACTCCCGTTAAAAAAAGCTTGCAGATAAGGGAGGTTTAAAACCCCCGCTAAAAACCGCCGCTAAATGTATATGCATGTACCAGGGTTTGCTGAAAAACGCCGTTAATGATTTGCGGGGAGTGTAACTTCGGGATTTTTCAAAGAGATTAATTTCTATGCACCGACGGTGTAAAAAGTTTTGCACCATCATTCAATCACAACCTTCCATTTTTCTATTTTAGATATTATTAAATTCAAAATTAATTGTGAGCTAACAAAATGGAGGGATGTGATTGAATGATGGTGTAAAACTTATTTACACCGTCGGTGCATAGAAATTAATCTCTTTTTCAAAACCCCCGCTAAGTAACTCACGGGGGTTAAAAACCCCCACTAAATGCAAAAATAACCCCTGCTAAATAACGTTTTTTTTGTAGTGTAGTCTCAAAGTACCCTTCAAAAAATACTCCAGCAGAAATGTATAATAATCCTGGTAGCCTTCTTCCCTTGTAATCACCAAAGCCAAAATGAGAAAATAAGCTTTAGTACCCCAGCATAATTCCGCAACCTCTTTTTTAAAACCTCTTCACCCCTTTAAAGGAGACCTACTACAAATAGCCTTATAATTAAGATAACCAAAGGCAAAGTGACCTGCAACCAACTCCTGCTCCTTACTCTGCGGTATCCAATGAAGTCAAATGAGATCCCACCTCAAATATGTGAAATGCATTCCCACGGGTTTTGTATCCAATCCACCATAGAGTAAGCAAAAGCTAAATTATTTGCTTTAAATTAATTAGTGGGTAAATTATTTAGTACCCAGAATTTTGTTTGGGTGTGATACTCATATTAAGTAATTTAATAGAGTATTATCATGTTATTCAAGGTAACTATTAGATATTTAGATTTTACTTTACTTATCAATTAACTCCATCTCATTAAATTCATTTTTAATGAAAAATGAACGAGTGGTGAAAACGAATGATTGTGATGGAGATACGCATAAAATGACTATGCTTGACGGATGAACAAAGCTTAGAAAACACAACTCGCAAATCTCACGTACCTAAGAATGAAACAATACATTACTATGATAGAATAAAATTAAAATTTTAAACAGTATATGAGTTTTTATTAACGAACCAACTCATTTTGGGTATCACACTTTAATCTGGCTTTTTTTTTTTTTGGTAAGCCAAATTTAAATTAGAAGAAATACTAGAGTATTTCAATCCATGTATAAGAGATAGATACATAGCAAAGATAGGAAGAGAGAACAACAAAAGAAAGAAAGAGCTATAAGAGCTACTTTCAACATCTGCATACAAGCAGGGTCCCAAAAAGCCAAAATCTTCACTAAAAGTACAACCAGTACTAACATCACCCTTATATCCCTGCAAGTAATACGAGAGCATCATGGCAGATATACACATGGCCTCACAAGCACAAATCAATACAAGCCCACTTAGAGAATCATGATTGCTCCTAGGAATACTCTGGATGACTGCAACACACATTTTCTGTGACCACCAGACAGTAAAATCATTAGCACCAGCACTAAATTAAATTGCAGGAACCCATCACAATATTCCAATTCAGAGATACTCCAAAGAGCTTCTAGGATTGGAGATCCAATCACACATAGAGGCATGGAACTTTTTGCCCCTAGCTTTCAACCAATTCCAAGCTTTCAATTGTGATATTTCCCAAACTCTTGCTTCATCCTTCACCCCATCCTTGAAAATGACACTTTTTTTGCTTAGCCAAATTGACCATATCACCGCTAGCCAAACGGATTTCGCCCCCCTTCGTTGTTCTGCAGTCCTCAAGTCCCCACCATGTTGCAAGAAGTGGTCTTGACATCCTTGGGGTAGAACAGTAGTTACATTCAACCACCTATAGTAAGAGTTCCACACCTTGGAAGAGAAGGAGCACGAGAAGAAAAGTGTAGGGGATTCAAGCACCTCGATTGCACGGTGTAGTAGAGTGAAAAATCATAGATAAAACACACAGTATCTTTGGTCACGCAGTTCGGCCAAATTGCCTATCTCTGCGGCTATAGAGTAGCTATAGCTCCTTTTATTACTTGTGGCATGAAGCATGTGGTACCAAGTACAACTTTTAGGGTTACATTGTTATCCTATTTATAGTGGATTCTATTGATCTCTATTTTACAATAAAATCCTAATAAATCCTATAACAATATCCCTTAAAACCTTTTACAATCCACATTAAATCAAATCCTAATAAACTAAAGATTTTAGCCCAAAATATAATGAGCCAAATCTTAACAATCTCCACCTTGGCGAATTCCGAACTCCCCTATGAAGATCTGCTGCTTTAGTTTCCTGATTCTGATTTCTAGCTAGGATTGAACTCCACCTTGCTCAACACCCAGTTGCTTCACTTCTCCACCTTGACATCCATCCACTTCTCCTTCCCTGGCGTGGCCATTGCCTTTTGAAAGTAGACAGATCTGCACCTTGTTCCGTGTCATTCAGATCTGTCGGTTTCTCCACTCACAACGACTTCTGCAATCCTTGTTGACCTCCCTTCGCAGCGGAAGATATCAGCCGTCACTATGGTTACTAACCATCGGCCCCTCCACAGAAGTTACCCGACCGTTACCATGGTTACTAACCATCAGCCCCTATGCGGAAGTTGTCCAGCCGTTACCATGGTCCCACGAACCATTGGCTCTGATACCACTTCTAGGGGATTCAAGCACCTCGATTGTACGGAGTAGTAAAGCGAGAAATCACAGATAAAGAACACAACATCTTTGGTCACGCAGTTCGGCCAAATTGCCTCCCTCTGCGGCTATAGAGTAGCTATAGCTCATTTTATTACTTGTGGCATGAAGCATGTGGTACCAAGTACAAGTTTTAGGTTTACATTGTTATCCTATTTATAGTGGATTCTATTGATCTCTATTTTACAATAAAATCCTAATAAATCCTATAACAATATTCTTTAAAACCTTTTACAATCCACATTAAATCAAATCCTAATAAATTAAAGATTTTAGCCCAAAATATAATGAGTCAAATCTCAACAAAAAGATGCTCTCATGTTTTAGCTGCATTCTCGCAAAGCACACATGTCACAGAATCTCCATGTGAGAGTGCTCCTCTCAAATTCAGGTTATGCTTCGACTGTACCCTCCCCCTCAAGACCTTCCAGGCACATACTAAAACGTTTGAGGGGGCAAGACCTTTCCATAAGTGCTCGAAAGCCATGATTGGCTCCTCCAATTCAAATCCATGCATAAAAACATACGCTGACTTTATAGTAAAAGCTCATGAACTATCTGCTAGCCAAGTCCATTTGCCTCCCTTGTCTTCCGTTAAATTTTCCTGCTGTAAAACTGTGAGTAAATCCCCCACTTTCTCTTCCTCACGGGCCAAAAGGTTCCTACGCCATAGTAGATTCCAGCTCCACACTCCTTGTGCCCAGTGCCCCATCTCAGAGATACATGATGATCGTTGTACAGATAGGATATAAAGGTGCCTGAACTGTTCACAAAGCCTTTGGTGTCCCACCCATATATCTTGCCAAAACAGTGTCTTGCGACCATCTCCAAGTTCCTTTCTCAACCCATTGTTAAACCAACAATCCCCTTCTCCTTGAAAGCAAGTTCGGATGATATCCTTCCACCAACTTGAACAATTTCCAGCCTAAAATTGATCAAACTGGGTTGGTATTTTGTACTTTGCTCGCACTACACGACCCCACACACTTTGATGATCAACAAGGAGTCTCCATCGCCACTTTCCTAGAAGAGCCTTATTAAAGACATCCCTATCCATAAGGCCCAAACCTCCTAACTCCTTAGGCTTGCATACCGTATCCCATTTGACCCAAGCTATTTTATTCGCTCCTTCTGTCCCTCCCCACAAGAATGTCCTCATGATCTTCTTAGACTCTTTTAGCATCCTAAAGAACGAGAGGTAGAATAGAGGTAGTGATTGCATAACACCGGCGATCAAAGTTAGACGCCCCCCAAAAGAGAGAGTCTTCTACCTCCACCTTGATAGTCTTCCTTTGAGCTTGTTTACCACAGGGTTCCAAAAAGATAGCCTCCTCAGGTTCCCCCTACCGGTAGCCCAAGATAAGTGAATGGTATTTTCATCACTTTGCAATTAAGGGGCTTGCTAGGCACCACGATTCCCTCGTCTCAATCCCAATCCCAATCCCCGCTAGCTTACTTTTATGAAAATTTATTTTTAGCCCTGACACCATCTCAAAGCACCGAAAAAGCACCCTTTATGGTTATGATGTTTTGCATCGACGCCCTTACAAAAAAAAGCGTATCATCCGCGAATTGTCGCATGGATACTCTTACCTCATTTTCCGATCCAAAGCCAAACCCTTCAAACTTTCCGGACCTCACCGCTTGCTTGAACATCCCATGAAGACCCTCGACTACTATTAGAAATAACAATGGAGCCAAAGGATCTCTTTGACGCAAACCTCTCTCCAATTTAAACTCTTCCCCCGGGCTACCATTGACAAAAACGGACACACTAGCTAACCTCAAGCACCCATCAATCAAAAAAATCCATTTCTCGCAAAATTTCATGAGCCTCATCATATAAAGAAGAAACCTCCATCTAACGGAATCATACACTTTTTCAAAATCAACCTTGAAAATCAATGACGGCTTCTTTCGACACTTGGTATCATGAACCATCTCATTTGCCACAACAATGCAATCCATCATACTCCTCCCTGCTAAGAAAGCGGATTGTTCTGTGTAACGCCCCGATTTCTCGAGTGTCACATGTTACTAACATTTCCAACAATTTCACAAATTTAGTGTTTCTGGACAGCAGGTGCAGCGTGTACTAAAACTGGTCTCCATACCGTAATACTTAGCCACGAATTTCACATGATACATGACTGGAAAGATAATTCGAAACTCAACATTTTTCTAGTTTATCACGTTTCCATTTGAGACCCAGAATTCGGTGATATTAGGCCTTAAAGTTTGCTGTCCGGTACAGGAAAAACAGCAGGTGCAACAGTCACTAAGAACGACCTCCAGACCTCATTACTAACCCAAAATTTATGTTCTTTATATGCCTGGAAAGCCAACTCGAAATTCTACAACTTTCTAGTTTATCCCTTTTTCATTTGAGACCCGTAATTAGGCGATACTAGGCTCCGAAGCTCGCTGTCCAGTACAGAAAACTGGCAGAGATACTTTTTCCTTCAAATTAATTTTTTTACCATGCAAGTCCCAGGGTTTTAAGCCATAATCCAACAGCAAGAACCACATAACATGTATCATATATCATGCTTAAATTTCCAGAACCAAGATAACCATCAATTCTAGCACAAAAGGCAGATCTAGGCATATGAATCTTCAATCATTTTAATCAAGCAAAATCATAGAAGAAACGATAGTTGTAGTGATGATTAAAGGAGAATCATGGCATCACATTTCATCTCAAATCAGAAGCAAAACATCAAGATCTCAAGGCAAAAGAACAGCAAGCATCATGATTCTCAAAGCTCATGCAAAAACCAACAAATTCATCACCTTTCACATACCAAAACATGGCAAATTTCCTAGACAGTCTACCCAATCCTAAGACCAGCCCTTACCTTGAATCCTTGTTCTGAAAATAGAGAAAAGTGCAGGTTAGAACTTGGTCCCTTGCTGTCCAAGTCTCCTTCCTTCTTCTTCCTCCCTCGCGAACTCACTCTTTCTCTCTCGCGAACAACCTCCCTCTCTCGCGCGACTCGACCGGCGGTGGTGGCTTAGGGGACGACGGCTCCTCCTTCTCTCTCTCGGCTTCTCTCTGCTTTCCCCTCTGTGTTCTCACGTGAATATGGTGTGGGTGCTGCTCTGTTTCTGAATGAGAGGAAAACTAAGGGTTTTCCCCCTTAATCCCCATGCAACCCGCGGACACACACTCTATGGGCTAGGGTTTTGCTTTCTTTCTTTTCACTTAGCCCAAAACCATATCTACCTTGACCCACTAATCACACACTTAATTAGGTCTGAACACACTTAAAACCTAAACCCCTTTTAGTAAATTTACAAGCAAACTCGGAATTAAAAGAAAAACAATTTAATTAATTCGCTGGCAGTGTACAGCCAGAACCACGGTCACTATAACGTGAATATCTCGAGCTACAGAGGTCGGAATGACCTGATTCCACTTCGAGAATTTCCTTAACTTAAAGGGATACAATTCGCATGAAGGAAGTTTTCCCAAATGAGGTCGTTAAGACCCTTTAAAAATTCACACAAAGTGACAGCCAGAATCTGTCAAAACTCAAACCTTGTCAAAACCTTCATTTTTATTCAATTTTTCACTTGAATAGTACAAAATGAGTTTAGGGCCTTACATTCTGCCCCAATGACCTTATGAAGCACCTCCTTGAGCCTATTTGCAAGCATCTCTGCCACTATTTTGTACATGCAACCAACTAGAGATATGAGCCTATAATCGTTTAAGCCCTGCAGAGAATCACATTTAGGGATCAAAGCAAACGACGAGTTGCTCCCATGCAGCCAGGCACTATTAGCATGAAATTCATTGAGTACCCTCTGAATATCTCCATGCATAAGGTGCCATAATTCCTTGATGAATTTGAAGTTAAATCCATCCGGGCCCAGACTCTTGTCTCCTTCACAATCCCATACTGCCGCCTTAATATCCCGAGGATCAAAAGCATCACACAAGAGGGCATTATCATCACAAGATATGCTGCTAAACGGGACACCATCAAGATTCAAACTCGGGCACTCTACTTCTTTGAAACGACTCTCAAAGAAGATCTTCACCTCCCTCCTTATGTTTTCCGGTTCCTCTTCCCATATACCATTCACTGAGAGGCCCACCAGATTGTTTGTTCGTCTTCGCCAATTCACGCAAGAGTGGAAGAACTTCGTGTTTCTATCCCCCTCCTTCAACCATCTAGAGCGAGCCTTCTGGCACATGATTGACTCATTCAACTTAGATACCTTGCAAAGGTCACCAAGAAGCTCCTTACTCCTCAAGGACTCCACCTCTGATAGTCCCACAACTTCATTCTTCTTATCTATGTTTTCCATCTCCTCAGTTATTACCTTCTTTTGCTTCTTTAAGTCACCAAACACTTCTTTATTCCAAGCCTGCAACCTTGTCTTTAGAATTTTCAGTTTCTCCTTGAACACGAATGCACCCTAACCTTGTACTTGTGTCTCCGCCCACACCTCCTCCACAAAGCCCTTAAGCCTTGCATCTAACAGCCAACAATTAAGGGTTCAAAATGGCTTTGGAGCCCAATCATGAACTGAACACCTCAACAAGAGGGACAATGGTCAGAGAGCTCCCTCTCCAAGACATATTGAGATCCATCCGGCCACCGAGCCAACCAATGATGCGAGCACAAATACCTATCAAGCCGGCTCATTGAATTGCCATTTGGCCTGAACCACGTGAACCGTTTCCCGATAATGGGAATGTCCACAAGCTCCATATGAAAGATAAACTGATTATAGTCCTCCATCTCCCTTCTTCCGTAGCTTGGGCTAATCGAATCTCCTCTCCTTTCCGCACTTGACCACACCGCATTAAAATCCCCACCTATACACCAGGACGCTGCAGGAAGAAATTGTTTCCAAACCAAAAGTTTCCTCCAAACCTCTCTTTTAGTCTCCAGGTCACACGGGGCATTCTCATTCGCCATAACGCAACTATGATTTCTTTCCGTCCAAACACCACACAAGACTATAAAATGGCAGTCAATGAAACAATTATGTAGGTTAAAAGCTCCTTTATTACACACGCACAAAAGTCCACCAGCATTATTGTCGGCTGCCGGACTCATTTTCCAATCACATTCGGAATCCCCCTGTAAAGAACTACACAGTCTAAGATCAACAAACTTCAGCTGTGTCTCTTGAACGGACAACATATCTACCTTTTCCTTCACAATAGTCTCCCTAACAACTCTTCACTTCACCCTACTCCTTAGTCCTCGAATGTTATAGCTTAGGACTATCATTGAGAACCCAACACACTCCCACTGTCACCAGGAATTACGTTAGATTTACCCAATTCATGATCCCTCTGCTCCATCTGAATCAGCTGCTTGATGACATCCTCTTCTTTCCCATCTATCTGTACCCCCATCTCCTTTCCCAATTCCCACAGAGACTGAGCCTCATCCTATATTTTTTTTGACCTAAAACCGGTGATTGCATAATCCATTTCAGAATCAGACAGGGAATTTGTCAAAGAGTAAACCAGAGAGTGCACCTTATTACATTTCATTACTACTTTAGAGGCAATCTGCTTGTTTCCTGGGGTCCTTCCCATCTTCGCTCCAATTGTCAAGGCGCAACGATTCTCCTTCTGCAATTCGAGTAGTGAAGGCAATTAATTCCTTTGTCTTCTCTCGGTGAGACATAATATTTTTCGTTAGATTAGAAGCACTATGTTCAAATCGGGTTCTAATTCCACCCAGGTCTTCCCTCAAGTTTTCCTCATAACCCAATCCATCTATGTCAAGTCGCTCCACTAATTTGTCTTGGGCCTCTCCACCGTAGCCATGTTGTACAAAACAGGGGAACAACGTCCGGTGCCCAGGGTTTTAGAGAGGTAATGTTGGATTGTAGCCAGTTACAACTTTGCAGGATCTCTTCCAACTTTACTCCATCATCTCCTGTGATCAGTACTAGATCATCTCCCAAGGAGCGAACTCTAACTGAGTTCAAGCCTTCAAGAATGAACATCTCCCTAGTCCGTGTAGCCATCGAGGGATCACTCACTCTCCCCACCATAGTGTTAGTTAGCCACGTATCAACCTTTTCCTCCACTGTAAAAACATTTGATGTCCTGCGACCTTCCTGTCCTCCCTTTGACGCAAACAGCCTCTTAGGTACTCCTTGTGGATCGATACTTCCACCTAACATCAGTGCCTTAGCGTAATAGACCGCTTGGGTGTGTCCGCCGCCACTAGAATGTCCACTGCCTCTATGCATCTCTTCGCCAGACTTGGCCCCGTGCAATGCTTTGTTTGGGTGCACCTGCCTCTCCTGAAGCCTGCGGTCAAATTGGAATCTAGGAAAATTCACCCTAATCTTTGCCCCTTCAAAAGTTATCTGGTCCATCATTGCCACCAATGCAGTTGGGTCCTTCACATCAAGGAAGCGGATGAATCCAAACCTATTCCCAGCTTTGTCTCTCTTCAAAGGGATGAAGATGTCCCACACCTTTCCCCACCTCTGGAAGATTTTCCAAAGCTGGACCTTAGTGCAATATTCTGGGAAATGAGAAGCAAACAACTTGGTGATTTGTCCTCTGCTTGAGGTAGCCTCCCTCCGCCAGTCCACTCTTCCTCCCCGCCGCTCCACGCTGTCATACCTCCCATGCTTCCATGCAGTTCTTGGTCTCTCAGCCAATCTCTCTTTCGCCCTCCCCCTTTCTCCCTCTCTCTCTAACACTCTGGTACCACAACAAGCACCTAATTAGTTTGTCTTGGAGTTTCATTTAACTTGTAATGAAATTCTTGGAATTTGACCCTGGATGATAGCTCAATTGATAAGAGTTAGGCGACATGTTGGTTGGGAAAGGGAGGTTCAGGGATTCATCATTGGAGAGTGCAATTTATCATTCTGATATAAAAAAAAAAAATTCTTGTAATTTAATCCCCCAGTTTTAAAATTTTGTAATGAGATCGTTTCACACTATTTTACCGAAAAATTTATTTCACACTAACACTATTTAATTTTTCATCAAGTATAATTGTCTATTGATGTAATATTAATTGGATGTCTTTAAAAAATAAAAAACTGGATGATTAGGCTATTTCTCACTTCTTTGTTTGGGAGAGTATAAAATGTGAAGGAAATAAAAAAGAGAAAAGGACAACATTAATTTTCAGGATATTTTCACTTGTTTAATGTCAAGAAAATATGAATGATGGAGAATAAAACACATGGGCCCCACTTATTTTTGTTTCCACTCCACGACCAGCTGAGCAGAAAATGAAACGAGACAAGAACACATATTTTCATATATTTACTTAAATACTCTCACTTTGTAATTTATATTAATAGTGCTATATTTTGTTATTTAAGGTTGTTTATGTAATTTTATCAATAAATCTTTTTCTCTTTTCTCACTTTTTTTTCTTTCAGGAAATTGACTAATAACCCATCTAATGGATGACTTATCTACACCAATTACTCGTCCCAGTAGTGGACTAGTAGCCCATCTAATGGATAACCCGTCTACAATAGTTACTAGTCCTGGTAGTGGACTAGTAAACCCTTGCAGCAACAATCTAACTAATCCTGGCTACTCTTAGTAGTGGACTAGTAATCCACTCCACCAACAACTAGTACGGTCGGTCCTAGTAAAAGACTTAACATAAATTAGCGTGTGATCTCCCCTCAGTGTGAAACGCTAACCCGGTCGTCCCACGATTTTTTCTAGAACCCCATCACATGAGAAATCAAGCCTCAAAGCTTAGCCTTAACCTCGAGGCTCGAGGAGACTTGCCACACGCAAGAACCTTTAGAGACATTGGATTGTGTCAGAGTCAAAGAGATCTGACGGAACCAATAAGAAAACCCTTCTTCCATCAATCGGATAAAATGAGGCGTCAAACAACCTCGTACCAGGCCAGACTATATAAAGAGTTTCATTTCCCCTTCAAAAATAATCTATCTTTTTCACATTTTCTCCTTGAGTTTATGTAACACCCCAAGTTTTATACACTATAAAGTACATATATTTAAAATAATGTGTAAAAAGAAATAATCATAGTTGTGTTGAAATTCTTAAATATTGAAAATCGAGTGGACAAATAAATTTAATTTTAATAATTCTTTCCAAATTACATTGTCAGAGTAATGAAAATTACTTAGATACTCCTAATACACGTGGGGACCTATATTGTGACCATGATCCGACTACCTAACGTGTCTCTAACTAACCACTCGTGATCCTGCATACATGACACATACTTCCGTCTACTATCTAGAATGTCTCAAGCGAGTTGCTTTCTTTCTCTGAAAAAACACATGAAAGTAAAGGAGTGAGAATTTTATAATTCTCAGTGATAACAATATCCACTCAAAAAACAAGAAAACTTACATATTTAATATCCACTCCAAAAACAAGAAAACTTACATATTTAAACATAAATTAAGTAGTTATATCAATGCTAAGCATTTCAAAATAACTACTAGCGAAATTAACATAATTAAATCTTTCAATTTAAAGACCATTCTTTAAATTATTGTTATCACTTGCTTTTCTTGGCCCTTCGACCACTTTTGCATATTCCCAACTGCTGCTTAGAGCTCTATCCGAAAGCAAGGGCGTCGCCATCCCTAGGAACTTATGTTCCAGGAACTATGCAACTAGATCACCTCAACTGTTGGAGGATCATTTCACTTAAAGTGTTTTAATTAAACATTTCATACTTATGTCTTAACACCTAGGATTTGCCTTTCAACTGGAACTGACCTTTGAGTATCCAGGTTTGCCCTGCAGTGCTGTTCTTTAGTAACATTCGGGATTTGCTTATACCGGTCATCGTAAGGTCACCAGGTTTGCTCCGCAATGTTACATGATCTCTTAGGGGGCGTTTGTTACAAGTTATCAAAAATCATGCCCGGGTAAGTAGATTCCCAGGGATATTATGATGTGAATATTATTCCCAGACATCTTTTAAAAAAATGTTTGGTTGATAAATTCAATTCCCAGGTATGTTTTTAAAATTTATTTAATTAAAATATTTAAAAATATAAAATTTGAAGTAAAAATAAAAGTTAGTGGGAAATAACTTCCATTCCCTTGGGAATGCAAGATACCCATCCTTGAACATGTGAATGAAGTTTGGAGAAAATCAATGTAAATTGCATGCCTGAGAATCCACAATACCTAGGAATATTTTTTCTAAAACTTGTACCAAACATACATTGGAATGTTACATTCCCAATCTAACTTACCCGGGAATCTTTAAAGATCCCTTCTACCAAACTCCCCCTTAAGTGGTATGATATACGTCAAACTAGGACTGTATAAGGTTTAAAATATGAAATAAAATTATAACGTCAGAGAAGTCATTTATGACTTTATTTCAGGTAAAACAACTATATAGTAATAAGCTGAACTTTTAGGTAATAAGAGAGAGGCGGCAGAGCCGACCATTTCAAAGCATAGAAGTATAATAACAAACAATATTAATAAAAGTTAATGTTAGAAATATAAAACAAAAACTTAAGATTAAAAGGGAATGGACAGATCAAAAGATAGTAGTTCTAATTCATAAAATAGACATAATTAAGTAAAGATAAGTAAAGTTGAGGTAGATAAAAGAGAGCATATGTAATCATAAAATTAAAGTTGAGAGTATACATAATAAACTGGCTAGATATACTTATAAAAATATAGAGTAGATTTTATTAAAAGGGAGTAGATATAGTTATCACTTTGCTAATTTATCTTTTCCCCCTTTCATTCTTCTTCTTCTCTTTGTCATGTCCTCTTCTATTTTCATTCGTTCCATTCTATATTTTGTCCCCTTCATACAGTTTATATCTCTTTTGCTTCTCCTAACTCATCTCTGTCTTATTTCAAAAAAAAAAAAAAAACTCATCTCTGTCTCCAATATCATGAATTATTTCTTTCTCTTTCATAAGCTTTGCACTCTTTCTTTCTCTACAAACTCTCTTAACGTAGTTCTTACACTCATCTCTCTGAACTCTCAAATTTTCTTCTACTTAACCTGTTCTCTTCCAATTCCTAATGAGCCTATTTATAGGCTAAATAGGTCAGTGCATTCAAGATACCTCGTACCACACATTTGTCATTTTCACCATATTATTATTTTACTTATATTAAAGATTTTTATTTTGTAACTCATGCTATGCTACCACGTGGTCAAAGGGGTAAGATAATTTTCTAGAGATTCATATTTACCAGCCACGTAGCTTCAAGTTATTGTACTTATATGTGTATTTTATTTTGTAAATTAAGAACACCACCACGTAATAGTTCACGTTGCTTCTTCATCATTAGTTTTAAAAGATCTTTTGTAAAACCAGATAATATAGGTAGTAAATAATTATTTACCACCACGTGGCTTCTTTGTTTAGAAAAGTTTTGAAGATAATTGATATTATTTTAATTAAATATATTTTAACTAGGGATAAATGGTCAAGAATCACTAAAGCAACCCACGTGGCTTCTCTTTGTAAAATTGTAAAAATAATGTCTTTCTTTAATATATATTTTATTTTTATTTTTTTTGAAAGTGAATATATATTTTATTTGATACAAGTATTTTAATGTTATGTATCTAGATATACTAATTATTGATGTTAATTTACACATATTTAAATTTAAGGTTTAGAAAATTATTTTGAAGGTTAAATGATAGTAATTAATTATATATATTCATAATAAACTATGCTAAAAAAATGGGATGTTACATTTCTCTCGTACTAAAATAAAATTTCGTCCCCGAAATTTGCACACCTAAAATATCATTCCATAGTAAAAAATTTCGCTGCCTCAAATTTCCTAAACAAATAATTTCAATCTTAGAATTATCTATGTTCTAACCACTAGATTAAGTTTACTCTTACATAAATTTTCCTTGAGAAGCTTAGATACCTTTTTCAGCTTTTGACTTCACTCATCACCTAGAGAAGCTTAGATGCAAAACGAAGCTGAAGCCGTTGAGGAACCATGTGTGGTGCCCGCCCCCCGCCAATTCCCTTAAATTTAACGTCGATGGCTCCGCAAGAGGCTCTCCAGGTATTAGTGGTATTGGGGGTGTTCTTAGAAAGCAGGGTGGAGAGACCATTGGTAGGTTTTCTGCTGCCACGGGCATTCTGTGGGCTTACCAAGCTGAGGTAAAAGCCATTCTTTGGGCCCTTTCTTTCTGCAAGGAGTTTGCACACTCTAACGTTTTAATAGAGAGTGATTCCTCTCTGGCTGTTGGGTGGGTAAATAATGCAGCAAATAGACCTTGGGTCCTTCTGAACGATCTGAATGCAATTGATTGGCTGGTGTGTGAAGTCAGATGCTTGGGAATTAAACACATTTTCAGAGAAGCTAATTCAGAGGCGGACTCTCTTGCGAAACTGGGCTGCGATAGAGCTGAGCCTCTTTGGGAAAACTGTGCTTCACAGGGTCTCTGACTCTCGTTTTTCCCCTGGTTTTTGTCTCCCCCTTTTCCTGTCTTTGGCCCCTGCTTTCTCTGTTTTCTTGCTGCTGTGCTTGAGCTGTGATGTGCCTTGGTGCCCTCTCCGTGGCCTTGGGGGCTGTTGTTGTTTTGGTGGCAGGTTTTGCCATCTCTTTTCTATCTTCTATGTTTCTGCTTTGTTGTTCTCTCTTTTTTCTTTGTTTTGTTTTTTCTTTTATTTTTGCTTTTCTTGCTCTAAGTAGGTTCTGTGCGTTTTTCTTTGTTGTTTTTCCTTCTTGGGAGGGCTGTTCCCAAGCTACTGCTTCTGTCTTCTATATATCAATTTAACCTTTCAAAAAAAAAAAAAATTTCCTTGGTATGTTCCCGCTTCTTATGCCCAGTACTAATTCCTGCTAAAATTCCTCCCACTTGGTATCTACTTAGCTTGTTATTGCTAGTCCTCCTTTCTCTTCTTTTCTTTCTAGGATGTCTCTTATAGTACAAAACTTATTATCTAAAATATCCATGAGGTAAGAGTTCTTGGTAGTCTACCTATAACTATATACTCAACTGTGATTGGTTGCTAAAAGTTCATAGGCATTTGTTCTTAATTCTATCCTTATTTGGTCTAATTTTTTAGTCGGACAACTAAAGAAATTCTAATATTTTATGCATATTGCTCTCTATCCGAAATATTTTCAAAACCTAACATGTTGTAGAAATTATATCACCTAATATTTCTATTTAGAAATCTCTAAACTTTTACAGTATGTCATTTTAATCTAAACTTTATCCTTAACTTGTATAAAATTTTGTTTTTAGAATGTTGACCTCTCAAATATAATCTCCATCAAGATATAAATCCTCAAACTTAAAATGTTTGACTAAAGATGGAACTTAGAGATTTTTAACTGCTCGACATCATATTTTAAAACCTAAAGTTGCTAGCTTGATCCACTTAAATCCCCACAACCAGCACTCTTATTACTAAACTTTCATGTGATAGTCCATAGATTCTCCTATCACAAAACACCACTCCCCTCATCGAATCCTAAAATCATAGATCAAAAGTCTCAAATCCTAACTTTAAAACATGTGAAGTAATTTTCCTACTCAATCAAGACTAAATTGGTATGAGTTTGGGAATAATTTCTAGACATCTCATCTAAAGTATCTGTTCTTAATTTGAAGACTTTGTCATGATCTGTAATAATCTTATCATGGTCAACTTCCATACCTCAAAAATACCCCTTCTTGAGATCCTTCAAAACTTATTTTAGTCTACTGTTTAAATTCACCTATAAAAATTGATAGAATTTCAAACATTCATTATCTTAGTTAGTTTAAACCTATATTTGTTGCCTCAACACAAGTCAACCTATATGAAAATTAATTCTTATCATAATAATGAGGAGAGTCACTAGAGGGTCATACTCAAGCCGTGAATAACCTATCTTCATTCACTCATTATTTCTTGGGGTATTTATTGTAACTATGTCTCACCCCAAAGACCTGCTGCCATCTAATCAGATCCTCAAATTGATATCCACTTCAATCTCCATGCGACGGATTCTAATATACACACCATATAATTAACTTGTTTCTAATCCTCAAACACTACCAAGTTCAAAGGTGAGTTCAAAGACTTAATGAAGCTTTCACCGATTCTATTTTAGTGCCAACACCTCAAACTCTACCAATTCCTCAAACACTATCTCCATACATCACCGCCCCAAACTATTTTTTTTCCTTCACTACAATCAAGCCTTATCATGAAAGGCTCTTCCATAATGGTAATAATCACCACCTTATACTTCACTAACTTTATCACCCATGCATCAACCTACCTCCCTTGCATGAAACTAAGCTCAAACTAAGAATTACGAGTAATCCAACTATCATCAATCATACAATCACTATGGATCTAAATCGTTGTCACTATCATCCTAAGAACACCAAATTCTAGCCTTGAACTCCATTGTCAAACCTTTATCTCTGACAAGAAAAACTCCAAGTCCAACCTCTACAACTCAATAAGCCATACTTGCAACCCGAAAAAATATTGTACTGATTTTTTTTTCTTTCTTTCTTAACATATCCGACCTCCACAAGATTCAAGCCTATATCTACTTGAGCTAGCCATACAGTTCATGCTTCCTTTCATTGTTCTCCTCTTTTCTCTTTTTGTGAAACTATTTTTCACTCGGTCAAATACAACTCCATTATCCACTTGACATTTCTCTTGTTTCATATTCTCATCTAAATTATCCATCCACATGTTTACTCTGATTTCTCATTCAATTAACTTCTCCAAATACCTAAATTTGCAATTACCTAGATCATCCTTACCCAAACTTAGCTCTAAGCCTCTGCTAATGTAACCACAAACCCAGACACCATCATTCACCTTAAATCCTATTTAACCTCACCAAGATCTGTCACAGTGAACTCATTCTTCATCCTCTCCCAATCTCTTATTACAATGTTTCTAAAATATCGTTTAGGGAGGGGTGGATAGAGGAATAAACTTTTCAGTTTTTCTTTTTTCTTCTTCTTATTATTAGCAATAAATTAGAATAAATTGTATCAATTGAAGCAAGAAAAACTATTGAGATAGATCGAGGTTGGCTTATATTGGTTCTTGTTATCTAAAATCAATTTATTGACAACTTTTAATGTATCTAACTATAGTTAGGAATTAACTATATCTTTAGTTAGCTAGAGCCTAGACTAGCTTAGTTACTTATGCTTTTGATATATCTATATAAATCGGTTATGTATATTATTGCAATCACTTTTCATGATATGGAAGATTTCATCTTCAACCTTTCTCTCTCGTTCTCTTGTATATCACTTTTCAAGGATAAATCAATTTTTGAACTTCTATTAAATATGTGTTATATTTTTCAAACACAACATGAAAATCATAACAATTGAATAGATATGAGGATAAAAATATAATACAAAGTAAATACATAAATATCTTAACTAACTAAGACCTGACATTAGCCAATGAGGTAGCCAGTCTCATTAACTCTTGTCAAGTAATTTTGAGACATTCCAGATTTATAAGACCTAGGAACTCACTATACACTTATGTCGGATCATGTTAGACTCAATGTGTCTACGATGTGCCTATTAAGACTCACAGTCCAGTTGAACCGAACTGCTTTGATACCATAATGTAACACCCCTAATTTTATACACTATAAAGTACATATATTTAAAATAATATGCCACTACAAGAAATTTGCCATTTACCAACGGCAGAAAACCGTTGGTAAAGGGTTTAAAACCGTGGGTATAACCCAAAAAACCTTTACCGACGGTCATTTCATTTTGTGGTTTTTAAATCGCTATACCCACGGTTACATTTCCGCCGGTATATCCTATAGTGACAAGTTGGTGCCCTCCGGAGGCTAATATTCTCAAATTTAATGTTGATGGTTCTGCTAGAGGATCCCCCGGCATTAGCGGTGCCGGTGGAATTATGAGAAACGCGGAGGGCGCTGTATTGGGCAGGTTTTCTAAACCTTTGGGGGTTTCTTGGGCTTACCAAGCTGAAGTAAAAGCCATTCTTCTGGCGCTGATTTTTTCCAAAGAATTTGGGTTCTCTCAAGTTCTGGTTGAAAGTGATTCCACACTTGCGGTGGGTTGGGTCCGTTGCAAATCCAATAAACCTTTAGCGCTTATAAATGATCTGAATGCTATCGATTGGATTATGAAGGAAGTTGCTTGCGTGGGAGTGACTCATACACTTAGAGAAGCAAATGGTGAGGCCGATGAATTAGCAAAGTCAGGGTGCGATAGAATTGAACCAATCTGGGAGAAGCTGAACTGAATTTTCCTTACTCTATGACTATATATATTTTACTGCATGTTTTCGTTTCAGCTCCTCTGCCAATGGTAGTGTTTCCCTGCACTGGTATTTGCTCATTATGCTGTGATCATGAAGCTGTGTTATTTGCTAGTTCCTACTGTTTGGTATCCTAGCTGATTGGTCTACTGAAGCTTGGCTCATGGCTTTCTACAATGGAGGGGAATTGTTTGAAGGCTGCACTCTCTTGAATGCTTTGCCCCCATTATTATTCTCAATTTCTACCCCTTGTAATGCTTTCTGTTATGCATCTTCGCAATTTTTCTTTTTGCTGTCTATGTGGTCCTTTGTGTGGAACTTTGGTGCTGCATCTTGTACTGTTTCTTTGAGCTACCTTCTTGCTCTTGGTTACCTCTCCTTATCAATAAAGTTTTGCTTTCAAAAAAAAAATCTAGTTGATAGACAAAAGACATGAAGATTGTTATGTAAGAATTTCAAATTATAGTAGCAGGGAACAAACAGCATGGGAGATAATAAAATGCCTAACCTGTCATATCATTTATGGCACTTTGGGCATCCTGCATATTAAATGCATAAAGACATGTCATTTTACAAATTCAACACATAATCAACATAACATAGTGATACAACAGGCACAAAAAATGAGAGAGGTTTTGAATTTTACTAAGGAAGGAAAGGATTATTCAGTGTTGTACAAAAGTAGGTGCAATCTCATGAATACAAAATCCCAGAACTATTTGAGAGGTTCTGGATCTCTCTTAAACAAGTGACAGAGTGGTCAAGAAATCACTAAAGCAACCCACGTGGCTTCTCTTTGTAAAATTGTAAAAATAATGTCTTTCTTTAATATATATTTTATTTGATACAAGTATTTTAATGTTATGTATCTAGATATTCTAATTATTGATTTTAATTTACACATATTTAAATTCAAGGTTTTGAAAATTCTTTTGAAGGTTAAATGATAGTAATTTATATTTATAATAAACTATGCTAAAAAATGGGATGTTACAGTTTACCCCTTGCTAACTTAAGCTTTGAAGTGCTAACATGCAGGCAACCGCCGGAGTCCTTCCAACCACCATCGGAGTGTCGTCCATCGCCAACCTTATATCGTTCCCCCACCTACAAACTCCATTGTTTGGAGAATTGATTGGACTTGTCCGATCACTTTTCATATTCTTTCCAACAAAAGAACTTAAAAATCATCTCATTTTCTACCATATTTTTTCATTTTCGCTTTTTTTTTCCTTCTCTTACTTTCCTTCTCCACACACAAACACACCCTAAAAGTGAAAATTCCAAGAAGTTAAATAACTACTTGAACAGTTTTAAATTAGGCTTAATTCAACTTTTGGTCCCTGATGTTTGGCCTATATGCAAAGTTTGTCCCCTTATTGTTTTTTAGCGGTCCAGGTCCATAATGTTTACGTCGTGAGAAATAATAGTCATTTCATTCATCTCTGCTAGTTGACTAACGGAAATGCTGACATAGCATCCATTTATTTAATAAATAATTCATTTTTCTAATAACAAATAAAAAAAATATTAAAGCATAATAATAATTAAAAAATTTGAAAAAATGAAAACCTGAACTCCAGCTTTTACATAGAGGCCCCGTTTGGGAAAAAAGCTAAATTAAACGCTTATGGTCATAAGTGATCATAAACGCTTATGGTCATAAGTGATCATAAGCGCTTATGTCGCTTATGACATAAGCGCTTATTCTATTTTTTAAAATTTATTGAAAAAAAATTAAAATAACCTATATATAAGCATAAACTCTTTTTCATAAGCTACCCTGAGTAGCATATGAAAATAAGCTTAAAACAGCTTATTGTAGGTCATAAGTTGTTTGCATAAGCATCCAAAATACTAACACAAGCGCTTATATATGCTATCAGATAAGCTCAAATAAGCTCTACCAAACGGGGCCACAATTCGGTCTCAGGATTCCCCTTCAGACATGAACACTGAGCCACTCCCTAACACTAACACTACACCAAAAATAGCCTTTTACAGCGCTTAAATTTACCCTTTTACAGCGGTTTGGGACTGTTCCGAACCGCTGTAGATCTCGCCGCTGTAAATGAGTTTACAGCGGTTCGAACCGCTGTAAAAGATTCCTTAATTACAGCGGTTCCTATACTTAAACCGCTGTAAATACATACGTACAATAGCGGTTACTCCATAATAACCGCTGTACTTGAGCAATCTTTTACAGCGGTTTCCTAACACCAACCGCTGTAATTGAGTCCTCCATTTTAATTTTTTTTGGTTGCCCATGAATGGTATCTATTCAGCCAAAAGTTACTAAACACAGCATATTGAAACTTCTGCATATCAAAACCAATATATATATAATGACTACCAGCTATATCACAAGGCAAAAGGTACTTAGCAGCTACAATATCACAAAGATTACCTTGTACTTACATATTAAAATGACTAGAGTATACAATGTAAAGTCAAAAAAATAAAAAACAGAGACACATGAGTAATTTGTCAGTGCAACAGTTCTGCAAACAATGTCTTTCTACTACAAAAGCACTACAATTTTCATGTATCTAAGGTACACTACTACAGAAAACCTCATATGAAGTCAACTCTAACTCGACACTGTTTCAGAGCTAACATGTTTTGAAGCATAATCCAAAGGTGCACCACCATCTATAGCATCCTCCATTTTCCATATCCTAGAAGAAAATCAAAGGAATTTGGCAATTTTAGCATGCAGATAGTTGTAATTCTCAACTATCTAGTACAAAGAAAGTAGCAAATATTAAAGTCCAATCCTAGCATGTAGTTCTTTTCAGCTTCCATTAAACATAACTACAAATCATGGTTGAAGGGATTCACCAATGAAATGCAAATGAGCAACAAATTGTTTCACATATCCAATTACTAACTTACCTTCTCAAATGGCACTAGCTCAAGCTCATAATTACAGTGGAGTTAGGAGGAACCACTAGCTAACCTTCCCAACTAGTTTCACTGCAAAGATAAAAATGAGGTTGAAAAAAAAATCAGAAGTTGTGCACTATCTCCATTAACAAATGAAAAATCATCATTCAAGGTAATGAGAAATCACATTTCACAACAGCTCCCTCATTTGGACACTCAAATCCTTCCCTTTCCTCCACAAAAGTTCATGCTGAAGTGATTTTATCTGAAACACAAGTAACCATAAAGTTTACAAAACAAATGCTTGTTCAAAACCAAGTAACTAGACATGCTGCAAAGTGTAAAGGAATGAACTTAACTAACCCTTTTCCTCCCCAAGTTAAGCTCCTGGAAAATTAACCACAAACACAACCACTATCAATATCATAACACCCAATTCATCATGTACAATTCTGCAGTTGCAACTTCTTGATATTGGCTCATAGCTTCGGCACCTCCACTCCATTCATTTCAATTATTTTTCTGTTCAATTTTTACTCTGAATCAAGGAAAATAAAAAACAAGTCGTGAGGCCAATACTTTGAAACAACATGTCAAACTGTGATATAATGTGAAAATATATGAAATCAAGAAAACTTCTATGTAGATACTAGTTCTTTTTTACTTACCTTGGGTAGGGGTTCAATATAGCTTTCAGGGATCTCCATCTCCAATAGGGTTTGTGCATTTATGGCCATCGCTGCTTTAAGTACTTGATTCATAAAATCTTTTTGATAATGCAGAAACCTTCTCACCGCATCAGATAAACCCTCTGTAGGAACCTTAGGTGTAGGTAACGACCACTTGTCATCATTTTTTCTCTTTGAACTATCTTTATCTGCATCTTTTGATACAGAGTAGAACTCATTCTGGTCTTTGAAGTTATCTAGACAATCCTGCTCATCATCAACAATTTGTTTTAGGAGCTAACAACCGATTAAGACATATCTATAGAAAAATAATGATCATTTTGGTTAGTGATCTTACAATAAGCATGTTGTCAAGCTTTCTTAAGGCAGGGATATTCATATGGAGATCCGTTTGTTGTCGCGTTGTCTTAATCTATTCATTCAAAGATGATGATCAATCATATAGCAACTATCATAGGGACAATAAGGAAAATTGGAAAAGTAGGGTGAGTGAGGAGGGTTACCTCCATGTTGGATCCATCTTTTGATTTTTGTTGAGTATGAACCATCTCAACAACATAATCTGTCACTGATAGAAGCCAATCGATTTCCTTTCTCCATCTGGCTTTCCTCTCGGGAAGCATCGGCTCTAGGCACTTTTGTTCACAAAAAGCAGCAGCTGCATTCTCAGCAAGAAAACAATGAGAAACTGACAAGAGCTATTTGAAACATTTCTTCTATCAAGAGCTCATGAAAATGGAAGTAACATCATAATGTTTATCCATCATGATTCAAGCAGAAGTCAACATACCAGCAAGGTTTGGGAATGCTCTTGACAGTGCCAGAGCTTATGAAACACCCTTTCCTCCACTAGACATATCCTCCCCCACTAGCAATTTAACAAATCTCTCCTTCATCTGTTCCATTTCTGAATTGCTGAAGCTTAGTTATATTTATAGACACGAACTGCAAATACCAATTAAAAACTAAACCCAAAACTCATACTTCTCTATGCAATCTTGCGATTCTGTATTTCAAACATTAATTGTGAGGTATAGAGATAGTGCACGCTAAAATGACAAAACTAATATAGAGTTAGACATATCTCTAATAGTGCACGCTAAAATGACAAAACTGCAGATAAACATATAAAGAAACAGAACATTTAAGCGTAAGATATAGAGATAGAGCAAGAAGATGCATACCTAACATGACTCAACAATCGATGAAGGACGGTAACGACGCGGTAGAGAGAGCGCGACAGAGAACAGCGACTTCGACGAAGAACGACGACTTTGTCGAGTGGGTGATGAAGTTGCAAGGTGCGCTGCGACTTCGATGGAAGAGAAGGCCTGGGTGAGGAAGCAAAAGCGTCGAGAGGGACTGCGACCTTGGGTGAACGGCGTGGAGCTTAAAATCAAAAATAGATATATCCTAAATTAAACCTAACTATTCAAATCTGCCTAAAATCAACATCCATATTAGTCCGATCTGCAGAACCGTCGAGGAAGAAGCGTGAACCGTGGCCACGCAGTTGCAGTTGCGGCCTCCTCCTTTCTCCACGAAGCTTCCTCTGCGGCTCGCTCCGTCTCAAAATTCTCCGCACTAAATTCGCTGGTGGGAGAGAGGGACATGTCGATGAAGAGTAGGAGGGAAGGACAGGGAAACGAGAGAGGAACGAGAACAGATCGGAGCTTCGACGGCAGGTCGATGGAGTGTGGAGAGTGGGATAGAGTGTGGGAGGGAGAGCGGCGCAGCAGGGGACGGTGGCGGCACAATGGGCTGCAGCGGTTGGGAGAAGGAGCACAGCGGTTTAGAGATTGAGGTAGCAGATCGAGAGTGGTAGTGGAACAAAAATAAGGGTTTTACGGGATTTGGGTTAAGTGAGTGGTTCTAGTGGAAAGTAAATAGCAATAAATCGAAGACAAAACATAAATCTAACCTGAGCCTAGTGGAAAGTAATTTTGAAATAGCTTAAGGTACCTGGGTTCGAATCTCATGTGGAACAATTACTAAATCTAGAATTAATTTTTCACTAAATTTTTACAGCGGTTTGATCATAAACGCTGTAAATAGTGGAACAAAACATAACCGTTGTTAATAGTAATGGCTTTTACAGCGGTTCATATATCGACCGCTGTAAAAGCTTATAATCCGCTTCGTGTTTCCGTCTTTACAGCGGCTACAAAACTTAACCGCTGTTAATAGTAATGGCTTTTACAGCGGTTTATATATCAACCGCTGTAAAAGCCTATAATACGCTTCGTGTTTTCGTTTTTACAGCGGCTGCGAACTCAACCGCTGTAATTGGGGCGCTGTAAAAGCCATTTTCTGGTGTAGTGTAACCATCAATAATCGCCACCACCATGACAAATATCTAATCCGAACTGGAACCCTCATCAACGAACACAAACCTCAAACTCAATGTCACCACCAAATCTATAGCCTTACCAACTAGAAGCCATCACCTTCATCCCTGATGCATCGTCGTGACCACCGTACTCCGATTGCGTCGCCACAATAGCGGTGTCGCACCTCTGCCGAAGCCGTCAATATGGTTGTGGGTCTTCTCACTCTCGATCTCCCTTCCTCCATCGCTTTCTGCTTCCTTCGCGATCTTCTCTACCTCTACCACGAGTTCTGGATCCATCCCTCTATCACCTGTGCTTCATCTCCTTTTTCTGATTTGGGTTTGGATTTGTTTGGATTGGCTTCATCTTCTGTTTGGTTTGGGTCTTTGATTTCAAGAGGAAGAAATAGAGCAAGACACCTTGGATCTGTGTGTTGAGAAAAGGTTTTCGGGGATTTATGATAATTTTTTTTGGGGTGGGCAGAAGATTGGGTTTTGGGGAGTTGGCAGTGGTGGTGGGGTGTTTTAGAAGAGCTAGTGGTGGTGTTGGGTGCGGGAGGTTGGCGTTGGTGGTGCTGGTACGGGGGATTTCACTAGTGATGGTCTTGTTGGGTGGGAGTTCGATGAGGAGAAGGAGGAAGAAGATGAAGGGAATTATGGGTGCCTGGGTTTTGAAGATGAAGAAAATGGTTAAATTTCTGGGTTTTGGAGATGAACTTCTGGTGTTTCAGTTTTAGTTTTTTTATTTTTTTCAATTAATTTATTTTATTTTTGATTAAAATTTGTATTTTAATTAATTAAACGAGCACCGCATCAGTATTTTGTTAGTCAACTGACGGAGTTAGAGGTTGGGACTGCGGTCGCTACTGTAGATACATATAGGACCTTAACCGCTAAAAAAAATAGAAGGATGAACTTCGCACATAGACCAGACATCAAGGGCTAAAAGTGGAATTAAGCCTATATACAACATTAAGAACTATACAATTCTTTTTTAAATGAAGAATTACACCCAATTAAACAATTGAATGATGTAATTGCATGCTGGTTGCTTGGAATCTGCAAAAGCTATATAATTATTTGATCCTTGAAATCTTGAAAACCTACAGATGCTGGTTTCTTTGAATTAAATTGTTGAATTTTATATTCATTGCATATTGTCTTTGTTTTCTTTTTGATGCGAATTTTTTTAGAAAGCAAGAAATTTAATTAAATTGAACGGTTGATTAATACATTCACAACACCTAATAAAGTGGGTGACCCCTAATATGGACCACATTTAAAGTGATCTAATTTTAGACCACTTTTTTTAACCTGCTATAACAGGTCAACACAGGTTTTTTTAAAGAAATTTAATATATGACAAATTTTTAATGATATTTTTTCTTAAAAAAAATAATGTGTCAACCTGCTATACCCAATCAAAGTAGGTGGTGTAAAATTATACCACCTAAAAGTGGTGCATATTAGGTTCTCCCAATAAAGTGAGCACAATTCCTCTAATATATATAGAATTTCCTAAAAAAAAGTAATTTAGGATGAGCTAAACTGCCACCCGATAATTTAATGGGTAAAAGACCTTGGAATCAGATTGCTTAGGCAAAGATAAAACTATTGAAACTGTTGGAACATGTTGCCATGCATTTTGTCAAAACAACCGATTGTCGTAGCAGATGTCGTGGCATCTGATTTCGTGAAGCTAGGGCATCAGTCCTCAGCTTGTGTTTCTGTTGTGGGCCCTCTGAAGATTTGCTGAAGATATGTTTTTGAGTTACTTGAGGAGCAAGTAGCTATTCCAGAAGGGTTTATTTGTTGGGTTGTTATTTGTTGAAACAATCTTTGTTAAAAGATTGGTTTCTATCTTTACTTGTGCAATAAGAAACCGAATCTATCAAGATTGCGTTTTGAATTGCTGTTACTGCAATCTGTTTCTTCAGCCCGTGCCAACCCTAAAGCCCATGCTACCGCTGCTGAAGTCTATAAAAGGATGAAGACCTAAAACATGAAGGAGCCGAAGCTGATAGAGAGAGATCGAGTGTTTTAGGATTTGTTCATTGTGCTTTGTCCTTTGTTTGTTGTGAATCTGTCTTTGCTCACTGATTCTATAAAGCAAAGAGAGATTCTGTGTGTTTGATTGCGTTCAAACTCTACTTGTTTATTGTGTTAACTAATCACTGTGGCAGTGATTGAGAGAAAGTGAGATGGGCTTTCATACTTAGGTTGAGATTCTAAGTAGAAATACACTGGGTAGATTAGGAAGTGAACTATGAACTGAGTTGTTCATGAGTGTCTGTAATTCCTGAATCTTGAGATAGTGGATTTCCTTTCTTTGGGTGCAAACCCTCCAGACGTAGGTGAAAGTTTTCACTGAACTGGGTTAACAATTACTGTGTGTTATTGTTTCTATTGATAAGTTTTGTTTTACTGTTAAGCGGTTGTCGCACCTCTTGTCCCAGCATCGTGCAGGACAATCGTATCAGAGGGAACCTGAATTACAATTGGTATCAGAGCAGGCACCCTGTTCTGGTTGGGTGAGCTCCAGGGATTTTTATTCAAGTTCTCATGGATAACAAGGAGGGAGGATCAGTCAATAGGCCACCCATTCTGGATGGTACTAACTATGACTACTGGAAGGTTCGCATGACAGCCTTTCTCAAATCAATTGACAATAAGACTTGGAAAGCTATTGTCAAGGGTTGGAAGCACCCCACTAAGGCTGAGGTTGAAGGCACCTCTACTACTGTTGTGGAAAAACCTGAAGAAGAATGGACCAGTGTTGAAGATGAAGCTGTTCTTGGAAATTCAAAGGCTCTAAATGCTATCTTTAATGGAGTTGACAAGAATATGTTTAGGCTGATCAATACGTGTACTGTGGCAAAGGATGCTTGGGAAATTCTGAAAACTGCACATGAAGGAACTACTCGAGTAAGGATGTCAAGGCTTCAGATGCTTACTACTCAATTTGAAAATTTGATGATGACTGAAGAAGAGACTATTTCAGAATTCCACATGCGTGTCTGTGACTTGTCTAATGCTTCATTTGCTTTGGGAGAACCTATGTCAGATGAGAAGCTTGCTATGAAAGTCACTGCAATTGAGGAGGCTCAAGACATTGAGAACATGAAGGTTGATGAACTTATTGGCTCTTTGCAGACATTTGAGTTGAAACTGAGTGGAAAATCTGAGAAGAAGAATAAGAGTATTGCTTTTGTGTCAAACACTGATGAAGGTGATGATGAAGATTGTGAGGGTGAAAATCTTTCAGAGGCTCTGGCCATGCTAGCAAGAAAATTCAACAGAGCATTGAGAAAAATTGACAAAAGAACCAGGCCTAATGTCCAGGACATGAAGTTCGATAACAAACCCAAATTGTCCAATTCACAGAGGAAGACCAAAGAAGAAGAAAGATCTGGTCAGAGTAAAGGAGTGCAGTGTCATGAATGTGAAGGATATGGTCATATCAGGTCTGAATGCGCCACCTATCTAAAGAAGCAGAAGAAAGGTGTGATGGTAACTTGGTCAGATGAAGACACTGAAGATGAGGAGGAGATATCTGTAAACAAAGTCAATGCTTTCTCTGGAACCATCTATGAGTCTGATACAAGTGATGAGGACATTACAGATGAGGAACTGGCTGAGACTTACAAGCTGCTACACATCAAGTGGGAAGAAGCATGTAAACTTGTGAGAGAAAAGCAAAGTGAGATAGAACAACTTGTCTCTCAGAATGAAAGGCTGAAAGAGCTCAGCACAAAGCTGAAGGAAGATCTGGAGGAATGGCAAAGTAAGTTTAAAAACGCTGATGTTATGGAAAAAGCTAATCTAGTGTTGATTAATGCAGGACTTCAAGAGGAAGTGGCAACTCTGACAAGAAAGCTTGAAGCTACTCACAAATCTGTTAGAATGTTGAACAGTGGGTCTGATATGCTTGATGAAATTCTGAAAGAGACTAGCAAGCAAGGAGGGAGTTTGAAGGGAATTGGCTTTGACTATAGAACAGCAAACAGAGAAAAACAGAAAGGTTCAAAGAAATTTGTGTCCGCTGCAAAACAAACTGAGTTCAAGAAGCCCAGAAATTATCAGTTGTCAGATTCATTGCTTCGACATGTACCTCTGCATGTGAAACCCCAACTTAAGCTTGACAAAACTGTACCTTGGAAGTGTCACTACTGTGGTAAGAATGGTCATATAAAGCCCTACTGTTACAGGTTATATGGTTATCCTCAGATGTACGATAAAAAGCATGTTCAGATGAGGAAGCAATGGAAGCCCAAGGGTGAAGTCAGATGTCAGGTAGCCTACACGTCTTTCAGAGCATCATCAAAGGAAGATTGGTATTTTGATAGTGGCTGCTCAAAGCACATGACAGGAAACAAGAGTTTCTTGCAAGACATCAGAAGTCACTCCACCAACTATGTTACTTTTGGAGATGGAGCTAAAGGGAAGATCAAGGGAGTAGGAAAACTCGTCAGCACAGAATCTCCTAACTTGAACAATGTGTTACTTGTAAATGGTTTAACAGCCAACCTAATCAGCATAAGTCAACTTTGTGATCAAGGATATGATGTGAAGTTCAATAAGATAGAATGTGTTGTGACCACTGATGATGAGAGAGTTGTGATGAGAGGAGTCAGATCAAAAGACAACTGTTATATGTGGACATCAGAAGAAAAAGGTCATGTTTCCAGATGTTTGTTAACTAAAGAAGATGAGGTGAATGTATGGCATCAAAGACTAGGACATCTCTACTACCGAAGCATGCAAAAGATTCTTGCAGATGAAGCAATAAGGGGGCTGCCCAATTTGAGCTTGGGAGAAGGAAAGCTAGGTGGAGAATGTCAGATTGGTAAGCAAACCAAGGTGCCACACAAGATGCTCCAGCATCAGACCACGACAAAGGTTCTGGAGTTGCTTCACATGGATCTCATGGGTCCCATGCAGGTTGAAAGCTTGGGAGGAAAAAGGTATGTGTTTGTCTGTGTAGATGATTTTTCAAGGTATACATGGGTTGAATTTATGAGAGAAAAATCAGAGACTTTTGAAATATTCAAGAATCTATGTATGAGACTTCAGAATGAGAAGGACTGTGTGATTGTAAGAATCAGAAGTGATCATGGAAGGGAGTTTGAGAATTCAAAATTCTTGGAGTTCTGTGGAACAGAAGGTATTAGTCATGAATTTTCTGCCCCCATCACGCCACAGCAGAATGGAATAGTTGAAAGGAAAAATAGAACTCTCCAGGAATCAGCTAGAGTAATGTTACATGCTAAGAAGATTCCGCACCAGTTCTGGGCTGAAGCTATGAGTACTGCCTGTTACATACATAATAGAGTCACTATCAGGGCAGGGACATCCTCCACACAGTATGAGCTATGGAAAGGTAGAAAACCGTCTGTAAAATACTTTCACATATTTGGAAGTAAATGTTATATCCTTGCAGATCATGATCCTAAGAGGAAGCTTGATCCTAGAAGTGATGAAGGAATTTTCATGGGATATTCTATGAACATCAAAGCTTATAGAGTTTTTAACTCTCGCACTAGGACCATGATGGAATCTGTGAATGTGACTGTAGATGATGAACCAAGCAAGAAGGAAGAAGAAGTTCTGAATGAAGATGATGATGGTACTGATGTTCCAGCCGATGCTCCAGCAACCGCCCTCGACAATGAGTCAGAAACAAGTGCTGATGAAAAGGAAGACAAAGATATCACATCAAACAAAGCTCCATCAATCAGGGTTCAGAAGAATCATCCTCAAGAAAACATTATTGGTAACCTTCAAGAAGGGGTGACTACCAGATCCAGAAGTATAATTGCTCACAGTTGTTTCATCTCTAAGATAGAACCCAAGAATGTCAATGAAGCTCTCACTGATGAATACTGGATAAATGCTATGCAAGAGGAGCTAGAGCAGTTCAGAAGAAATGAAGTGTGGGAGTTAGTTCCTAGACCTGAAGAAGTAAACATCATTGGTACTAAGTGGATCTTCAAGAACAAATCAGATGAAACTGGAACTGTCACAAGGAATAAAGCAAGGCTAGTTGCTCAAGGATATACTCAGATAGAAGGAGTTGATTTTGATGAAACCTTTGCTCCTGTAGCTAGACTGGAATCTATAAGACTCTTGTTAGGTGTATCTTGTCTCTTGAAGTTCAGACTATATCAGATGGATGTGAAGAGAGCTTTTCTGAATGGCTATTTGAATGAAGAAGTCTATGTTGAACAACCTAAAGGATTTACAGATCCGCATCATCCAGATCATGTGTACAAGTTGAGGAAGGCCTTGTATGGTTTGAAGCAAGCACCTAGGGCTTGGTATGAAAGGTTAACTGAATTTCTTGTAAGCAATGGCTACAGCAAGGGTGGAATTGATAAAACTCTATTTGTGAAGAATGACAAAGGTAAGCTCATGATAGCACAGATCTATGTGGATGACATTGTATTTGGAGGAATGTCGAACTCAATGGTGGAGCATTTCGTTCAACAAATGAAATCTGAATTTGAGATGAGCTTAGTTGGTGAATTGAATTATTTTCTAGGACTACAAGTCAAGCAAATGGAGGATTCTATGTTCATATCTCAGAGTAAGTATGCTAAAGGCTTAGTTAAGAAATTTGGCCTTGAAAAGGCTGGTCACAAGAGAACCCCTGCTGCTACACACATCAAAATGTCCAAGGATGAGCAAGGAGAAGATGTTGATCAAAGTCTCTATAGAAGTATGATTGGAAGCTTGTTGTACCTTACTGCTAGCAGACCTGACATCACCTTTGCTGTCGGTGTATGTGCAAGATATCAAGCAGCTCCTAAAGCAAGTCATCTGCTTCAAGTCAAGAGAATTATCAAGTACATCAATGGCACAAGTGACTATGGTATTCTCTATACTCATGATACAAATTCCTCCTTAGTTGGTTTCTGTGATGCAGATTGGGCAGGTAGTGCAGATGATCGAAAGAGCACATCTGGTGGATGTTTCTTCTTAGGGAATAATTTGATTTCATGGTTTAGCAAGAAGCAGAATTGTGTCTCATTGTCTACAGCTGAAGCAGAATATATTGCAGCAGGAAGTAGTTGTACTCAACTCATGTGGATGAAGCAAATGCTGAAAGAGTATGATGTTGAACAGGATGTCATGACATTGTACTGCGACAATCTCAGTGCAATTAATATTTCTAAAAATCCCATACAGCATAGCAGGACCAAGCATATTGACATTAGAAATCATTTTATTAGAGACTTGGTAGAGGATAAAATTGTTAATTTGGATCACGTTTCAACTGACAAGCAATTGGCTGATATTTTCACAAAACCCCTTGATGCTATCACTTTTGAAAAATTAAGAGGAAGTCTAGGGATTTGTCTTTCTGATGCATAGCAATTAGCATGCTCCAGTGTGTTAACGGCTAGTTTATTCTTGGTCATCATTAACTGCCGTTGTGACATCAGCAGAGAGAAAGTTACTTCATGGTTCACTTATTCTATAACTACCTCCAACGGGCAAATTGTGTTCTCTCAACTGCTTGTGCATCTATCTTCTTCAAGATTTATCATCTCTCATTTGCAATTCTGTTTCGTTGTTCTGTACTCTGTTTGTAATTGCTCTCGATTCATCATGTCTCAAAGTTCAGGAAAGAAGGAATCTGTCAAGGCCAAGATTGAAAGAACTGCTAAAGGAGTCAAGTGTATGGGTTTGAAGAGTGATTCTTCTCAACCATCTTCTGTGTCCAAGAAAGCTCCCAAGAAGATGAGATCACGAAACCCAACGTGTAAGGTCTACAAATCACAGGTCAAGAATAGCAAAGCTCCGAATGTTCCTATCCTTGAGGATGTTCCTGACGAAGAGGAAATCAATGATGAAGATTCTCCTGTGAAATCGCCCCCTGATGTTGTGCCTGATGTTGAGACATCTGGGTCTAAGGAAAGTTTTGCTCAAGAAAATTCTGGAAAGGATTCCACTTCTCATGAAGATTCAGGTGGTGCTACCCAGCCTGATATCTCTGTATCATCCTCTTCTAAGGATGCTGATTCAAAGAATGATAACTCTGCGGGTATCAATTCTAAAGAGCCAATCCAGGCTCCAACCTCTGTTCAGGACATCTCTGATGATGCTTCTGATGATGTTCCTCTGACTGAGACTTTTGCTGATAGTGTTGTTGCGAGGATGAAGAAGAAAAGAAGGATTTCTTCTCCTGAAATCACTCCTACTCCATCAAAGAAATCCAGACAGGCCAGTGTGAAGAGTAAGGGAAAGCAAAAGGAAGAAAAGACTCCCACTGAGAAGAAGAAGAGGAAGATTTCAGTTGAAGTTGAAGACTCTGGGTCAGATGTTGAAGTCGGTGTCCAGGACATTCGATCTTCTGAGAAAAAGAAGTTTTCTGGTAAGCGTATTCCTCAGAATGTTCCTGCTGTTCCTATTGATAGAGTGTCTTTCCACTTAGAAGAGAATGTTCAGAAGTGGAAGTTTGTTTGCAAGAGGAGAATGGCCAAGGAAAGGGAAGTTGGTTCTGATGTTCTTGAATGCAGAGATGTAATTGCACTAATTGAGAAAGCAGGTCTGATGAAGACTATTCAGAATGTTGGAAGGTGCTATGAGAAGCTTGTGAGAGAGTTCTTGGTGAATCTCTCTGTTGATGTAGGACTTCCTGACAGTGCAGAATTCAGGAAAATCTATGTGAGGGCTGAATGTGTGATGTTTTCACCTGCTGTTATCAATCAAGCACTTGGCAGAAGTGCTATTGAATTTGTTGATGAAGAAGTGTCCATGGATGATGTTGCCAAGGAGCTTACTGCAAGTCATGTGAAGAAGTGGCCCAGCAAGAAGTTGGTGTCTACTGGAAATCTCAGTGTGAAGTATGCTATTCTTAACAGGATTGGTGCTGTGAATTGGGTTCCTACTCAGCATACCTCTGGTGTTTCTTCAACGCTTGCCAAGTTGATCTACAGGATTGGCAAGTCTATTGCTTTTGATTTTGGAACTTTCGTGTTTGAGCAAACATTGAAGCATGCTGATACTTGTGCTGTGAAGCTGCCTGTGTCATTTCCTTCACTTCTTACTGAGATCATACTGAAGCAACATCCTCAGATTCTCAGGGCTGATGATGTGGCTATGTCTCGTGGTGTTCCAATCACTTTGGATCAACGTTTGTTTCTGGAGCCACATGTGCTAGACATTGCTTTACCAACCAGCAGAACATCTGCTCCTCCTGTGACTGAATCTGGCACTAAGGCCATAATTGCTGAATTACTGGAAGGCTCCAAGGATTTGCAGGAGACAATCAGGGTGAGTACTGCCAGGAAGCTCAAAGTTGATGCGTTGCTACACAAACTTCAAGAAGAAGAATGTCAAGGTGGTATGCACAGTGCTGCTGCTCAGAAAGCGGGTAATGAAGAGGTGGAAGGTTCTGAAGAAAGTGCAGAAGGGTCTGGAGAGAAGTCAAGTTCTGAAGACTAGTTTGCTCTGATCTTGTGCTATTTTCTTTTGTTTTTGGATGCACCCTTTGCAAATTTGTGCTAAAAAGGGGGAGTAGTTAGTTGGATCTGCTGTAATGTTTTCTACTGTGAAGTTGCTTCTGATCGTGTTAGCTCTGATAGTGTTAGCTTTGGTTTGTTTAATTTGAAGACAAGTTCAAGATCATGGCTATGTTTGTTTCAAGAGGCATGTTCTGATCAGTATATTTTTTTTTTCCTGATGGCAGTAGTTCTGAAACGTTACTTCTGAAATGTTATTTCTGAAACGTTACTTCTGAAACGTTATTTCTGAAACGTTACTTCTGAAACGTTATTTCTGAAACGTTACTTCTGATAGTAGTACTTCTGATCATGTGCGGTTAGCTTCTGATAGTAGTACTTCTGATCATGTGTTGCCAGCTTCTGATGGTAGTATTTCTGATACGATGATGTTCAAGCCGATCTATTTTGGTGACTTCATGTGCTAAGGCTGATTGTACTTCTGGTTGTGTGTTTGTGCTGCTAAGTGGTATGTTCCGACTATGCCTTCTGAAGTATGGTAGTTGGTTGTGTAGATGCATCAGTTTGAGGGGGAGCTCTGACTAAGGGGGAGAATTGTTTCTCTTGTTTTTATCCTCTCTGATTGTGAGTTGTTTTAGACAAAATTTAACAAAGGGGGAGATTGTTGGAACATGTTGCCATGCATTTTGTCAAAACAACCGATTGTCGTAGCAGATGCCGTGGCATCTGATTTCGTGAAGCTAGGGCATCAGTCCTCAGCTTGTGTTTCTGTTGTGGGCCCTCTGAAGATTTGCTGAAGATATGTTTTTGAGTTACTTGAGGAGCAAGTAGCTATTCCAGAAGGGTTTATTTGTTGGGTTGTTATTTGTTGAAACAATCTTTGTTAAAAGATTGGTTTCTATCTTTACTTGTGCAATAAGAAACCGAATCTATCAAGATTGCGTTTTGAATTGCTGTTACTGCAATCTGTTTCTTCAGCCCGTGCCAACCCTAAAGCCCATGCTACCGCTGCTGAAGTCTATAAAAGGATGAAGACCTAAAACATGAAGGAGCCGAAGCTGATAGAGAGAGATCGAGTGTTTTAGGATTTGTTCATTGTGCTTTGTCCTTTGTTTGTTGTGAATCTGTCTTTGCTCACTGATTCTATAAAGCAAAGAGAGATTCTGTGTGTTTGATTGCGTTCAAACTCTACTTGTTTATTGTGTTAACCAATCATTGTGGCAGTGATTGAGAGAAAGTGAGAGGGGCTTTCATACTTAGGTTGAGATTCTAAGTAGAAATACACTGGGTAGATTAGGAAGTGAACTATGAACTGAGTTGTTCATGAGTGTCTGTAATTCCTGAATCTTGAGATAGTGGATTTCCTTTCTTTGGGTGCAAACCCTCCAGACGTAGGTGAAAGTTTTCACTGAACTGGGTTAACAATTACTGTGTGTTATTGTTTCTGTTGATAAGTTTTGTTTTACTGTTAAGCGGTTGTCGCACCTTTTGTCCCAGCATCGTGGAGGACAATCGTATCAGAGGGAACCTGAATTACAGAAACCAGTACTAAAAAACACCTTTCCTACACAAATTGCATAATAAACTCCAAGCAACATCAATAAGGACCCAAACCCGGATCAAGCAACAAACGACCAATATGAAGGGGCATTCGCCATGGAGCGAGATGCGGCAAAGAACAAGCTATCATATGTTATTTTGTTGACTCATGTTTTTCTACTCATTTGTGCGGTCCTCATATGTCATATCTTTTATTTTCATGTGTTAGTGCAGACAACCAGACTTAGAATTGTCAAATAAGTGATGAGTGGAACCCTATAAAACCAACAAGACCAAACCATACAAAGATTTATGAAATACCTGCTTAAAGAGTTTGAAGATTGAAGGTTGAGCAAGATCAATGGTGGCTAGCATGCTAAAGGGTTAGGATATCAAAAGGTTGAGTCAGTGGAGGCTCTAGATATAGCACGCCAGGAGCATAGCAATGAAGTGATAGCGGGGTGTAATTCGGCGGAGCAGTAGTGGAATAGCTGCTTGCGGTGGAAAAGTAGTGAAGAGTCAGCTCTCAACATAAGGGAGTGAGGGGGGGGGGGGGGTGAGGCTCATGACAGTGGGGAAGTGATGCTACTCGTGGAGGAAATGTAGTGGGGAGGCAGAGCGAAAGTGGGGGTAAGACTCGTGGTGGGGTGGTAGTGGGCTGTGGTGTGGCAGTGAGATCAAATGGTGGAGGTGGAGGGACGTGGATCTGGTTGCTAATGGAGATGGAGATGGTGAGGGCGGGAGAAGGGGGAGGAACAAGTAGCTATGTCGGAGGGAGAGTGAGGTCTGACTGAGGAGGGTGAGAGTACTAGGGATGGCAATGGGGCAAAAAAAAAACCGAACCCGCGGGTACCCGCGGATAAAAATCCGTCACGGGTATAATAACCCGCGGGTTCGGGTACCCACGGGTTTGAAAAACGGATATTTTAAATATCCGTCCGAAAACGGGGCGGGGCGGATATCCGCGTACCCTACCCGTGGGTACCCGTTAGAGTAAAATTACATAAATGCCCTTACTATTTACTTAAGCCCAAATTAAAATTTTAGGGTTTCATTCTTCTCCATTCAAAGTCAATATTCTATAATTATTTTTTAGTAAAATATAAGCAAAGTTTGGTGTATAATGGTGGTAATTAAGTTTCGATTTGAGAAGAATATTTATAATCTTGGATTGTTTTAATGAACTTGATATTTCAAACTAATTGAAATTAATTCATATTTATTTGCTTCATCCGCTCAATTAATGTTCAATTATATGGGTGTTATTTAAGATCTGAAATCAATTTAAATTTCCAACAAAAAAAAGTTAATTTGCAGTAATTTAGGAAAATAAAAAATTGTAAACGGGTACCCGTTTGGCGCTTAACGGGTACCCGCGGGTATCCAAACCCGTTTAAGGCCCGTAAACGGGTACCCGTTTGACGCTTAACGGGTACGGATACGGGTCGACTACCCGCGGGTAGTGTTGCGGGTTCGGATACCCGCCCCGTTGCCATCCCTAGAGAGTACTGGTGAAGTATGGGAGATAGGGAGAGGGAGAGGGTCGCAGTGATAGTGGAGGTGGAGGAAGGGAGGGGGTGACTCGTATCATTAGAGGATAGAGAGGGGAGGAGTGACGGTGAAAGGTCCGGGTAAGGGGCGAAGGGCAGAGGAGGAAGGTGAGGGACGTTGGAGGAGGGCGAGAGGAATGGGCAGAGAAAAGGATAAGGGGCAAGGGTCAGCAGAGGAAGGTAAGGGGGAGTAGGCGACAGAGCAAAGAAAGAAGTGACAAACATAAGGGAGCTAGGGCGATAGAACAGGGAGAGGATGCAAATTACGTCAGAAGTATGCTTTTTTTTTTTTTATTTTCTATAACTTGCGTCAGTTTAGCGGATGCAAATTAAACTAATTAATTTTAGCATTAGTGTCTTGACCGGCACTAAATTTGAACGCTAAAACTAATAGACATGAATTAATAGTTAAAAATGTGGTGTGTGTTTGAGGTGTTAAAATCGTGTAAGTATTGGACACTCAAGCTATATGAGATACTAGTGTGATGACCCGTGCGTTGCACGGTAATTTAGTTCTATTTTTTTTAAATATGAATAAATTTATTAAAATCTATACTTTTTTTGTAATATATCTTATATTTTTTTTTTAGGTAAGCCAAAGATGATATTAAGGGAAGTACTAAGGGTACTTCAACCATGTACAAGGTTGTCAATTAGCAAAAAGCTAATAAGAAACAATACAAACTGCCAAAAAAGAAAGCTACAAAACTTAGCATAAGGCTAGCAGCACGTGTATTTTGGCCACTAGACAAGTGTATTTTGACCCCTAGACATAGATCAAAATTTTCCAGCCAACATGAATCCTACAAGATAAGAATCAACAAACTCCATAAGAAAGCACAGCTGCAATACTCCACCTGTTGAAGACCAGAAAGAAAGCAAGCAGCTCACAAAGAAGTAATTGCAATGAATGGCTGAGCTTGCCACTCATAAACTGTGTAACTAAAACCTTTTAATTTGCCTCTAAGCCAACTCCAGGACTTGAATTGTATCCCATCTATTACCTTATCAACATTTAGGGGCACATTGTTGAAAATGTAATTGTTTCTGGAATTCCAAATACCCCAAATTACAGCTATCCACACTGCCCAAGCTCCTAGCTTTTGAGATTTTGACCACCACGGTTGGACATGCTGCAAGAAGTGTTCTTTACCATTGTTAGGTAGCACAGTAGTAAATCCGAACCACTTATAGCAGGCCATCCAAATGTTCCATGCTGCTGGACAAGAAAAGAGAAGATTCATTGAAGTTTCTTCATGTAACAGACACATGGGGCATCGAACATCAGCCGGTAAGGGAAGAGCTTGTCTTTTGCTGAGATTAACCCTTGTCTGAATTCGATCATGGAAGACTTTCCAAGTGAAAGCCAAGACATTTGAAGGTGCTGGGACATTCCAAAGATTCTTGAAAGTGTCATCAATTAAGTTCAAATCTGTGCCATGATCTTGTAAACTCAAGTAGGCAGATTGGACTGTATATTTACCTTCTGGACTAGCTAACCAAAGCCAAGAATCTGCATCATTCAGGGATGGCACAAAAGATTGTAATGTACTCCTCAAGTGATTTAGCAGATCCAGTTCCCACTCTCTTAGTGCCCTCCTCCAAGTAAAATTCCAAATCCAAGCTCCATTTAACCAAAACCCCATTTCCTTGATACAGCTCTCTCTTTGAGTTGATAGCAAAAATAATCTTGGATAGCTGCACTGAAATTTCAGGTTGTTAAACCAAATATCAGACCAGAAAAGAGTCTCATTCCCTTCGCCTACTCGCCTACACAGATTCCTCTCAAACCACAGGTTATCTCCCTCGGGGAAGCACGAAATTTTCAGATCTTGCCACCAAGAAGAAGCTTTGGAGGGAGTAGAGCAATTGTATTTTGCAAACAGCACCTTGTGCCACAAACTCTCCCTCCCGTGCAAGAATCTTGCTTGCACGATAATTTAGATAATAGTTTTTTTTTATATATGACCAAATTAATTAACATTTATATTTTTTAATACATCTTATATGTCACTTATGATGATTATTGGGTTATGAGTGTATAGATGAGGTTGCTATGAACAAAATTGCGGCCCAGATCATAGCGTTGAGACCTCCCTAAGGGGTGATGGTTGGTGGCTTGGTGTTTCTGCTTAAATCCGGTTGTTTTTTCCTTTGGTGTTGGTGCGGTGGTATGTCTTTGAGCTTTCGTGTTCTTCTAGTCTTTAGTTTTTCGATATTTTAAATTGTGGTGGGTTCCTTACTTTTTGGTTGGTCGTAGGCCTCTCATCTGATGTATAGCTTTATGGGCTTTTTTCTTTGGGGACTAGCTTTTACTGTGGGTGATTAGGGATGGCAACGGGTAGGATCGGGCACGGGTTTTACAATTACCAAACCCAAACCCAAATCCTAGAACCCAAACCCAAACCCAAACACAAACTCTCATGGGCGATAAAATGAAATCCATGCCAAAATCCATTGGGTTTCGGATTTACCCGAAACCCAAACCCAAACCCATTAGTTACGTAAAATAGCAACCCGATCCAGAACCTACTTTCATTGAAAGAAAGAAAAAAACAAATACTATTCATCATCTTCATCTATCACAAAAGTGAGACAACAATAGTTTAGAGTTTACTTTCTTAAACATACAAAAGTACAAATAATCATCAAACATTAAGAACAAAATTTATAAATATATATATGTATGAGGGTTTTTTTGTAATTTTATGTTTCGGGTATCTTTGGGTTCAGGTTTGGGCGGGTATGGGCACGGATTTAATTATTACCAAACCCAAACCCATAAATGACTACAGTAACGGGCAAAACCCAAACCCAAACCCAAATCCAGTCAACTCGGATTTTGCCCGTTAAATCGGATCGGGTTCGGGCGGATACCCATGGGTTTGGGCAAAATTGTCATCCCTATGGGTGATTAGCTTTTTGATGTTATTAATCATCATTGTCTGATTTATCTCCTTTTTGACTTTGTTATCAAAGCTGTGATTAATATATTCTTTTGCTTTCTAAAAGATAATAATGTTGATTGCGTTGCACCATGTTTTAGTTTGTTATTTTTCTATCCATGAATAAATTTCTTAAATTTCATACTTATTGTAATATATAAATTACACGTTAGATATGATGTATAATAGAAAAAAAAAACATAAATAAGTAAATTGGATATATATCCCATTAAAACCTGGTATGAGTTCAACCGTGTGCGCTTCTCAACCGTTGATTTCTTAAATATATCACATTAAGTAAGTTTCTTAAATAACCCTACACAAATTTAATAATTTCAACAGTGTGCGCTTCTCAATCAATCTCCTTCCCACAGTTTCATCTTCTTCTTCTCGATCTCACCACTGTGAGTCTTCATCGAACCTTAATTTTCCTTATCCCTTATTAGCTTCTCTCCAATCCCTAATATATCGAATTCTCAATTTCTTAATTTTCCCCTTTTTTGGTGTGTTTTTTGTTGAATCAATCAGTGCGAGCCTATCAAAAAGTATCAATCAGTGCGAGACTCAGAAAACTGTAGTTTTTCATTGGTGATATTACTCAGAAAATAGTTTTTCACATATCATTTAGCATATAGCTCCTATATTTGGCACATGACCTAATAAAACAAACAGTGGTGGTTTTTGTGGTGTTAAATTCATGTAAAATATAAAAGGGTATAAAAATAATTTTAATTATAAAATTCATTCTCTTCTCTCATGAACCAAATAAAAATAAGTTATTTTCTCTCCTCACCCCTTCTATGAACCAAACGTAATAAGTATTAAAATACCTCCCCTCCCTTCCCTCCCCTCCCCTCCCCTCCTTTGAACCAAACAGTAGCTAAAGAAAATGCCTTGTTGAAGGTAAATTTTAGTCTCTTTAAGAAGCTTATTTAACATAATCAATTCACAACTTCACGTCTATTTTAGATCCAAGCTTTTTTGAATAATATCAAAAAATGTCACAACTTCGCAAATAATTAAAATATCATGATAGACATAATGATATTAGGGAAAAATATAAAGGGATTACTACCTTGATGTTTAGCTTCCATGCGAATTAACCCCTCATCTTTTAAAAGGTGTATTTATAACCTTAAGTTTTTAAAAATGTGCAAATATAATCTTCTGTTAATAATTATGTTAAATTTTAATAAAATTTATCACATGACATGCACATGACTTTTTCTCTTCCAAAATTACCCTTTGTAAATAAATCTTTATTGTGTGAAAAATGCTTGACGTTCCATAATTTTTTTCCACCATTTTTTCTTATACTTTTTTTCATGTAGCTTAAGCTTTCATCTACTGTTTTAGTTTGTTTTTGGTACATTAAAAAACTCGTCTACTTTATTAATTTTTTCCTGTAGCTTTTATCATTAAGCATGTTATGTACATTAGTTTCATTTCCAGCCATTTTAGGAAAACTACAAATACTTAACTTCATCATTATTATTTTAAGGTCTACAAATAAGAATAAGAATATTAACATCAATATCCTTCAGCATTTCAACAAAATGAAAAAAAAAAACGTAAATCGGAAAATATAATTGAAATATTCACCACATTTGACAAATACAAAACTTGTATCAAGGACCAAGGAACTCGTGTAATCATTTCATGCTCAGTTGTGATTTTAGGGTTGTAGCTCAAATTTGACGTGTCTATAGTGTTTTTTTGCTTTTTATTCCATATTCATTGGTCTTATATTGAATTCTTGCTTGGTCTAGGTTTTACATGGAGTGGGGTAGAAGGCATTGAGTTTTTACAACGGGAAATTTTGGAAGAGAAAAAGTCATGTGCATGTCATGTGACAAATTTTATTAAAATTTAACAAAAATATTAACAGAAGGTTAGATTTGCACACTTCAAAAAGCTTAAGGGTTATAAATACACTTTTTAAAAGGTGAACGGTTAATTTGCACGAAAGCTAAATATTAAGGTAGTAATTTGAATTTTTTCCAAGATATTATGTGTATGTTCTGCCTAAAGTGACATTATCCTTGAATCTAGTATGTCTTGAATTACATAGTTTTACAAATATATAAGACTAGTATTCGTACCCGTGCGTCGCACGGATGAATAATATGTATAAAGAAAAAAACTTTAAGTTAAGAGCACTGAATGATGTTTTTTATAGGTTGTGTTTGGTTTGAGAGATAAAGAGGAGAAATGAAGGAAAACACTCAAAATAAAATCCTTCAATTGCCCGCTTCTATAATTTAAAGGGAAGGAAAGAAACAACTTCATAGTCTCCACTTGAAAAAATGTTCATCTCAACACCGGAAAGAAAATAAAGGGATATGTTGTATTTTAAGCTAAAAACGCTATAACGCCCACTTTCAAATTTACATTCATACGTGAATCAACCAAAATTAATACCAATGATATATGAGTTTAATCGGTGTAGAACAATTTGGCACATACACCTAATCAAATTATGACACATAGGACCCAATAGTTGTTGGGTCCAGGTGGGCCAGCATCCTGCCTGCTAGGTAGCGTTCGAAACGGGGCGCTGTCTGCTACGCTATAAGGAAATAACGTTGCGCCCTCACTAAAACCAATTGGTTTTGGCGTAGTGGTAAGCGCGTGATCCTTCAATTGGTATCAGAGCCAGGTCCCGTGTTCGAATCCCACAGAAGGCATGTTGTGCAGCTAGTTTGGCTGGCAGGTGCTGGGGGGGATTGTTGGGTCCAGGTGGGCCAGCATCCTGCCTGCTAGGTAGCGTTCGAAACGGGGCGCTGTCTGCTACGCTATAAGGAAATAACGTTGCGCCCTCACTAACACCAATTGGTTTTGGCGTAGTGGTAAGCGCGTGATCCTTCAATAGTTACATTCCTTTTTAATTTTAATTGAAATAAATATAAATTTCTGGGTGTATGAAAGAAAACTACATAGACAGTGCATCAACCATTTTATCTTGATAGATAATATAATGTCGCTTCATTTGCTTTCATGTTGATTTCATTTGACTTATTTTACTTGTAATAGTAATAAATATTTTTTGAATAAACAAAAATAATAACTATTTGTTGAAAGATACAAATATATTAAAATGAAAATTTAAAATATCGAATAACTATTTTAGTGTAATATATGATAATTACAATTGAAATGACTTGCCTAAAAAATTATTAATTTATTACACTATTCTTTTTCTTTCTTTCCTTTCTCTATCTTCCATTATTCCTTTCTTTCCTCTCACTTTCTCTTCCATCCAAACATAAATGACTAAATTGATCTAAAAATCTGCACATAAGTTGCAGAATTTGAAAACCAACATAAATGTAATTCTAAACGGATTTAAACATAATCTGACTAACATCCTAACAAACTTCATAAGTATCATACCTTTTTTTTTGTTACAGTAGAAAATAAAGAAAACAACACAACAAAACTACACTACTGCATCATGCAACAATGTTGGAATCAAGCTCGACGGCAGTTGACTCCAGACGCAACATGGAACGTCATCTCTCGCCGCTTAGTGAGCAAGCATATCTGCTACTGTATTTTGCTCGCGCAGAAGCTGCACCATGGATACATGCCAGTCGCATTTCATCATCAATAAGACTTATTTAAATTTAAATAAGAAACTAAAACTAACAATTCAAATTTGAAATTCAATTAGCAATTAAGAAAAAATCCTAGATACTCACTAATCTAGTTGTCTTCCATCTCTTGCATCTTCTTAAATACTCTTTTTTTTAATGGAAGTTTGACTTACTATTTCCAAACCTTGCTAGAATTCTAAAAAAATTAAACAAAAAGAAACATGTTGCAAAGGATAATGAAGAAAATATGCTCAATCTCAAGAACAAAAAAAATTCAATGTGACGAAGATTCTACTTTTAGAACACCTTGAAAGAATCATCGAAGTTTGCTGAAGCAGATTTATTTTCAAAGTTAAAGACATTAGGACTACCAAGGATAGGAAGAAATGATATTCGTAATTTATAAAAGCACAAAGCAAGCATTGTTGAAATATCTTGAAGAAAAAAAGGAGAAGAGAGAATGGTCTGACATGGTAGATAAGAAGAAGGGAAAAATTGGTTTGAGTTAGGAGTACGTGATATCTCAAATGTGATGATGGTGATCAATTTTTATTGACAAATTTAACCCTACAAATTGAAAGTTGGCGCATTTTAAATTTTTTGAAAATAAGGAAGTTTTAAATTTAAAATTTGAAAGATCAAAAGAATTTCTCTCCCACATTTCATATATCAAAATCAGATTTTTTTTTTAATTTATAAAAATCTTTAAAATTGTGACCAGATAATGAAATTTTTAAATTCAAAACTCTTTCGTGTACCAAGGAATTTCACAGGCATCAATCTTAATCTCTAAGATCAGTTTTTAATTTTTATCTTAATCTTTAAAATTGTGACCAGATTCATAGAACCTAAATAAATCTACTAAAATTATGAATGAGAAGATGTTTCAATTTTTCTCCTCGTTAGTGTATATAATTCTTTTTTGTTACATAACTTTAGTGTATATTCTAGAATATGGTAGGAGTATCCTTCAAAAGATAAATGATAAAAAAAAATTCATTCCAAAAGATAAACAGATTTCCGAGTATATGGTGGAGTGAATTCAAATGAGGTTGTTACGATGTTTTTTTAAACATTTTGAAATAGTATAGCTTTGGTGTGAAGCTTGAAAATTTGCATATTGAAAATATATATCATGAATTTTAATAGCCTGATACATGTACTTACAAGTGTGGAAAGTTTATTTAAAATGTTTAAAATGTCTTCACAAGTTTATGATAACTTTGAATTTTAAATTTGACTGCCTTTTTTTGGGTTGAAAATTTTAAATTTGTTTTTTACTTTAGTTATTTATGTGAAATGGTATAGTATTATTATTATAGGTTAAGTCATATTGAAAATGTCTCAAATTTTAGATGATTGACACATTGACCTAAAAGTATGGAAGCTCTAGTTTTTTGACACATCAGCTTTTGGATACTCCCAAACTATATAATATTAGATTTATATGTTTCTCTGCTCGACTACCGACCAAGATTTTTGTGTAGACAAACAATGCCTATCTTAAATTTCTAAGGAAAGGATCAAGACTTCTCCAACATTCATTGTTGATGAATGAGGAGCCGCAAAGAAAACATAAAAGGGAAAGAAAATAGAATTGAAGGTGGGGTTTTAACACATAGTATATTTGAATTTACTTTCAGATTTTTCATAATCAAATTTGCTACCACAAAAACTACTAAAAGTAGCTTATCTCAAAATCTCAAAATCAAACCGCCATCCGACGTAAAAATTTACCGTGTATCCAAACATGCATTAAGGGGCAAGGGACTCAGAGAGATACATGCATCAATGATGCAAAATTTTCTTTACTTATTCTAAAATTGGAAGAAGAAGAATTCATTTGCCGCTGAAACACATTGAAGGAGTTCATCACCTTTTTCTATTTATTCCAATGTAAAAGAAATTGAGTTGGTTTCACATTCACAAAAGAAAGGAACCCCCCAACTGAGCACAACTTGCTTTGTTGTTGTAACCTATTCAAACATGAAAATGATAAGGACAATTGCTTCATTATCAAATAACTCTACAAACCTCTGATCTGAAACTCTTGCTTTTGCAGCTGGAAAACGCTGGTATTCACCAGACTGATGTCAAACACCACTTCTGCAGTTTTCTACAGCATCCTACTAAACAACATATTCGGTGCAACAAACGTAAACAAAGGAAGAAATTATATGCATGCTAGAATAAGAAAATCTCTTGTCAGGTAGATGTTAGTGCATATTTTGGAAGTTCTTGTAATTGATTATGTAATTCTACAGAAAATTATGTAAGTAGCTTCTAGATTTCATAATTGTTTATGAAAAAAGAGAAGTTGGTCCAAACATGCTATTAGGAGAAGGAAAAAATGGAGCAAAAATCTCACCTTTCCCCGCTTAAAGTGAATTATGACGGGTCGTGGTTCCTGACATCTGCATTATTGATCAATAAAAGTTATTGCTTGAAAATTGAGTTGTGTTGAAATTGCAGTTAAAATTAAAGTAAAGCGATATAGCATACCAAGAACAACATTTTAGTGTTTCACAGATTGCGACCTTTGGGATGTTTACAAAAGCCTCCTTGATGAATAAAGTCTCATAAATGTCAAATTATATCACAAGTTTTGTATGTCAATATAATATTAAAAAATTGATCCATTTCACCGCAGCTGCTAACTCTGGTAAAATTATTTTGGGACACAAAAGGGTCCTCCAAAAAACACACTACATTCAACACTTAATTTCATATAGGCAAATGAAGCATATAATGAAAATGAACTAAAATAGTTTTATACAAATTAAACCAAGACAGACAAAAATGCAGATTTTGGGAGCTTATTTCATTTAAGAGTACAATCTTTCGATTCCAACTAAGCCCACATCAACAATTTTCTCACATGAACACCCAGATGCAATGCAAAACACAATCTAGTGCAACAGAATCACTTATCTACAAACCCCTAATATTTTCATATAAAAAATATGAAAACTCAAATCAGAACTTCAACTAAAAACACACAATCATTCTCAAAGCATTTGCCAATAGTTGCACAATGCATTGCACCAGTTGCTGGAGGTTTCTTAAAGACACATGAAACAGGGGTATCTATCTATATCTATATCTATATCTATATATATATGTAAAGCTCACTTGAGCTATAAGAATTAAATGCATTAAATAATGAAAGCTAAACAAATTTTTATTCAGCTTTCAATATACATACACTTATTATTAATTAGTGATTCTTAAACTTTTCAATTTCTCATATTTTAAAATAAATATTAATATTATTTAAATTTTACTTATTACTCCCTACGGTCCACAATATAAACAAAAAACTACTTTTTAGATTCATTCATTAAATGATGTATCTAGCCATTAAAAATGGCTAGATAAAACCAATCAGCTTTTCTTGGTGGGAGAAATTTATTGGATAGTGTACTTATTGCCAACGAGGTGGTTCATGATGCAAAAAGACGAGGATCTCCTACCATGATTTTCAAGGTGGACTATGAAAAAGCGTACGACTCGGTAAAGTGGAGCTTCCTTTTCTATATGCTAAAGAGAATGAACTTTGGAGATAAATGGATACGGTGGATTCGAGGATGTCTTTCTTCTTCTACTTTATCCGTGTTGGTTAATGGAGGTCCAACCGAGGAATTTAGGATGGAGAAAGGCCTTAGACAAGGGGACCCTATGGCACCTTTCCTCTTTCTTATTGTGGCAGAAGGACTTAACGGATTACTCAAGAATGCTTTAACACTTGAGAAATATGCTGCTTACAAATTGGGCAAGGAGAACCCAATTGACATTTCACTACTCCAATTTGCGGACGATACCCTTTTCTTTGGAGAGGGCACCCTCCAAAACGCAGTTCTACTTAAATGCATTCTCCATTGCTTTGAGTTGATATCGGGGTTGAAAGTTAACTTTGCTAAGAGTCGCTTGATCAGTATCTCTATGGATGAACAGCTTGTGAGGAGAGTGGCAGCCTTACTACATTGCAGAACCACAAAACTTCCGTTTGTGTACCTCGGGATCCCAATCGGAGGTAATCCAAGAAGTTTGAGGTTTTGGGATCCTATCATCCAGAAAATCAAACACCGACTTTCTAGTTGGAAGCAAAAGTCTCTCTCATTTGGTGGTAGAATATGCCTTATCAAAAGTATCCTCTCTGCACTTCCTCTTTATTATCTCTCCTTCTTCAAAGCACCTTCGGGGTTCTTGAAGGATAGCAAAAAACTAATGAGAAGATTTCTTTGGGGTGCTGTGGCGGATGAAAACAAAGTAGCGTGGGTGAGTTGGAATCGTATTTGTAGACCAAAGAATGAAGGTGGCCTAGGGATTAAGGATTGGGGACTCTTTAACAAGGCTTTGCTGGGAAAATGGAGATGGGGATTGTTGAAGGATAGGGACAGCATGTGGTGCAAGGTTCTCCGAATCAAGTACAATAATACAGTACCGACGTGGGCCTCATCTTGGTGGAAGGACCTCCATCACATGTGTTTTGATGATGGCAATGGGAATTGGATGAATGAAGGCTTATGTAAAAAAATAGGGGAAGGCAATAAAACTGAATTCTGGAACGATAATTGGTTAGGTACGGGAACTCTCAGCGAGAAGTATGTGAGATTGTTTAACTTATCAATGCAGAAAAATAATACAATCAAGGATATGGGACAATGGAGGGAAGGAGTGTGGCATTGGGACTTCAAATGGAGAAGAAACATCTTGAGTAGAGAGGAAAACACTATGGAAGAATTGAGGCAACAGGTTGATAGCTTCAATCTCTCAGAAGGAGTAACAGATACTTGGTTATGGACTAAGGAAGAAGGTGGTTTCTACACGGTTAAATCTGCCTACTGCCTCCTCCAAGGGGGAGAAGGGACCCCAACAGGTAGTGTATTTCAGAAATTATGGACCGTGAAAGCACCCTCAAATGCTATTTCACTAGCTTGGAAACTCCTCCTGAATGGCATCCAATCTAAGGATAATCTTAGGAGAAGGGGCATTTTAAATACTGCTGCTGAAGTTTCCTGCTCCTTTTGCTCCCTGGCTGAGGAATCTGCATCTCACATTTTCTTTAACTGTACTATCTCGTGGAAAATCTGGTCTCAAATTTATGCTTGGCTTGGTATTCACACAGCTTTACCAAGTAATGGTAATTCTCACTTTCTCCAAAGCCAAGCTGGCTGTTTTGGCAAAGATAGAATGCAGGGAGTGAGCACTATTTGGCTGGCCACAATTGGGTACATTTGGTCTCTGCGCAACAAGATAATATTTAGGGAAGGTCAAATTGAAACTTCTACAGCTTTGGAAGTGATTCAATACCGTTCGTGGATTTGGCTCAAATCTAAAATCAAAGGCTTTACATTCTCAATATATGAATGGTCTGTCAACCCACTGTGGTGCTTGGGAACTCTTTAAAGTTTTCCCGGTTCAGAAACAAGGCTGCAAGCACTTCTTTCTCATCTTTTTCCCCCTGAGTAGTGTTTAGGGACCTTGCTGTTTTGTATATATTTTTTTCTTTCCTTTTTCCCTGTGCTCCTTGCACCTGGATTTTCTTTTGTATTAAGGGTTGGAGCACCCCTAGTACTCCTTTTTATTTCATTCACTTGGCTTACCAAAAAAAAAAACATCATTTATTGAATGAACCTAAAAAGACTCTTGAAACATAGCACTTTAGTTCTGAAACATAGCACTTTAGTTCTCTAAAAAAGAGCGAAAAAATGAAACAAAACACTCTAATAAACAAAAACTACACTTTTGAGGTACGAAGGTTAATACATGTTAATATAATGATTTAATAAAATAGTTAATTATATAAAAACATATTTAAAAAATATATATTAGTCATAGTCATTTATTTTTTAATTTAATTACTCATAAAAAATTAATTAAATCTATGAAGCAGTAAAATCTTCCTACCTTTGCATTAAAATAAAGGAAGCAATAGCAAATTTCTTTGTAATTAATATATTAAATAATAAAATAAAAAATTGAAAGAAATTGTATTGTCAAAAGTAATTCAACTACCTAAAGTAATATTCATAAACATAAAAATTGACTTGAATTTTTCATTAGGGAAAAATAACTAAAATTTAAGTTGTTTAATGACAAAATAATGATAGCAATAAATAATTTAGATCAAATTGTTTAAATTAAAAAATGACACTATAAGGTATTTACTATTAACTATAATGTATGTGTTTTATTGGATGAAAAAATCTCAATATAATTTTATGATCTTATTATATATTAGTAAAAACGAATTTGAGCAAGTTTAATGGATAAGTTATGACCAAAGTTGAATAAATATAAATTTATTGCATAATACTTAATATATTTAATTTATATCTTATTATAGTTGAAAAAGATGATATTACTTTATTTTTCTCAATTCTAACATGTGTAAACATGTTTGGAAAATTGTGTTCCAAAAAATGACTTTCTAGGTAAAAAGTAAAAAAATGGTAAAACAAAAATTTTGTCAGCATTAAAAACTTATTGCTTAATTTTTTCCTTCCAAATGGACTGTATTATTACTTAAATATTAATTATTAAATTTGAGTAATATTAATTTATTTACAAAGAGAACTCCAATAATATTTATTGAAAAGTCTTTTTTTTTGAAATGTTGAACACAATTATTATATTTATTTTAAAATAAAAAATACTTTTAATATTTATGTAATAATTTGAATTATAATCAATTTTATTTAATGTTAAAAATGTTGTAAAGAAACCCGTGCAACGGGTATAATCAGTGTTTTAAGACTCGGCTCGGACCGGCCGGTCCGACCGGTTGGACCGGGACTCGGTGACCTGACCGGTCCGAGCCTCACATCAGACCGGTTGTGCATGTGACTCGGCCGGAACCGTTTTGAACCGGCCGGTTCGATGATTAACTCGGTGACTCGGCCGGTTTTTTATTGAACCGGCGAGTCACCCATTTCTTTTTTTTTTGTTAGTTTGTTATTTGTGGGCTAGATAGAAGCCCATTTTCCACCCTTTCACATTGTTTTTTTTTTCAGTCCAGTTGGGTTATTTAACCTATTGGGCCTTTTAAATTGTTTTTTTTTGTCCATTTGCAAACATTTTGTATATAATTGGGCAAAAAACGTGATATTTTGTTAAAAAATGGTGCCAGCAGGGTTTGAACACAGGCCATGGAGGTAGTATGAAGGAAAACTACCACTGCACCACTAGGTGGTTGTTGATTAGAAACGTATTTTGTTTTTTTTATATTAACTTTATATTGCATTGGATATTTTTTATTATTTTTTAATATACACCAAGTCAAGCAATCGAACCAGTGACCCAGTGGTCCGACCAGTGACTCAGTACCCCGACCGAGTCGATGACCGAGCCGAGTTTTAAAACACTGGGTATAATGTCTAGTACATATGTAAGTGACACCTAATTATCATTTATCAAAACCATATAGAATATTTAGACTAATTAATAATTCCACAAAGAGTAGTGCTTACTTGGCTCCCCATAAGCCCATAATCTTGCAACATGTACATGACAATGAGTATATAAAAAAAGATTCATTAATTAAAGGGTTTCAAGATGTATCAGTTTAGAAGATGAGGTGACTATGAGTTATAAAATAGGGAGGAATCAATCTGATGCTTCAAATTCGAAAAAAGTTATGACCAAGTGATGATCTATTTGATCCTTCAAAATTGAATGTCCGAGGGATCAAATAGAAGGATTTCTTTCTAGTAAGAGAATGGCTGGCCAGCTTCAGGTTTGCACCAGTCTTCATACTAATAATGCAGTTATGTCCTAGTGGTGACATGTGTCCGTCTGCAAGAAGCAGACAACAAATATAGATTCAAAAAAAGGATGGAAAGAAACACCTACTACAAATTGCAGTTCCTGGGGATTCGTGTTCAACTACACCAAATTTCCAAGCTTCTCAGGCTCTGTGGTTTCAATTCAAAGCAATCTACACGATGCTCCAAGAAAGGATTCAACCCACTTCAAGTTTAAATTGGAGTTACTTAAAATTGCCGAATATTAAAAATTTAAATTAAGGTTTTTTTTGAACGTTTAAATTAAATTAAGTTTGTTAGTTCTGATTTTATGGTTCACATATTGAATTCTACTCACTTCCAAATCTGTTAGTCACGTTCCTAATATTATGAGGAGTTATGGTTGCTAAAAGGATGGGATTGACATCATTCCAATATAATAAGGTTTAAAAAAAATTAATATTATAAAATCTGTAAAGCTATAGATCAAAAGAAATATAATTGCAGGGAAAAGAATAAATCAACCGTGAGAGGTTATTTTTTTAGTGCTTGAACTATTATGAAGATGATAATTTTTATAATCTTAAGAGCTACGAGACATAAGGGTTGGGGAGAAGAAGGTCCATGGTTCGAGATAACCACATTTATGAAAAAACTTTAAATGTCAACTTTGAATTTAACCATTTCTGGAAATAACCACATTTATGGAATTACGAAATAAGTCTATATTCAGTGTACTCATGCCCAGATGTATATTATGTTAATTTTGGAATTCATTCCTCTTTTAAAACAAATTTTTCAAATTTTGATACACCACAATAAAAAGATTCCATAAAAAATTATAAATAATATATCTTCTGTTTTCATTCATGTTCTAAAAAAAAGTCCAATCATTAAATTATTACTTAATGGTTAAATTCAAAGTTTTTTTCGTACATCTTATCTGATTACTTAATGGTTAAATTCAAAAATTCCAATTATACTTTTTTTCGTGCATTCTTTTTTCCTTTTTTAATTTGTAACGGTTAATTAAGGAGCAATATGACCACAAATTTCGAAACATAAAAAAGGAAAAACAGCTGGTATCAAATTAATGTTATTTACTTATTTATTGTTTAATGCTGTAATTAATGTCAACCAATAAAAAATTAAGGATTTGGACCAATGAGAAATAGACATATGGAAATTCAATGAAAACATCTAATAAAAACATGACATGTGGAAATTAAAAAGCATTATGACCTACTTTGGTGGATGAGCTTTATATATTACTAGTGCCATAACCCGTGCGTTGCACGGAATTTTGTGTTGAATTTTTTTAATAAATAAATTAGTTTATATATATGTATTTGGACTGGGCGAGCCCCTAGAGGGGCAACGCCCAGTGTGTCGCCCGCCCCAAGGCGAGGGCCTGGCCTTAAGTTGGGCCTCAGCTTCGGAGGCCCAATTGGCCCAATAGGTAGTATCCAAACTCTATAAATAGGAGGTAGTTACTAATTGTAAGAGACTTTTGGCTCATTTTATGAAATTACGCATGAAATTCAGCATTCTCTCTCTCATGTCATTCTCTCTCTAGCACAATTCTCCACACTCTAGGTACTATACCTATCCTCAATGTTCATTCCTAGAACATTTGGCGCCGTCTGTGGGGAATGTAAACTTTCTACTCCCATTCACGTGGATGGATTGTGCAAGAAGCTATCTCTGATTACGATTAGGCAGTTCTCGAGTTTTCCTATTCTGATTCTGTGACCGGCGTTCGTTTTTTGATCGAGTTTGCGTCATTCCTGGTTTAGATGGAGACGCGACGCAGGAGACAGCATCATTCACCAGTGCGACAGCGAATTTCGCCGCCTCGGCGGTCTCATCGAGTTGTCCTGGATTCTCCGATACGAACGGCGGGAGTACAACCGCCTTCTCCTCCTCCATCACCACCACCTCCTCCATCGCCTTCGCAGGTTGGATCTCTGGAGCGCTCACCAGAAAATTCACCTACTCCAGAGCAACAACCGGCGGTGACACAGGAGCAATGGCGCCATATGATGCGCAGCATTGGAAACATTCAGCAGCGGAATGAACATCTGCAAGCTCAGTTGGATTTCTACCGCCGCGGGCAACAAGATGATGGAAGCAGGGAAGCGGATTCCGTAGCTGAGTTCCGTCCGTTCTCGGAGGACGTTGAGAGTGTGGCAATTCCAGATAATATGAAAACGTTAGTTCTGGATTCTTACAGTGGAGATTCTGATCCGAAAGATCATCTTCTGTATTTCAACACGAAGATGGTGATAATTGCGTCATCAGATGCGGTGAAGTGTAGGATGTTTCCATCAACGTTCAAATCGACGGCGATGGCATGGTTCACGACTTTGCCGCGTGGATCGATTTCGAATTTCAGAGACTTCTCATCCAAGTTTCTAGTGCAATTCTCGGCGAATAAGAATCAGCCGGTGACGATCAATGACCTATACAACATTCGCCAACAAGAAGGAGAGTCACTGAAGGAATACATGGCAAGGTACAGCGCTGCATCGGTCAAGGTAGAGGACGAAGAACCTCGAGCCTGTGCTCTAGCATTCAAAAACGGTTTGTTACTAGGAGGGTTGAACAGCAAGTTGACACGCAAACCAGCACGTTCGATGGAAGAGATGCGTGCTCCCGCTAGCACTTATATTCTTGACGAGGAAGACGATGCTTTCAAAAGAAAGCGCGCGAACCTGGAAAAAGGCGACACGTCACCCAAGCGCGTGAAAAAAGATAAGAATGGCGAAGACAAAGGGGATGGCAAGCAGCAAAGACAAGATAAAGGGAAGGCGGTATTGAGGCCGACCAAGGAGCAGTTGTATCCACGGCGTGATGATTATGAACAACGCCGACCATGGCAATCTAAGTCTCATCGCCAGCGGGAGGAAGCTGACATGGTGATGAACACAGATTTAACGGATATACTCCGCGAAGCAAGGGGTGCAAATCTGGTGGATGAGCCAGAGGCTCCAAAATATCAACCACGGGACGCCAATCCCAAGAAGTGGTGTGAATACCATCGGTCCGCCGGGCACGACACGGATGACTGCTGGACTTTGCAACGGGAAATTGATAAGTTGATAAAGGCGGGATATCAAGGAAATCGCCAAGGCCAGTGGCGCAACAATGGCGATCACAACAAAACGCATAAGCGAGAGGAGGAGCGAACGGACACTAAGGGCAAGAAAAAGCAAGAATCAGCGGCTATCGCCACAAAGGGGGCTGATGACACGTTCGCTCAACACTCAGGACCGCCCGTAGGGACCATAAACACCATCGCCGGAGGATTCGACGGTGGTGGTGATACCCATGCGGCACGGAAACGCCATGTTCGTGCAGGCAATTCAGTTCATAAAGTTTCTTTCAGATTCGTGCATCCTGACATAACAATCTCGATGGCAGATTTTGAGGGGATAAAGCCTCACAAGGATGACCCGATAGTAGTGCAATTAAGAATGAATAGTTTCAATGTTAGACGGGTACTCCTGGATCAGGGTAGTTCGGCTGATATTATCTATGGAGACGCATTTGACAAGTTGGGCCTGACTGACAATGATCTGACCCCGTATGCGGGAACCTTGGTAGGTTTTGCGGGTGAGCAAGTAATGGTACGAGGATTCATTGATCTAGACACAATATTTGGGGAAGATGAGTGTGCTAGGGTTTTGAAGGTAAGGTATCTGGTCCTCCAGGTGGTGGCATCTTACAATGTCATCATTGGGCGAAATACATTGAATCGCCTCTGTGCTGTGATCTCGACAGCCCACTTGGCGGTCAAGTACCCACTAAGCAATGGAAAGGTTGGCAAGCTGAAGGTGGACCAGAAATTGGCGAGGGAGTGTTATAATAATTGCCTCAACCTATATGGCAAGAAGAGTGCGTCGGCTGGGCATAGATGTTATGAAATTGAAACTTCGGATGAAAATCTTGACCCACGTGGCGAAGGGCGAGTGAACAGGCCCACGCCAATTGAGGAAACAAAGGCGCTAATGTTTGGCGATCGCACTTTGAAGATTGGGACTAGATTGACGGACGAGCAGGAGACGCGCCTGACAAAGTTGCTAGGCGAAAACTTAGATTTGTTTGCTTGGAGCTGCAAAGACATGCCCGGAATTGATCCAAATTTCATCTGCCATCGATTAGCATTGAATCCAAGTGTCAAGCCAGTTTCACAACTCAGGCGGCGCTTGGGCGGAGATAAGGGAAAAGCGGTTCAACAAGAGGTTGACAAGTTGCTGGCGGTAGAGTTCATCAGGGAGGTAAAATATCCGACGTGGTTGGCGAACGTCGTGATGGTGAAAAAGGCGAATGGAAAATGGCGAATGTGCGTGGATTACACAGACTTAAACAAAGCATGCCCAAAGGATTTGTATCCCCTTCCCAGCATTGATAGTCTCGTTGATGGTGCCTCGGGCAACGAACTGCTCAGCTTGATGGATGCTTATTCAGGTTATCATCAAATCCGCATGCACCCGGCAGACGAGGACAAAACGGCTTTCATGACCGCCAGAGTCAACTATTGCTATCGCACCATGCCATTTGGACTAAAGAATGCTGGGGCGACCTACCAAAGATTGATGGATAGGGTTTTTGCTGGACAGGTGGGAAGAAACATGGAGGTTTACGTTGATGACATGATTGTTAAATCAGTACGTGGCTTGAACCATCATCAAGATCTGGAAGAAGCATTTGGCGAGATAAGGAAGCACAATATGCGCCTCAACCCGGAGAAATGCTCTTTTGGTGTTCAAGGGGGCAAGTTTTTAGGGTTCATGATCACATCCAGAGGAATAGAGATAAACCCAGATAAGTGCAAGGCGATTCAGCAGATGAAAAGCCCCTCTAATGTGAAAGAGGTCCAACGTTTGACAGGGCGAATAGCAGCTTTATCTCGGTTTCTTCCTAAGTCTGGTGACAGATCTTTCCCTTTTTTCAAGTGTCTTCGCAAAAATGTTGCATTTGAGTGGACAAAAAACCCAGGCAGAATATGAAGCTCTCATCGCCGGATTGAAGTTGTCACGGGAAGTAAAGATTGGAAGTTTGTTGATAAGAACGGACTCGCAGTTGGTAGAGAATCAAGTAAAGGGAACTTTCCAGGTCAAGGATCCCAATCTGATCAAGTACCTCGAGCGAGTGCGGTATTTGATGACGCTTTTTCAAGAAGTTGTGGTAGAGTATGTTCCTCGGGCAGAAAACCAGCGGGCAGACGCGTTGGCCAAATTGGCGAGCACACGGAAACCCGGCAACAACAAGAGTGTAATTCAGGAAACGCTGGCGTACCCCAGCATTGAAGGCGAGCTCATGGCATGTGTGAATAGAGGGGCGACATGGATGGGGCCCATATTGTCTATCTTGGCAGGGGACCCGGCGGAAGTAGAGCAATTCACGAAGGAACAACGGCGAGAGGCGAGCCACTATACTCTCATTGATGGACACTTGTATCGCCGTGGTTTTTCGACGCCATTGCTAAAATGTGTACCGCCGGAAAAATACGAAGCGATAATGTCTGAAGTGCATGAAGGGGTGTGTGCAAGCCACATTGGGGGAAGATCTTTGGCTTGCAAGGTGTTAAGGGCGGGATTCTACTGGCCCACCCTCAGGAAAGATTGTATGGACTTTGTGAAGCGGTGCAAAAAGTGTCAAGTGTTTGCTGATTTGTCTAAGGCACCGCCAAAAGAGCTGGTAACGATGAGCGCCCCATGGCCTTTCGCCATGTGGGGTGTGGACTTGGTAGGACCTTTTCTGACCGCCAGGTCGCAAATGAAGTTTATATTGGTAGCGGTGGACTACTTCACTAAATGGATTGAAGCCGAACCCCTGGCCAAAATAACCTCTGCAAAGATAGTCAACTTTTATTGGAGACGTATCGTTTGTAGGTTTGGGATCCCAAGGGCGATCGTATCCGACAATGGGACCCAGTTTTCAAGCAACCAAACAAGGGAATTTTGCAAGGAAATGGGTATACAGATGAGATTCGCCTCTGTGGAGCATCCGCAAACGAACGGGCAAGTAGAATCTGCGAACAGGGTAATTCTGCGTGGACTAAGGCGACGGATTGAGGAAGCTAAGGGAGCCTGGCTGGATGAACTCCCAGTGGTACTATGGTCGTACAACACCACTGTGCAATCTACTACAAGAGAAACCCCCTTTAGAATGACCTATGGGGTAGATGCCATGTTGCCGGTGGAAATTGACAATTTCACATGGCGAACCCAGCTAGATTTTGAAGGGGAGAATCAAGCCAATATGGCGGTGGAGTTGGATCTCCTGTCTGAAACACGTGACGAGGCGCACATTCGAGAAACGGCGATGAAGCAGCGCGTGGCCGCCAAGTACAATAGTAGGGTTCGCGTTCGAGATATGCAGGTTGGCGATCTGGTCCTAAAGTGGCGGTCAGGAGCCCCGGGAAACAAGTTGACTCCGAACTGGGAAGGGCCTTACCGCATTATCAAAGTTCTTGGTACAGGGGCCTATCACTTGGAGGAGCTTGATGGAAGGCGACTACCCAGGTCGTTCAACGGTTTGAGCCTGCGTTATTATTACAGTTGATCGTGAGCACAGTGTATTCGCCAAAGATAGATGTTTTCAATGTACCTCGGAAATCTCCATTGTAACAAAAGCGTACTCTTTTTCTCCGAAAGGAGTTTTTTAATGAGACGCATCATCAATAAAACGAAAATTCATGAAATTCGTGTCTAAAAATTCCAGGGATTCCCTGACGATCGGAATTGCCGATCGACACAAAGAATTACGGCGATCACTAGGTGGGACAAGCTTGATCCCCAAAGGGCCTTGCTGGAACCCTGAAGGTGGTGGCGATTCCACAAATGGCCTTTGACGCCTGGGAATCGCCCCCCGGAAAGTCTGACGTGATCGCCGGTCTCGTAAACGATGTGCCGGGTAAGTCTCGCCAGAATACGACGAGCGCCGTTAACTAGGCAAAAGTCTTGGGACCCCCAAATGGCCATTGGGACCCAAGCATAGTAAGCCCCGAGCGGGCAAAGCCCTCATGAATGGAGGCCATTTATCCCTTTGTGGAGAATGTTTAAAGTCTTGGTGGAGAAATACCAAGCAACAAGCCCTAGTTAAAACTAACGCACAAAATCGTTAGGCGTAATTCAATCACATGACGCGTGAAAAATAGCGCAGGATATAAGGTCGGCGAATGAATAAGGTGGAAGGCGAGTGCTTAGTCACTCAGGACGTTGAGTATTTTATTACTCCGGGCGTCAGGGCGTTTAAAGCTATGAATCCATTCTCAAGAATGTGGCAATTCGCGAAGTGATGACCGAACAATTTACGGCGAAAGCAATCATTCAACAAAAAAGGCGATATAAGAGTAATGGCGGAAGTTTGCTTATATATGGAGATGGCAGAAAAGTACATTACAGAAGGCGGTAAAGGCTAAGTAAAAATTAAAGTTACATTAATCATTATTTCTTTCTTTTTCTCCTGTTTCTTCCTCTTCTTCTTCAGTGGCGGTCCAGAGGTGTTGGTCAATCAGGGGAGGATCATCGGGACCAACCAGTCCTTCAGTGGTGATCTCTTTCATTACCCCCATGGCGCTAAAGTCAAGGTTCGGGAACAAATGTTGGGCCTGGTCTTTGGCGAGGTAGAAGCCGCGCTCACGATTGTCATAGGCAATGTCAGCGGCTTGTTCCCTCGCCTCAGTGACTTTGGCTTTCTCCATCGCCAGCTCGCCCTCTAGCTCTTTAATCTTTGCAAGGTGGGAGGTAATGTCCGAATCTTTCGCGGCGAGGGCAACGCCATGGACCTCGTCCGCCTTCTTGATTTCTTCAGATGCAGTTCGTACCGCAGCTTCCAGGTCAGCCTTCACCGAAGCCAAAGACTCAGCAGATTTTTTCTCTTGCTCCGCCAGCGCCTTTCTCACTGACTCCAGCTCAACGCGTAATGCGTCGAGTAGCGACTCCTTAGCGGCCAGCGCCTCGCTTCTGGCAACCAAGTCCTTCTCAACTTGGGCTTTTTCCTTTTTGCAAACCTGGAGGCTTGCATCGAGATCATTCGCTTCTTCCTTCATTAGTTCCAGATCGTTTTCCAGCTCGCCGATTTTGATTCCCGCCGTACCAATCAACTTGTCGGCCTGGACTTTTTCTTTTCCCGCTTGTTCCAACAGTTTGTCAAAGCGCTTCTTCCAGCCGGCGGTGTCTTCCTGGTGCTTGGCGTTCTCAGCCCTCAACCTCTCAGCTTCAGCGGCGGCGGCGGTGAACTTTTCAAACGCGTGGGCAAAGATGCACCCAGCGCGCAGGAGGCAAGCAAGAGTCTCCTCCTTGGTCTCATTAATGCCTCGACTCAGAACTTCTTTTTCTATGGCGTCACGGTTGAGGCCGGTAAGTAAGAATTCTTAAGGTTCAATGGCGTTGGGAAGCATATTGTAATAGCTTGAAGAACCGCCCTCAGGAACAGGAGCTTGCTCAATCCGGGCTGCTTCCGAAGTAGTGGCAGCGTCAAGAAAGGATCTTTCCTCTTGATGAGGTGGGGAAGGCATTTGGCACCCATCGTTCGTTGGGAGACTTGGGGGTTTCATTCTCTTTTTCTTTCTCCCCAGCAGGGGCACCGGAGGAAGCGGCAGCTTTTGTGGCATTGACAGCAACAAGTTTCTCAACAGCTGAGGGTTGAGAAATGTTGGCGGTGTGTCAGCGGCTGGTGACTGATCACCAGAGGTTGTTGTGGCACCGGCGGGGGCGGCTGTGGCACCTACAGTAGTGGACTTGGCGGCGACTGCGGTGGCCGCGCCCGCGGTAGCGGAATTGGGGACTGGAACAGTGGTGGACTCGGTGGCCGTGGCGGTGGAGGCTTTAGCAACCTTTTTGCCTTTAGGCGCAGCGGCAGTAGTGGGCTGAGCGCCGGGGTTGGAGGAGCCGGCGGCAGAGGGGACTTTAACCAATTTCCTCCTTTTGGGGCCTTGGGCGCCCTCAGCTTGGTTCACAGCACCGCCCCGTTTCTTCCCATCGCCCTCGTTGTTGAACTTTGGAGAAAAGCGAGCTATTTTCCTCTCACGAGCTTTCAAGAGCTCGGCGTTGGTGAAGTTCATATCTTCTGCAACAATAAAAAAAAAAAGAGGATCAATGACAACATAGAAGATGAAAAAGAAAATGTCGATGATAAAAGTAAGTTATGGATGACCTAGGTATTTAGGAGTCCTTGAGAGGCGAGCGCCCTCAAGGACTGTTGAGCAGTCAAGGATGGGAAGTGGAGCAAGGAGATTCAGGAAGGCTTTGTCGTTGGCAGACAAAGATTCCTCTGAGGGATCGGTGATCCCGTTGGGCTTCTCCGTCCAGTAAAGAGGAAAAAGGGCAGTCCCGTCCCTGAGGGTGAAAGCCTCTGGATAGGCGGGATGAACCGCCACACGAAAGTACCTCCGGGCAAAGGAAGACTTCGCGTTGCTTTTATGGGGATACAAGCACTTCCGGCCGGCTCGGGCCTTTAAGGAGATCCATCCTCTATTTTTGATGGACTTGGATTCAACATCATAGAGGTAGAAGAAGCTGGCGGGAGATGGGGCGGTGCCAATCGCGGCGCATAAAATTTCAAAACACCAGATGAAGGCCCAGGCGTTGGGGTGAAGTTGACAGGGAGCCGCGTTGATGTCGCGGAGGACGGTTTGGACAAAGGGCGAGAAAGGAAGCCTGACTCCAAGCTCGCCAAACATGTATTCGTTCGCAAAGAAAAAGTGGGATCTCTTTACGTCGCCGTTGAGCTTATGAAGCCAGGGGCGGTCCTCGGAACTGCAGGTCCAAATCCTGAGTTTGGCGTTAAACTCATCATCGTCAGACAAACCACCCAAGGTGCTCACGAATTGCACGATGAGGTCACTATCTTGGAAAATGGAAGGTTGGTCTATAGCTTCGTGGGTGGGGGCTCTTTGGACTGGAAGGGGCAGAGTGGCGAAGGTTTTTAATCGGTAAGGAGGGATCTCCGGGACCTCTAAGCGGAGGCCGCCGGCTGCGGTGGAGTCAGGGTCGCTCCCGAAAGAGGAAGAGGAGTGGTTAGGGGAGTTAGGGGAGGGGTGATTAGGGGAGTTAGGGTTTGAAGCCATTTTAGACAGTGAAATGGGAAAAAGGAAAAGATGAGTATACATATGATGCAGAGATAAGAGCAGTAGGACTCACCGGAGAAGGATGTGAAGAGTGGGTAGCGGAAAGGGTGATAAGCGACGGCTCCAGAGCGGAAGTTGGCAGAGGGAGTTTTGTAAGCGATCAGGGAAGTGAAGAGAGGTCTCGGAAAGGGGTGATTGTAGGGAAGAAGGGTTTTTATAGGAAAAGGGGGAAAGCTAGAAGGGTGACGCGTGTTGGACGCGTGTGGAAGGTTGGAAGTCATGATGCTTTTTGGGAAGTGGGTCGCGTGTAATGGGGAGTTACTGCGCACGATGGGACAGTTATGAAAAGTGAAGTGACGGTTCCGGAGAAAGAGGAAAACTGATGTAACTGACGCGTCACATGGGGCAGTTAGGAATTTGAAAGGGTTTTGAAATAAGAGGAAGCGCGAAAGGCCTCGCCACCATAGGAACCAAACGCCATCGCCTGACAAGTAACACCAGCATTAAAGTTTAGTCACTCGCCAGGGACTTTGTCAGCCGACGCTTGGGAGATCAGTACCCGATCATTGCTTGCCACCTTTCTCGCCGGCGAACGATCGTTCACCTACTCCAACCAGTCGCCAGTACGGAACCGTCGTTCTCGCCGCTTGTGGACTTGTGGACTAGCCGGTTTGGGTTGCTCGCCAAAACCAAAAAATGCTTGTTTCCTTTAGCTTACGCCATGTTGGCGACGTAGTTTACTCCTTTTTTTTTCAAGCCATGTTGGCAGCTTAGATCCCAGTGTACTGTAGGTACATGTAAGGGCATTTAAAAGACACGCTTAGCTCTCATACTTCGAGCTCGGTGTCTTGTGGACTAGTGGACTGGGCGAGCCCCTAGAGGGGCAACGCCCAGTGTGTAGCCCGCCCCAAGGCGAGGGCCTGGCCTTAAGTTGGGCCTCAGCTTCGGAGGCCCAATTGGCCCAATAGGTAGTATCCAAACTCTATAAATAGGAGGTAGTTACCAATTGTAAGGGACTTTTGGCTCATTTTATGAAATTACGCATGAAATTCAGCATTCTCTCTCTCATTCTCATTCTCTCTCTAGCACAATTCTCCACACTCTAGGTACTATACCTATCCTCAATGTTCATTCCTAGAACAGTATTTATAAAATTAGAAATAAGTCAATCGTATATAAGCCAATAGTGTTATAATATATGAAGAGATAAGTAGAATAAATAAATGAAATTGTGCTGTTTATATTAAACATTTCCAAAAAATTTCTTAAACACCGGTCTGTTGTTTGCCCGACTCATCCAGTATGCAAAGTTTAAGACCCTTTCTTGAGCGTATTCTAGAGAGAGCTGCATATAACTGACTATGATTGAAGGCGGGCCTCAGAAAGAAGATCTCAACCTGAGATAGTGTTTGTCCTTGGCTTTTGTTTATGGTCATCGCAAACCATACTGTAATTGAAAACTATCTACATCTGAATTTAATTGGAAATTTGGAATCAGAAGGAACCAAGTCTATTCTTAAAATGTGCCCTTTGTCATTAGCATTTGTTCCCGTGATAACAGTTGCACCAACAACACGTTCACCAAGGTCATCCACAATTAACCTGGTTCCATTGCATAAACCTGTTGTTTGGTCTATATTTCTCAAAAGCATGATTGGAGTACCAACTTTCAATAATAGTTTGTGGTTTGAGATTCCTGAACTTTCATTGTCGTTCAAAATTTTGTGGTAAACCACTCACATCAGATTTCAGAATCTTTAACGGATTGCAAGGCAGAGTTAGAGCTCAAATATTCATGCTCTGGTGCAGCTATCATGCCAGGCATGTAAGTGTTTATCATTTCAACAGCTTCCGGTGTAGTGGTCAATATTGCTCTATCTTGAAAGAATTGCAGATCTTTCATTTTGTGTGGAAGGTTTGGATATGCATATTTAATCAATTTCATTAATGGGTAAGGACTAATTGGGATGAGCAGATCATGCTGGATTCGAAAATCATACTCTCTTGCTTCGGAATCATGATTATCGTCATTTTCAATTTTAAGAATCCAATATGCAAACTCTTTGATTTCTTTTGCTTCATCAGCCGTCTCAACTGCGATTAGCTACATGTTTTTAGACAATATGACCCACTTTGCAATGCTTCCACAATGATGAAGAGTTTACAGTAGCTTCCACAACTTCCTGTCTGCTTTCTCTAGTTATTACATGTAGTATTTGTCTAAAATCACCTTCAAGTATTACTACTTTTCCTCCAAAAGGTTTATATATGTTGTGAGATGTTCTGCCTCCAGGCAAGAGTAATGATGCTATGCCACTGGAAGCAACATTAAGCACAATTAGTCCTCTTGATCTAAGTGACGTGGATAAATTGTTCAAACAAAAGTATTTCCGGTTCCACCATAGCGATATAAAAAGTAGAAGCCTCCTGAGTTTGACAACACATATGTGACAACCCTCTCATATACATACTTTTGCTCAGGTGTAAGCATATTAAGCAACTCTTCATATTGTATCTTTAATACATATTTGTTATAGTTTAGTTCATCGACAATAAGTCTATTATCAAATTGTAGGACTTCATCATATTCTGGAGATGACAAAGATGGGTAATTATTTGATGACCTACCATTTCTTTGGAGAAACTTCTCAATTTCAACGATACATAAATTTTTCAAATCAGCAACTGAGATTCGCAGTCATGCAGGAGAGAAGGAAGATTGACTAATGATTTTTAACTGTATCGAATATAACTAATGTTGTTCACACACTTTGCATAACTACCATGTGCAACGTGATTTTCTAAACTTTTGAATTTCATTTAAATTAAATCCATGAAATAATTATGTTATTTTAGAAACATTTCATGATCTTAATAATATAACTTGAAAACATACATACCTGGATTTTGAATTGTTTTTCTTCTAGGGTGTAGAATGCCTTATGATAAGAGAAGTTATCATGCATCCCAAACATCATTAGGTTTTGAGATTGAATTCATCATTAACATTCTTACAAATAGTTTTTGCATTTGATCTCCGGAAGCTAAATAAGAGACTTCTTTAATTGCATCTATATATTCTTTGTCATTTGTTAGCAACCCCAATTGATCGCATGCTTCCTTAAAAGTACCATATGTTATTCCCTTCACCGTTCTTATACTTCTGTAATAAATAACATACATGTTATTAATTTCAATGTCTTTTCTCATAATTACAATCTTTGTTTGCCTTCTTCTATACTGCGGGTAGCCTTCTTCGTCAATAGTGGTGGTGTTTTAAAATTTATTCAGAAATAATTTAGTGCGCACCTACCATTCTGCATGCATGATGATTTTTTGTTTGCACTACCACACGGTCCATGTATCATGAAGTTAGAAACTATAGCGTGCAACTTGAGATATAACAGTGGATCAGAATGTTTTGCAGATATGACTTTGTCAATGTCGTTCCCAGTAAATAGCTCGTGCAATGCGTGAGTGTTTTTAAAATTTAAATATATTTAATTCTTTTTAGTATTTTTATTATTTTTTAGTACATAGGCTTAAATTCTTGATTTTAAATTACTACTTGAAAATATCTCACCGTAGCACATGCACTAAGTATTCAAGTCCGTATAACTCTTGATTTCTTTGTTCATATGATTGAGTCAATGAGTTTCAAAAATATATAATAGAATAATTTGATATTTTTTAATAAATCACAATTTAATTTATAATTTTAAAAATTAAAGATAATATTAATTATTTTTTTTGAAAGTAAAGATAATATTAAAGCTATTCTAAAATATTTTTCAACGTATAGAAACTTAGTTAGAATAGAGTTTAACTATAGTATACGTATACTAACTTTTCTTTAATTTAATTTTTACCTTCTTTCAAAAAGAAAAATCACCTACTCTCTCTCTCTCTCTCTCTCTCTCTCTCTCTCTCTCTCTCTCTCTCTCTCTCTCTCTCTCTCTCTCTCTCTCTCTCTCTCTCTCTCTCTCTCTCTCTCTCTCTCTCATGTTATATCTTTGTTTCTCACTATTCTATTATTATCTCTCACTTGCGCGTAGCTGTATTAGATGGTGTAAAGAAAAAGTTTTGATTACTATTTATTAAATCACATAACCAGCGAATATTAGATTGATATATACATAATAAAATTAAGCGAGCAATACAAATAAAAAACATGGTTTAAATATTAGAGTTAACCAATACTAAAAATGTCTCTAGACTTCATGAGGATAGCCTAGTTATTAGAGTTAAAATGAGGAAGATACCAAGAATAAATAATTAAGCAAAAAGCTTCCTCAAAATTCATATCAATGCCATATGAAGCTGTCGAACATTTATATGTTTTTTTCTTCTTGGATAATCTGCATCAAATTAATAAAAATACTTCATATGAGAATGAAATTCAGAAACCACGATTTAAGAATTGGATTGTTGAGAGGCTGAAATCAAGAAACTCAATGTTTGAGATAAGCCAAATGCATAATCTTATTTGTATAAATTAAAGAAGGTTTAGGAATCTTGGTGCTTCTCCTGGATTGTTCTCATAAGCAAATTCATGAATCAAAGAGTGAAACCATACCAAATATAGGAGCATCCGGTCCTTCAGATTCAAACCAATTAGTTTCTATAACCAAATCTCTATTTGATCGTAGGTTGAAAAAATAAGTAAAAACTGCATAACAATATGAGAATAATGTTTGACTCACTATCTTTTAAATGAAAAAAAAAATGTACTTTCCTTTAAACGACACACCAAATTCCTTGTCTCTCTACCCTAAAAAGATCCTTATCTCTCTTTCAATTATCTTTAAATTCGTACTCTCTCATAGTGGTCTTACAGTGGTATTTATTTAGTAAAAATATTATTCTAAGATCTCATGAGTGGAAATGAAGGCCATAATTCAAGACTCTTGTTACTGATTAATGAAAGACACTGAATTATCTCATATTCTAATAATTGGAAAAGTTGAACAAAAGTCAAATGAACAGAGTCAGAACCCTCTCCTCACAATGCAATTTTAAATCGTGAGTGAGAGGAAAAGAAGAGGATTGCTATATCCTCTGAAATAATGAGTCGTATAATCTTTCGAAAAAGCATTAATGAGCCTTGTAGAATTTTTGGTTCAAGATACAACCTAATATCAATTAATTTCTTTTTGACTTTTTTTCTTTTACCAAACTTACCGCTTGAATGTTTCAGTTAAAAAAAATCAAATGTCACTTTCTTTCCTTCTCTCAGTGCTGTTTCTTTTCAGTAATTTAAATAATTATAATGTAAAAATATTGAAAATATTTGAATACTGATTTTTTATTTGATGAATAATACATTAAATAATTTAATTTTTATAGTGTAATTTTTTTTAGATTGACGCTCATTTTTTTCTCAAGGTATCTCTAAAGTTATGAGATTATGTTAAATGGGTCGATCTCTTTCAATAAATCATTTTTCATACGCACTGTTTAGGGATCAAATTCCGAACTGAATGCTTAAGTAGTTCAGCCATCTATCAGTTGTGCTAGATTTTGTCCGAACACTAAAAGTCAATTATACTAACAATGATTACCTTCCATTTTAATAAAAATAATAATATAGTTACTCATGTGGAAAAATAAATTAAATAATCTCAAGGTGGATTTTTTTAAAATTTGATTTTTTAAAAAAGAAAACGCTGATTTCATTCTTTCCAAAAAAAGCTCAATTTTAAGATTTTTAATTATTGGAAAAAAGAATCTTAATAACATACGCTTCTTTATGAAATTTAAAATGTTTTTTAAAACTAATTGTAAAATATATTTTAATAATTAGACATTATATATAGTATTTGACCATATTTTAGTCATCCTATTTAGAAGCACAAGTATTAGGCGGTATTTTTTAAAAAAATTAATTTTTTCAAAAATGTAAAAACTGATTTCTTTTTTTTTTTTCTAAAAAAGCTCAATTTTAAATTTTGAAAATGGCCAACAAAGATTGTCAAAATTACCAATTATAAAATTTGAATTTTTTCAAAAAAATTAAACACTGATTTCGTTGTTTTTTTTTTTCTAAAAAAGCTCAATTTCAAATTTTGACATTTCAAAAAATTAAAATTAAAATTTTGGAAAAGGGAAAAAAGATTTTTTCAAAATTACCAATTATAAAATTTAAAAAAATTAAACACTGATTTCGTTTTTTTTTTTTTTGCTAATAAGCTCAATTTTAAAATTTAAAATTTTGAAAAAGCTTAATGAATGTTCTAATTACCAAGATTATTTTCCGTCTATTACCAAAAAAATTACCGCAAGATTATGATTTTTTTTTGGTTTATTGAAAAAAAAAATTAAAATCATATATCTATAAATTAGGAAACATTGACCTTGTTAAAAAAATTAATTGTAAACAAATCAAAAATGGAAAAAATATTATTACGGCAAGATTATGATCAAACCACATGTGGCATCTTTTATTGATTTAATGATTTAATTTTTTAATTTCTTTATTTACTGAGTCATTAATATGGACCAATGAAAAGTCATCAATATTGACCAATCAAAAACTTACATTTGGAAAATCATTGTAACAACCAATAGGAAAAAAACATGTGGTATTTAGGTTGCAATATGACTCACTTTGGTGGATGAGTCTTATATATTATTAAGATTAAGATACTAGATATTATACTCGTGCATTGCACGACTTTACTTACAATAATTTTTAACATTATATAAAAATTATTATAGTTTTACTAAGCAAAAGTTAAAATAATTTTTAATTACAAATATTAAAAAATTGAGTTAAGACATTTCAATAAAAATTATTATAGTTCTTTTTGTATAAATGATTAATATTACTCAAATTCAATTATTAGTATAGAAATAATTTTGTCCATTAAAAATTTTATTTATTTAATAATATGAAAAATTATTAAGTTAATTTGAAATATTTAAATTACGTAAAAAAATGTAAAGTAATAAGTATTATATGGCATAAAATAAGTTTCAATATCAATTTTTATATTTTTTACCTAGAAAGTCTTTTGCTGTGACATGTCAATATCAAGAAGAATAAATTAAGTTTAACTTTTTGAATTATAATAAGTAATAACATATATAGTCTTTTGACAAAAGAAAATAGCCTAAAATATTGTCTTGTGAATTTGAATTTTTCAACTTATTTGGTTCGCGAATGTTTTCTCACAGTCCATAACAATGAGACTAATCTCTTGAGGCTCTACGATCACGTTAAGTGGATAGGTCAGGCCTCTCACAACAAATATTTATTCAACTTTGGTCATTGTTATTTCCTCTATTATGCTTCCTCGAGTAAATTTTACTATATCATAGATCAAAAAATATATTTAACTATTTTTTTCAATAATGCACTCTAGTTTTTTTATAGGAAAATGTTAGTTGTTAGAAATGTTAGTAAATTAATCCCTCCTCTGGGTTCGAACCGAAACCCTTCACCCTTTATCCCACGCAACCCTTATGTCCTTAGCTCTTATACCACTTGAGCTACCCTTCAGGGTAATGCACATACATTATAGTTAATATTGAATGCCTTTTAAGGCATTATTCAATTTTAAAATATTTTAGGGTTAATCGTCTACTTGGCCCCTGTCTTTGTCTCGCTGTCTGAAATTAGTCCCTCCTCCGAAAATTTACAAATCTGGGTCCTCTCATTTGCAATTTGTGTGGAGCAGGTCCTCGTTGGAGCCCGGAGCTCCGACGAGTGATGAATTGGCCAGCTGACTGGGTTAAGTGTGCTGACATGGATTTAAAAAAAGATTATAGGTCAGATTTATTTATTAATCCAACTAACCAAAATTAAACCTATTAACAAAAATAAATATAGTTTCAAAAAAAAATCAATATTTTGAATCATCTTCATCTGAAGATCTTCAAATTCATCATCAAATTAAAAAAAAAAACTCAAAAGCTCACACCCTATAACACCTTTTATGCTGAACTGATATTTTTATTTTACGCCATGGTATGTCTTCGCCCTAGATTCAATTAGTTATTTGGATAAACCCCTTTAGAACTATGATTTGGGTTAAAAAAAATTCAAAACAACAACTTCTTCAATTCATATAATTCAAAATAAATCCAGAAATTTTCAAGAACCTCTTCATCATTGTCGTCAATTTCACAAGAAAGTAATGGACAAAGAAAAAATTGTAAATTAACTTAATAAACATAAAGCACTAAAAAATGGTATGAACTATGAACAAACCCAGAAAATAATGGACAAACCCAGAATCTTTAGACTAACAGACCCATAACCTTCTCAACCAGATCTATAACAAAGCAGATTCACAACCTTGCAGCGCCCTCTCTTCTTCTTCCCCAGCCCACAAATCCCAACCCTAACCAGAAAATCAACGGAATAAGGAGCAGTGATGAAGGCAAATTTTAAAGATCCCAACTTTACCAAAAAAAATCCTTTGTTTCCTTCCAATCTCTGGAAACTGTAGATTTCCTTTCTGAGACAGAGGAGGGGGAAACATAGAGCGTGAGAAACCCATAACATGACCCTGTTCTCCATACTTCATTTTGCTTCCTTTATTGTCCCAACCTAACCCAAGCTTCTTCTACTCGAAGCTTCTTCGCCTTTCTGGTTCCAATTGAGGGCACTCGAACTCGGTCTTTGACTCAAAGCCTTGATCTCTGCTTCCGCGTTCTGATCGTCTCCCAGATCTGGAGCTTTTCTTCTTCCTAACCTAGAAGGAGAGGGAGACAATGGGGAATCTGGATCCTAGATATTGACGATCCAAAGGAAGAAGATGAAGCTGGAACTGATTGCGTTCAAAGGAAGAAGAAGAAGAATCTGGAAGGATTTTCTGATTTAGGGATTTAAGAATCTGGAAGTGTGTTTGGGTGAAGGAGAAGATTGGGAAAAAATTGCTTATTTTTAGGGTTAGTTTGTTAATTGTTTTTATTAATTAAATTAGGGTTAGTTTTGTTAATTGTTTTTTATTTTTGTTAAATAAATTAAAATTTCTGATGTGTAATTTTTTTTCTTGCCATGTCAGCTAAGTAGTCCCAGTCAGCTAGCCAATTCATCACTCGCCGGAGCTCCGGGCTCCAACGAGGACCTGCTCCACACAAATTGCAAACGAGAGGACCCAGATTTGTAAATTTTCCGGGGAAGGACTTACTTCAGACAGCGAGACAAAGACAGGAGCCAAGTAGACGAATGTAAGACTTAAGATAATTTCATCGTTTTGTTAGAAGTCAATTTTAAGTTGATGAATGTTGTTATTTAATGTAAGTAGTTGAATATTTTTTTAATACAATTTGTTTTAGTTTTTAATTATTTTTTTAATATATTATTACAAAGAAAAATTATTATTTCTTAATTTATTTTCATACAAAAGTATGAGACTTTTATGGTTTAATGTAAAAGTCAAGTCTCCTTTACATATAAATATTTTTTTAATTTGAAAAATATTTTATCTAAATTATTTGCTAATAAATATTATTTTCTTCTTGAATTTGTGAGATACAAAACTCAAGTAAATTTTAAGTTTATGAATGTTGTTATTTAATGTAAGTAGTTGAATAATTTTTTACCATATAATTTCTTTCAATTTTACTTTTACTATTGTTCAATATATTTATTATATTTTCTTTGGGATGCATTTATACAATGTAACACTTGAGTTTTTCTTAGGTATTTAATGCTAAAACTCAAGTGTGCTTTACTTAGATATCTATCTATCTATCTATAAACTATATAAAGGGAGAGTTTTTGGAGCCTTAAGGTCAATTTTGTAATTCAATCATTCAATACACTACAATCTAATTATTAGTATGGACATTTTAGTAAAAGTATACATTATTTCGTAAAGAATCAATGACAGCCGTACAACCCCTTTCTTTCTTACGTTTCTTTTTGGTTTTTTCGTTCCCAAACAGCCTTCCGTTATGTTTTCGCTTCGCTTCCTTTGTAATTGCCCGTTTCTCATTAGGCAAATAGGGGGCGGGGGCCGCACACACACTAGAACCAGATAAAGGGGAAAATAATCGATGAAGGAAAAAGCGAGTGAGGTTCACCTTCTCTCTCTGGCTGGGGATGGAATCGCCATTCGCAATTGAGGGTTAGGGATCGAGGGCAGAGTCTGAATGGTCCCCTTCATCGAGGTGCACAAGAGGGAGAGGAGGGATCAGAAAGGGTATCAACATCTCACCTGCGGATCATTTTAGGTGAGTCTGTGAGGAAATTGCGAAGGTGAAACAAGGAGAGGAAGAAGCGATTGATGATTTTGGGAAGAAAGAGACAGATGTTGCAGCGTCGTTTTTGTCTTCCGCTCAGGTTAGGTTACAAATCAGTTGTTGTTCTTTTCCTTCACTATCATTGCATGTTCTGTTCTCTGCATTCAGTTTTGACACACAATTTCCATTTCTAAATTGTGAACAGGGATCAGAATTCTCATCGTTCTCTTCTGTTCCCCGTAAGTACTCACTGCTAATTGAACTTACTCTTGGTGCCTCTTACTTTTTGATATGTATTATAGATTGGTTGTTGGTTGCAGTTGAGGTTTTTTTGTACATTTCAGGTTCGAATTGCGAGAGTGGACAAGAGGATAACGAGATTGTTAAAGACAAAGGGGGCAAGAAATCCTGATTTATCTTAAGTTCTTTATTTGGATTTCCCCCTTCTATTTGTTCTGAATCCTTCAAGTTTCAACCTTTCAACATATTGGGTATCATTTGCTTCCATCGTTTCAATTGTTTGGGCCTTAGAAGGAAATACCTCATTAGAACATTGGTTGTTGGCTTTATCATCTGTTTTTGGATGCAGAGTTGATTTTTTTGTGGTCATTTGATTTTGTTTATGTGGAGTTTATGTTGTAGTTTTCCTCCTCATTTAGGGATATTAATGATTTATACAGGGTGCTATTATTGGTATTATTGACTGAATATCTGTTACTAATTCTGTTTAAGATCTTCCTTGCTTCAATCTTTCAATATGACTTCTGAGTCTGATTTATGAAATGTGTGAGAAGCTAAGCAGTAGTTCTTCTTTTTCATTTTGACCAAATTCTATCTCCTTAGATGCAGCTCTTCATAATTTATGGGTACCCTGCACAAGAGCTAAGCAAAACACATCTCTAAAAGTGAGATCAATTTCTTCCTGCTTTCATTGGCATTATTGCAGCTTTGGTTGACATTGCTTCTTGAAAATGGTATTTACTTCTTCCTCACCCCGTTCATAGGATTTTCTTGCTATATGTGAAGAAGTTGAACTGAATTTGTGTTTTTTGTGCTTCGCTCACTTTCTCCATTCGGATTGACAGTTCACCGTGGCGCCTCAATTTGAAGAGGCAACCCATCAGCGTATTTGCTTCGGCGCTCATTTCGTCCATTCAAAGGCGGTCATTGTCACCTTCGTTGTTGGCCCACTTCATTGGTTGTGTTTGGGAATGTTGGTTTCGTGATGGTTATAGTGAGGGGTCATTCATTCACTTTTTCCTTTGAACCCCTTTTCATCTAATCATTTCATCATTTCTTCCTTTACAGGATGATTATAACCTTTCAAGAATCTATGATCATGCCAAATAAAAATGGACATAAATTTGTATGTTATGGCTGCACATTACACGCCCTTATCTTTTTCTTTGGCCACAATCAAGTCTGAATCAGTTGTTGGTGAGATACATATTCCTTAACTTTTATTTGATAGGATATTGTGGTATATATGCACTTCATGGTTTCTGACTTTCTGATCTATTTTTTTACTTTCTCTTCCCCTATATGGTATATCTCATATTTGCTTGCTTTGACTTTAGAAGTTTTTTACTTTAAACATATAGAGCTTTAAATTTGAATGAGCATGAACAAATAAGGATAGTACTGGGTTGGGGTAACTTTTTACGTCATTATGGAAATGCATCTATAACAAGTAATAGTATCTTAACTTTTTTATAACAAATAGAACCATTACTGTATGGCTGCAGAGATATCATTTCTGTTAGAGCTAATCTATTGAATAAAGAGATTCTGATGATATGCATGTCATAGGCAAAATCATAACCTCCATTTGCTTCATTCTTTTTTTTTTGTCAAGCATTTACTTCTTTCTTTAACTGAACAAACTGATGCTAATAGCTGCACATTACATGCCCTTCTCTACAATGTGAATCGACACACAACAAATCTGCATCGCAGGAGCTATTTGGATTTAAGAAACTACTCATGATTTATGACACTCTTTAGCCACTAATAAATGGATAATATGATTTCATAATCCATGCGTCTTACACTACTTTATTTTTTCTCTCATTGAGTGTGATTGGAAGATGAAAAAAAGAGGTGTGAATAAAAGTGTAGTCGGAATGACAATACGAGCGTAGAGGTAAGTGTGTCATGGTTGAAAAAAATAGTATGTGAGCAAAATTTATCCAAGTGCACACATGTTCCTCATTCAAAGCACCCTTACTCTCACTTAAACATCAGTTAGAACCCTCTGTTCTATGCCTTATTTCTGCAATTTAAGTTTGCTTTTCTTTCTTGGCTGTAATTTAAGTTTGTTTTTCTGACTTGACCACTGATTCTTCTCAATATTTTGTTCCAGGCTCCATTCTTAGCAGTTGGGCCTTTCTTCACTTTTGTCGTATTCTGTTCCGGTGAGAACCTTTTAATTTCACCTTCTTTCTTCATTTTTGCCTGGCTTCTTTGTTCTGCATTCAGTCTTCACCGTCATTTCTTCGCTGCATTTGTTCTCAGGTGGAGATGTTTATCACGATCATCATCTTAGTCATAAATCTTCATTGAATGTAAGTCTTATACATTCTTGGTTCATATTTGATTATTCGTTAATATATGGATTAGCAAAATGATAGCTTTTGATATATTCCATTTATCTATTTTGTTGCCATTTCATGTGACTCAAAAGTGTGATATTTATAGTTTTGGAATGCTATTGTTTGACATTATAGATAGGAGAAGGAACCATGATACTAATCTTCTAGAAAGTTAAGTATAGTTTCAAAGGTGGGGTTGGGAAAAAATTGATTCTGGACAATTTGAAGAGTTGGGAATAGTTTGTAGGAATGCAAAAAAATATGAGATAGTAGAGAGAATGAGTAAGGTAGCTATTTTGGGTGTTCTGTACAGGTCAGTGTTAACTATTTTTCTTCTCTATTTGTGGCTATTCAATACACAAGCTGATTTAGTTTTGAATGCATATATTGACAGGAGTGGGAAATGCCTAAGTCAGGTGGTACAACTCCTATTGAAGAGGACAACGAGGGGGAAGAGAAGCAAGAGGAAGAAGGATGATTTTGAGAAGCAGGACAACGATAGTGTCGTAAATGAATTTTCTTTGTTTCTTCAACTTTCTTGATAAGTTGTTTCCAAGTGTTGCTTGCTATACTTAATTTAAGGGTATGTTATGAACATCGTGTTATTGCATCAGAAAGTTTGAGCTTTCTTAATTTGTATAGCCACCATTACAATGTATCAAAAATAAAGGTGAATGTTTTAACATTAAACTTTATAAGAATCAAAAAAATACTCACCAAAATAAAATGGTTAGTATCAAATGGTATTCCAAAGGTTAATATCACCTAGGATTTTTTTATTTAGTGTTTAGTGAAAATAATTACATAGTAAATCAAAATTAATTTTAATTATTGAACTTCATAAGTCATGGAAAATGAAAATTATTTAATATTTATAAAATATTTTAATTAATATTAATATTAATCTTAAACAATTAAAGGAAGTTTTTTTTGTGTGCCAAAGGTAGGGGTTTAAACATTAAATTTGATATGAATGCAAAATAAATGTTGGACTAATCCTTCCAACTTCACGAAATTTATAGTTAATACTCCCTCCTGTCATTTTTATAAGAAACTCAATGATATGATCACACAAACCGAAGAAACTAATAGTTCTTATAAAATAAATCACTATGCTTAGTTTCTAATGATGTCTTTTCCTTTTTACAAGAACAATCACGTTAATTACCATAAATGTTGACAATACCTATTGGGTGCTTGGAATTTTCCTTCAAATTTTTGCATGGGGAATAGATCTCTTTGCATTGGAATTGATTATTTGACATTATTTAATAAGAATGTTTCTTATAAAAGGATCACAAAAAAACTCCAAAGTGTTCCTTATAAAAAGGACCGGATGGAGTATTAGTTACATATCAAATACAATAAGTTAATATCAGTAATAAAATTACATTGGACGTGATGAATTATTTTAATTTTCTATTATATATATTATTTAATATTAATATTAATCTAAAAAAATTTAATATCAGTTACAAAATTCCATAAGATATCATAAATTATTTCGGTTTTATGTAATAAATTAATATATATTAATACTAATATTTAAAAAAACTAATACTATCATTTATGAAATTCCTTGATAAATTATTTTTGGATTTATATAATATATTAATTAATATTTATATTAATCTTCAGCAATTTAAGGTTGTGATTTTACCATTAAATTTGATAAAAATGTCAACTTACACTTACAAATAATCCTTTGACCTACACTAAATTTCTTATTTTTAGAGTTTAATTAATATTAGTAATAAATCAAATAAAAATAAAATCATATACAAAATATTTTTTTTGGAAACAAAAGAATCTTACTGAATAAAAGAGAGCCCCATGAGAACAACTCTCTCATGGAGTAAAAAAAATACCCAAAAGATAAGTGAAACACCCCTTGGATGATCGACCAAAGAAAGAGCCTCACTAAAACCTTTTCTAGGAAAAACCCAATGGGAAAAACCCTAGAGAAGGAAAAAAAGTACACAAATCTTTAGCCAACCAATGTTCCAATACCAAAAAACCAAAGGAAAATAACATACAAACAAAAACCCAGTAGACAAAAAAACCAAGAAGCTAACTAGACTCAAGGTTTCCAATCCCCAGTAGCAATGCAAGTTAACTGCCAGACTTGTGTGAGAGCAACAAACATAACTAAATAGTTACTAGCCAATATTTTTAATCTTGAAAAATGTGATATTAATATTTAGATATTAAAGTTTGGGATTTTTAAATAAAATATGATATGAATTCGACATTAAAATTTCTACTAACCCTTTGCCTCCACTTAGTTTTTTGTTTACTATTTAGTTACTATTTACACATCAAATAAAAGTCAAATATCAGTTACGAAATTCCATAAGACATGATAAATTTTCTTGGGAATTATAATATCAGTTACAGAATTTTACAGGACATGAAAAATTATTATCATGGATTCACTCTGCTCTTCTTGCCGCCGCCACCGCCGCAATGGGACGTGTGATCCGTGCTCAGCGTAAAGGTGCAGGCTCCGTGTTCAAATCTCACACCCACCACCGCAAGGGACCGGCAAGGTTCCGCAGCCTCGACTTCGGGGAACGGAACGGTTACCTCAAAGGTGTTGTCACCGACGTGATCCACGACCCCGGTCGCGGTGCGCCGCTCGCCAAGGTCGCATTCCGCCACCCCTTCCGTTACAAGAAGCAGAACGAGCTCTTCGTTGCCGCCGAGGGAATGTACACCGGCCAGTTCATCTTCTGCGGGAAGAAAGCCACCCTTGTCGTCGGTAACGTCCTTCCCATCAGGTCTATCCCTGAAGGTGCCGTTATCTGCAACGTCGAGCACCACGTTGGCGATCGCGGTGTGTTTGCTAGGTGCTCTGGTGATTACGCCATTGTCATCAGTCACAATCCTGATAATGATACTTCCAGGATAAAGCTTCCATCTGGTGCGAAGAAGATTGTTCCGAGTGACTGTAGGGCGATGATTGGGCAAGTTGCGGGTGGTGGGAGAACTGAGAAGCCTCTTCTGAAGGCTGGTAATGCTTACCACAAGTTTAGGGTGAAGAGAAATTGCTGGCCGAAGGTGCGTGGTGTTGCTATGAACCCTGTTGAGCATCCTCATGGAGGAGGTAATCACCAGCACATTGGGCATGCGAGTACTGTTAGACGTGATGCTCCACCTGGGCAGAAGGTTGGTCTCATTGCTGCCAAGAGGACTGGTCGTCTTAGGGGGCAAGCTGCTGCAACTGCTGCTAAAGCTGATAAGGTCTAAGGGTCCTGAACAACAGATTGTTAGGATTTTATTTGATTGCTTGTTTTCCAATTTTGTTTCTTGATAGTTTACCTGTTACACTGTTTGGTTACCATTTTGGCAATCTTTTCCCCAAAAAGAAAAGAGCTTTCAACAGAGATTTTTTTATATTTGTCCAAGTGATATTCATAATCCTGCAGTTTTTCTAAAAAAAAATGAAAAATTATTATCAAATTTATATATATAAATAAATATTGATATTTTTCAAATTTATAAATTATGTAAATCAATTTTGATATTAATCTCTAGATATTAAAGTTTGGGATTTTAAAATAAAATATGATATGAATTCGACATTAAAATTTCTACTAACCCTTCGCCTCCACTTAGTTTTTTGTTTACTATTTATTTACTATTTACACGTCAAATAAAAATTAAATATCAGTTACGAAATTCTATAAGACATGATAAATTTTCTTGGGAATTATAATATCAGTTACAGAATTTCACAGGACATGAAAAATTATTATCAAATTTATATATATAAATAAATATTAATATTATTCTTTAGCAATTAATTTCGAAATTTAATATTAAATCTGATATGAATCCCATAATAAACCTTTTAGTGACCTTTTCGCTTACACTCAGATATTTTATTGGTGTTTAGTTGATATTATTTAAACACCAAGTAAAAAGTTTAATATCAGTTACGGAAATTCATAGGACATGCTTGATAATTTTATTAGGATTATAGAATATAATAAGTAATATTATTATTAATCTTTAAAATGTAAATATCATTTACAAAATTCCATAGGTCATGGTAAATTATTTTAGATTTATAAAATATATAAATATTAAACTAAGGAAAAGATGAGTATTGTGATTATGATTTTATTAAATGGTTGAATCAAATTATACTAATGAGAACTTTATCATGATTTTCTTTGAACAAAATTTGTTAATACATTCAATAATTCTTTTGCTGCCCAAATTTTTTTTGTTACAATAAAAAGAGTTGTAACTTTCTTGCTCCATGTAGTTAACATATGGGAAAATTAATTTAATAAATATGAAACAAATCGAAATATATTTATCCCATTATACTAATTATTTTCTATTTTTTCTTATATTTCGGGAAAGCCAACGAGTCAATCAAAACGTCAAGTTTCATTCTCAATATAATAATCATTGTATTTGTAAAAATATATTAGTATAATCATTACTTACTCAATGTCTTTTATTAGCTCATATATAATATTAATATCATATCACTAAAACCAAAATGAAAAACATTTAAAATTTAAGTTAACTTACATATAAAATTAATTTTTTTTTTAATTCTTAACTTTGTTTTTATAAACCTGATAAAGATAACAATAATCTATTAAATTTTAACTCAATAAACATAAATAATACCCCGTGCAAGCACGGGTAACAAAACAATTTTTTTCCTCTATAAGAAACTAAATTAAATAGTGCAACATTAAAGACAAAACTTAAGAATACATAAAATGGTTGTGCTTCTACAAAATAAAAACAAACAAATTCTCGACCGAAAAAATTTATAAATTTGTGTTTTCTTATATTCAAAATTATTTGTCCTTTTAATTCGTAAACTATTTTTTATTGTCTCCGAATGTTAGCTCAAGTGGTAAGAGTTAGAGGACATAAGAGTTGGGGGAATGAAGGGTGAAGGATCTAGCGTTCGAACCCCGATGATTGACTAATTTACTAACATTTTTGGCAACTAACATTTTCCTATCAATTCTTTTTAATAAACATAACACAAATTAATTTTTTTTTGTACAATAAACAAAAATTAAAATCTCCCGTGCATCGCACGGGTAAAAGTACTAGTATAAATATAGATAGATAGATAGAGTGAGACAATCATGTATGTAATTTTTAAATAATTTGACGCAATTTAATTCGTGACACGTGACATATGGAAAGGAAACACCAAATGAGAGAAAAATGGATTTCGGTCCAAATTTTGTGTGCTTACTTTGGAACTAGGAAGCAACTAAGCAAGGAGAATATATTCGTAGGTACAAGTTACAACTAGAATTTATTGGGTTATTTTTTGGGACGTAGATGCTTGCTAAATCCAAAAGTTTCTTAATTTTATATTCGAGATTCCAAAACTAGTAATACAAGCAATGCTTTTCTTTAATTTGGTCTTTTTGTAATCTTTTTGTCAACATCATGAAAAGCAAAAAGTCTATAAGATTTAACCACACTAGAACACATTGGTCGTCATTGTGTTCTCTCTTCCCTAGCTTCCATCATTCTAGAGACCGTGTGACACGATGAGTGCGTTTGGCATCTCAGGTTTGGCACACTTGTTTGGGGTCTTGGCCATCATCCTCTTGCTTGTTTGGTTGTTGCATTACCGAGAAGGGATTGAGTTTGATTCGGACATTGGATTTCGCGTCTTCAATGTAGAATAGTTTCCTCTGTTTTTTTTTTCTTCACTTTGTTGTTACATGTTGCATAGCATATAGCTATCATATGATGTGAAAACTCACGCTCAATTTCCTACGTATATGTATGTATTCTGCAGGTTCACCCTTTATTGATGTTCTTGGGATTTATTTTTCTTGCTGGTGAAGGTATCTGCTAACTTAATAGTGCTAGTCATCTTCATCATTAACATATCCTCTATATATGAAGTAATTCTTGTTTGAATACCGGCCTGTAGATACAACCAGAAAACACTTCACAATATAGACAATGAAATGATAGTAAAAAAGAGTAAAATATATTTTTAGTCGGTATATAAGAAGTTCAATATTTAATTTTGGTTTCTAATTTATAAAATTGTTTCATTTTAGTCCCTTCTCTAAAATGATATTACTTTAGCCCACATGCAATCTTTTTTATGGATTTTGATGCAACTTAATATAGGTAGGACATGTGCAACTGACAAAAACGTCGTTGTTTAGTATTAGGCTTAGTAGCATTTTTCATCTCTTTACGTTTCACTTTGTGTGATTTTAGTCCCTTTAGAAAATGAAATCATTAAAGCTTCATTTTCTTTTCAATTATTTAAGGCTTAATTCCACTTTTGGTCCCTGAAGTAACACGATTGTGCGAAACTCATCCCCTTTGTTTAAAACGAGCGATTATCGTCCCAAACGTTTACGCCGTGAGCGGTTTTAGTCCCTCCGTCCATTTTCCGTCAATTTACTAACGGAAGAAGCTGACATGGATTCACTTAATGACATGGATGACCACTGGTTATTATTGCCATGTGTGTAATTAAAAAAAAAACCAAAACTAATTAATTCCCCCCCCCCAAATTCACGATCAGATTGGGAATAAATCCCCAAATCTGATGAACCCTAGTGTCTATGTACCAATATACGCGACTCTCCTGGCAAGATCGAAGAGAGAAGCAAGAAGTGGTCATCCACATCATTAAGTGAAGCCATGTCAGCTTCTTCCGTTAGTAAATTGACGGAAAATTGACGGAGGGACTAAAACCGCTCACGGCGTAAACGTTTGGGACGATAACCGCTCGTTTTAAACAAAGGGGATGAGTTTCGCACAATCGTGTTACTTCAGGGACCAAAAGTGGAATTAAGCCATTATTTAATTTTAGGATTTATGAAGTTTTTTTGGTACATCGAAAAGATAAATTGCACCCGCTATGAATCAATCTCTGGACCTCCCCTTATCCAACACATATGTCCCTCAGCTCCTACCACTTGAGCTAGGATTTATGAAGATTAAAAGAAAGAGAACTGAATTGGTTAAATTTTGATAAATTTTTGAGGATTTTGTTCGGATATGATTATTAGGGTTTAAACAGTGCAAATTTTTTGAATAAAATTTAATATTTTGAGTAGTGAATTTTGATGTGAACAACATTTAGAATGATTCAATTTGTGAATTATTTGTTAAAAGGCGAGAATTTGAGATTTTTGCGTAGTATAGTAAAGATAAAAAGACTTGATTTGTAACCATTAAAAAGTTGAGGAATTAAATCTGTTTGAAAAAAGTCACGAGGACAAGAATCACCTAGTCCAAATAAAACGCGACCAAAATGTAACTAACCCTTACTATTATTTTCACCTATTTGGGCATGGGTTTACTCCCCTTGATGATTTGATGCTAAATTCAAACAGGTATGATGGCATTCCTAACGATTCCAGGCAAAAGGGAAGTGAGGAAGTTTGTTCATATGACACTCCATATCGTTGCTATTATTCTTGGTATTGTTGGTTTGTATGCCGTATTCAAGTTCCATGATATGGCACACATTGCGGATCTTTATAGCCTCCATTCATGGATTGGCATTGTCACCTTCGGCTTATTTGGTTTGCAGGTAAACTCAATCCCAATTCTCTGCCTTTTATTTTTAATTTTAAAATATATTTTAGTTCCTAATCTTTTGTTGTTTTAAATTTTCATTTTTTTTACTAAAACTTTTATTATTTTAAAATTGAAAAAAATTTCTATTTTTTCGTTCAAAAAATATATACCCAAATTTATCTTCTACTTAACTTAATTATATATCTAGCATATCTTTTGTTAATTTTACATATAATTAATCTGCTAAAATAAAAATTGTATACAATCATTATTGCCAATTAGTCAGCCATATTATCATTATTCTCTGTCTTTCATATAACTCGCTTTAAATAAAGATGTTTTAGTCAAGTTGCATATTAGACTAAATTAAGTTTTTAGTAACCGTCTAACATTGTTTTGGTCTATATCATTATCATCTATTTTTAATGGCTTTGGTTACTACTTTTGTTAACTATGGTTTTCAATTTTCGATTTCAGAAAAAATATGGTTTTCAATTTTCACCCATGCCTTATAATCTCACTGCATGTTAACTTGTACTCCCTCCAATATTTAGTATTAAAATCAAGGTGATATCTAATATGCACCATTTTTAAAGTGGTATAATTTTACACCACTTTTTTTTACCAGATATAACAGGTCAACACATCTTTTTTTAAAGAAATTTAATATATAATAAATTTTTAATGATATTTTTCTTCAAAAAATTAATGTGTTGACCTGTTATAATTACCGGTCAAAGTAAGTGATGTAAAATTCATTACCGTAAAAGTGGTGCATATTAGGGAGACCCATGAATTAATCACTAAAAAATCTAGTTAATTGCAAGTAAAGTTGTTCTCTCAAATTTTATCAACTTTAAAACTACTCATAACTCACTTTCTTAATTTATATTCATTATTAATGTTTGTCCGAGTGAAAAGAGGAAAAAAAATTAATTAAATACAATTTCTAATTTACAAAAAAATGATTAATGCACCACAAACAATAAATTAGTTCTTATAAAAAGAAGTCTTAATTGCACATTTAGTCCCCCACATATACTCTTTTTACGATTATGGTCCCCAACAAAAATCAATTGCATTACGCATCCCCGACAAATACCTCCGTTTGTAAAATTGGTTTTCCGTCAATCTTACATCCAAAAACTAACGAAAAGCTAACGTTGAATTTTTTTCATGATATTTTAATTAAAAATAATATTTTTAAATTGAATTACGTTTTTCCCATGGCAATTTTGGTTGCTCCCCCACAACCACCCATTCTCATCTTCCCCTTCATCAGAAATTCATCTTAAAACCCAGAAACTCATGAATAATCCAAGAAATTCATGAATCACATACCTCCTCCCTCTTCCTTCTTCCTCACCAAAACTTTTTCATCATCTTCAATTAAATCCAAACTTTAACATAAACCCTAGAATAGGAAAATCACATAGGGGAAAGAGAAACATCAAATATGATACATTTAATTTGATTTAATTCTTATATTAAGAACGAAACAAAGTAATTTATTCTACAAATAAATTTTTATACTTTGTAATTTAATTCTACATATTTTAAACAATGTGATTGGATGTTGTGTTATTTAACCCAAACTTTATCATGAGTCATTTAAACAACCCATTTAAACAATAGACTCGGAGTACCAAACTCTTTCTTTTTATAAAAGTATACTTGAGCAACACTTCAATTTATGACCTTTGAATATTTTCAATTAATGTTACTGAGGATTTCGAAATGTATATGAGTACATCATGTGAAGTGGCCACAATAACTTGATTGCATCCACCACAACTGTTCTGTTTTTGCCAATAACGTCCACAACATAATGCAACCGCAATTTAAGATTCTTCTCAATAGGCCTGTGTATTAGCTTTATTACTCTTCTGTCAATGCTTCATAATGGGAAGCAGTGTTATTAAACTCGGCTCGAACCATCCGGTTCGACCGGTTGAACCGGGAACCAGACCCCTAGCCAGTTCGAGTCGAGCAACGGATCGGCCATGCAATTCACTCGGTCTGAACCGGATAGACCCGGCCGGTTCGGTAAAAAAATGGCGACTCGGCCTTCCACCGGTTGGACCAGTGAGTTATTGAAAAGAAAAAAAAAATTAACCGCTGAAAACGACGTCCTAGAACAAAAAGGGGGAAAAGCTGCAGCGTTCCTCTGGCCGTCGTCCGTCGCCCCTTCGCTTCCGTCCACCACCACTTCGTTCTTCTTCTCCTTGCAAGATAAGCGTAACACTTTCGTTTGTTAATTGCTTCTTAACTTGCAAGTTTAATCTGACAGAAAACAAAAAGTTGAAGAATGAAGCCAGGGCACGGGTGCGGCTGTGCGTTCTTCTCATGTGGAAAGAATAAAGAGGGACTACAATTAGGGTTAATAAAATGAGAGCCACTTTTACTATGGCCCATTACACGTACCCAAATGTTGCTGTCAAAGTGTACCAAAAAAAGAATGTTGCTGTCAAAAAGATGTACACAAAAGAAAATAATTGGGCCAACTTCAAAAACGATAAAAAAAACAATGAGATTTTCTTAAAAGAATTCATGAAACTATTTACAACTAACTAATCAAACATAAATGTACCAAAATGATAATCAAACATAAATATTATATCATCATATAAGCTGTAGTCATATAATTAATGAAATATTTTGTCCTAACTTTACTTTTAAAATCCTAATTTCATCATATAATTTTATTTATATAATAATTTTAATTATATACCGAGTTAAACGGTTCAACCAATGACCCAGTGGTCAGACCAATGACTCATTGACCCAGTGCCCTCACCGAGTCGATCACCGGGCCGAGTTTAATAACACTGATGGGAAGTGCTTTTTATTGTGAATTTTGCAGTGGCTTTTTGGTTTCGTGACGTTCATGCTTCCAGGGGCACAAGGTCCAACAAGAGCTACAATGCTTCCATGGCACAAAGCTGGTGGCAGAGCACTGTTGTTCATGGCAGTTTGTGCAGCAGAAACAGGATTAATGGAGAAGTCCAGATTCATAGGTCTAAAGCCATATCAAACAGAGATCAATTTGGTCAACTTCACAGGCCTTGCAATTCTATTGTTTGGAGTTTCTGTTAACATTGTTGTTGGTCTTCGTTAGTTTGCCATTACTACACTCTGTACTTCATACATTTGATGTCCATAACAAATTGGATTTAACCCGCATTTCTTGCCTCTTTCCTAACTGATTTGTATTAATAAGAATAATAATTTGTGTACATACGGATGGATTCAACCACCAATCGACACACGTCACAATCTACATACTCTGGTATTACGTTTTGGAAGAACCCACAAAATTATGTGTTTATTTTGCGCGGTTTTAAAACCCATGTAACTTTTTATAATTTTCTGACGATTTATAAATGCAATGGAAATGTCCATAAAAGTAAAATTTTAAAACCTCCATTAAACACTTTTTTTTTAACTCTTTGTGTTTAGCGCTCCACCTCCCGCTAAACACGTATCTTACTCATTAGTCGAACGCAAGCTATGTATACATATCAAGACCTAATAACAATATCATTTTTGTAAGGAAAAAACTTAGATACAACCACATCAGTGTTGTTAGTACTGTTGTCCTCTAAAAAAATGACATGTGGTTTAGTGAATCCACATAACAATAGTTAAGGGTTATGTTTTATTTTTAAGGCCAAATAATATTTATATGAGTAAAGGAAAATGTTGTGAGGCACGATCTTGGGCCTCGTGCACGAAGAATGTTCTGGCGGTTTAAAACCGCCAAAAACCGTAGTTTTTTTTTGACAGTTGTACTATTGTGGCGGTTTCAAACCACCAGAAACCGTAGCTTTACTTTTTTTTTACAGTTGTAATTTTGTGGGGGTTCAAAACAGCCACTAAATGACTCTCGTGCATCAGTCGTACATCTTCTCTTGTACCATATAGCATTGCTCATGAGTAAATAAGTAGAGTAACACTATGGGTGTTACAACCCAGGATACAAGGAAAAAAATAATGGCAAAAATAGAAGCAAAATTATTCAAGTTGATGAGGACCAAAAACCAGCAATAGGACCAAAAGTTACTCCATTAGCCCTGTCAATGCTCATGGTTATCGCTGTTTTCCCCTTTTCCCTTTTACTAACCTTCTCCCCACGTTTTTCCTCAACACTTACTCTTTTGTTTTTTTTTGAACGTAACAAACCTTATATTAAAATCAAAACACTTACTCTTTTGTCACTACAAGAAAAAGGACTTTTTGCTGCGGTTACTTTACGACGGTTTCTGGAAGGAAAAAATTGTCTTGCGACAATTTACACAGCAGTTCGTGCTACTGGCGTGGATATATTTAATTCGCGGCGGTTGTAAGGCGTATAGCGGCGGTTCATAGGTTTTTTTTTTATTTATTTATCAAAAATTGTTTTCATTTTGCGGCGGTTGGACTTGACTACCGCCGTAGGTCCCTAAAAAATTTTGACGAATTTTTTTACTTTCCCTCACTTATTTTCCCCAATTTCACATTCCCTCTCACAATCCCTAATTTCTTCCTCCAATCTCACTTTCCCTCTGTCACGTTCTTGGTTTCCCCCAATCTGTACGTTCACGCGCGCGGACTCTGGCGACTGAAGAAGCTCTTCCAGGTTTGTTCTCTTCTCTTCTCCTCTCCTCTCTCGCGATTGGTCTCTCCCTTCTCTGGTCTGGTCTCGCGATTTCACTTTCCCCCTTTCACAATCCCTAATTTTGATTTCTTTTCCCTCATAATTGAAATTTTTGTGTCTGGAAGCAAGAGTGGTGGGCTGAATCAAGAGCGGTGGCAGTTCGGTAGTGAATCGGGATTGGTGAACGGTAGAGCTTTGTGTTTGACAATTTCTAGGTTCGTTTCCCTAATCTTCTTGTCTCTTCCCCTTAACCTTTGAAAAGTGTGTGTTCTTTCTCTGAGTGATGTTGTTTCTTGAACATGAATTTGCACCTTTCATTTAAATGAGCTATGCCATGCAGTATGAATATGTTTTTGTGCAATTTGAGTATGGTAATTGATTTGATTCTTTTTAAATTCATAAAAGTAGAGAATCCCTATTTTCTTTATCTTTTCCCATTTAACCTGCAATATGAACTATTCTGCTAATTTGTGCTTGACATATTTAAACCAGGAAATTTTACATATTTATTAAATTGTCCTTGATACTCTTTGAAGCCCTTGCTCAACTCTATCACTAGCTTATACCTTTCCTTTCCACCTCACTATTTCAGATAGATTCTTTCTGTTTTGTTGTTCCCTTTTTTCTGTAAATATTGAGGAACAATGTCTACCTGGTCTAAACCCCATATATATTCAATGTTTTAGGAGGATGACCATGACTTGCAATTGGAATCTTTTGCCCATTCTAAGAAATTTATAATCTGGTCAGTGGCTTGGATATGTTTTAAATCTTTTGCCCATTCGAGGTTAAAACATATCTAACAAATGTATTGTGGTCAGTACTTTGCATTTAGCTTTATATATTGCATATATAAACTTAAAAAAGTTAATATTTGTTCCTGAAATATGTTGGCATGTGATTTATTTTTGTTTCTCATCTGCAGACACAAGTTGAAAATTTAACAATAGAGGAGCGCTAGTTAGATGAACAAATAAGGTTTGCATGCCATGCCTTAACTGATTCTTCTTGATCAAATAATTCTAATGCTTGTCTGTTGTCTATATAGAGTTTAAGTTTTGATATTATTGTAGGGAGATGCAAGAACGACTACGGGATCTTAGTGAAGATGAAAACAATGAGAAGTAATATTTGTTTTGTCTCATTGGGTCATTTGCTACATTTTTGTGCATGACCTTATTTGATGTGTTTTTCTTTAATCAATCATCACCTTCATAGGTTGCTTTTTGTCACTGATGAAGATATAAAGAGCTTGCCTGGCTATCAGGTTGGTTTCATTATCTTGCATTTAAGTATATATTTTTGTAGGGCAATTCTGTTTTATTTGCATCTTATTTATAACCTTATTTCCAATGTTGGCTGAAGACCTTGTTTTTCTTTTGCCAGAATGAAACATTTAAAGCTTCAGATGGAACCACTTTGGAGGTCCCTGATCTCGATGAGGTAATTTGACAGGGCATGAATAGTTTTATACTAGTTTCTAATATCGCATTCATCGTACAGAATAGTCCTAAGAAGTACAATGGGCCCAATAGATGTTTACCTTATTACGTATGCTTGCATTATTTTTTTAAGGGGGTGTTCTAAAATCTTTTACTTCAAGGGTCATAATTGCAATGGTGTTGTCAGATGACAATGTCAAGTAAAGCAATGGTGGTAATACTGGAGTACGTACTAAAATTGACATTCTAATCTTTAATTTTCTTCTCTGCCATTCTAGTAAATTTAAAGAAAACTTTGAGGAGACTAATTGTTAGGATTAATTATATTAGGATTTAATTTAGGAATCTATTTCTATAGTATCTTTTATATTAGGATGTTATCTCTTATTCTAGTAGTATATCTTCTGTATTTCTTTGGGATTAAGTTATTGATATTAGGATTAGTATTATAAATAGGAGTGCCCTCCTTAGGATAAAGTCATAGATTAGATTATTGAGTTTGTAAAGGGAACCGGCCCTATTGAAGAGGAACCAGCCTCTTGGTTTTGAAGAGGAACCAACCTCTCAGTTCCTATTTATCTTTTTTATTTTAATATCAGTCTTATATTCAGAAAAATACCAAAAATATCTCATTTCTCTCCTATTTCTCCACGTTAGGATTTTCGGGTCCTAACAATAAATAGGAGTGCCCTCCTTAAGTTAGAGTCATGGATTAGATTATTGAGTTTTGTGAAGGGAACCAACCCTAATGAAGATGAACCAGCCTCTTGGTTCTAAAAGGAACCAGCCTCTTAGTTCTCATCTATCTTTATTTTCCAGTCTTTTATAATAAAATACCAAAAATATTATCACTTATCTTCCTTTCTCTCCTATTTCTCCACGTTAGGATTTTCGGAGGGTGAATGTTCACTTTTGTCCCTAAAGTTACAAGGGTCGGGCATTGTAGTCCCTATTCTATGGAAATGTCGCCCGTAGTCCCTGATGTTGCAAAACATCAATCACGTTGGTCCCTGGCTCGACTTCCGTTAGTGAACGTTAACGGCCAAGGTGATTTGGCACATTAAGTGCCTAGTGGACTTGCCACGTGGATTGAAATATTGAATTTTTTTTTTTGAGAAACTTAGATACTTCAATTTAGTCCTAGGTCAGAATCCTCAAATTAGAAAAACTTCAATCTCTGAAGCAGATGAAGCTAGAAAATCCATATTGAAGAAACACTTGCCCAGGTTGAAAACCCATATTGAAAAGCAATGAAAACTCAGATTTATTATCATCTCTAGAACCTGCAAGGGCACCGCTTGCGAATTCATCTTCACCTTTTCCCTCTTGGCTGTGAGAAGGTTTTCCTCCTTATTTTTCTCGCACTTCTCTCGAACATGTTTCTTCCTTTCCTGACTTTCAACCTTGGCTTTAATTTCCCATTTGAAATTTGAAATTTAACCTAAAAATCAAATCTTGCAAGGCGATTCATCGCTCAGTCGCCATAGCCCAGAAGAAAGATGTTGAATCCAATTGGAAATCTCAGGTTTATTTTTTTAATCGCGAGTATTATCTCTCTCTCTGGATCTGTTCAATTTCTAACCAGATCTTCACACTCTCATTTCCCTGAGTTTTTTCTCGCTCCCCACCATTTTTTTCTATCTTAAAGGTATGATTTTTCCGTAATTATATCAGCGTGGGGGCATTGGGTTTTTGGATTTTGTTATTTGGTTCTTATATAACGTGAATTGTTATTGAACCTTGACTGAAAGCTAGCTTCTTTTTCCATTGTACAGGGGAATCATGTATTTTGAGGTCTGTAAACAGAAAGCTTGGGAAGTAGCACAACCTCCTTTGAAAAACTTGCTAATGAGGGGGTTCAGGATGTGGATGGTTGGTAGTACAGTTCACTTGTTTAGCATTGGTATCACCTTCTCAGCTCTGGTGGTGGGAGTGAGGAGGAAGAAGATGATGGAGAGATTGATCTAATTTGGGGATTTTGACTTGGGACTAAATTGAAGTATTTAAAATTCTCCAAAAAATAATTTCAATATTTAAATCCACGTGGCAAGTCTACTGAGGTACTTAGCATGCCAAATCACCTTGGCAGTTAACGTTCACTAACAGAAGTCGAGCCAGGGACTAACGTGATTGACGTTTTGCAACATCAGGGACTACGGGCGACATTTTCATAGAATAGGGACTAAAATGCCCGACGCTTGTAACTTTAGGGACGAAAGTGACCATTCACCCGATTTTCGGATCCTATCACTAATGGTGTTAATGTTGCAGGACTTATAAGTGCAAGGGCAGGATGGTCAGGGGGTTAGTTTGGGTTTTACTGCCTCAAGATTTCGAGAGTGGGATGATGAAGATTGTTCATTCACATGTTGTTGTAAGTATCACTTCAATCTGTGAGATATTTGTTTTATGGATTTACAAAAAGAAGCTGGATGGTGTTTATATATCAAAATACTTGCACAAATCAATTGTTGCATGTTTCTTATTCTTTTTTAGTACAAAGTATTGCTTTTTTCATTGTTATAACCATAAAGTTGTTATACTACTTACAGTGTAATTTGTTAATACTTCTTTGTATTGATTACTATTTCTATTTTGTAGACAGTTTGACATGGGAGATTTTCATGTACTTATTGGTGGTAAACCCACTGGTAGGTATAGAAAACAACTCGTCTAAACTAATTTTTTGTTTTTCCTATGGCATCATATTGATAGCACTTTCATGCATGTTTCATGGTTTTAATTCCTTATTATTGAGTTGAATATTGTTATCCAGAATATTGTGCCCAATGGCTGTTCAGCAACTATAGACTCTAGAACATCTTTGTTGGCGACTTGGTGGGTCCAACAGTATGAAACCGTGAAGAAATGCTTTTAGAGTTAGGCTGCTGTAGATTTTTCATTCATTGGTGTTTCATGACCTATTAAAAATAGTTTTGGGATTGAACCTCTGACCAGATTGTTTCTGATTTTTCTCTTGTAGACTGTAATTACTATGATAAATCAAGCAATTGGAGCATATGGAGTTGCAAGCCAAGAATGCAAGTCCGTTGTTGAACCGTATGGATAAAGAATCTTGGAATTGCTCTCGGGTAATGTAAGTGCCACTTTTAATTGATTCATGACTTCTTGAATAGTTTATTGATTAGATTCTTGTAATCCTTGCCTTTAGGAAAGATGCTGTTAGTAAAAATTGTAAGGTTTGTATTATAAATATTACTTAGCAAATTTAGTTGTTCTGCATTTTGCTTTTTTTCTTTCATTCCTAACTTTCAAGTGGAATTAATTGTTCTTGTTGTTCTTGACTTGAAAGTTGTATGCAATAGTGAGCTTTGACTTGAAAGTGGAGAAGTTCTTCTGCTTGCTCTAGCCTCAAGGTACTTAAGCTTCTCAGATCCTTGTTTATTTTTCCTTCTTCATCTCTTGACTTTTGAGATAGAACATGTTATTGTATTAAGGCTTAATCCTCAAATTAGTCCCTGTCTTTGTCTCGCCGTCTGATGTAGGTCCCTCACCGGAAAAATTTGTGGAATACGTCCTCATTTTTACAAAACGTTTGGAGCCAGTCCTCGCCGGAGCTCGGAGCTCCGATGAGTGACGATTTGGAATGCTAACTAGGACAATTGAGTTGACTTGGATTTAAAAAAAATAAAAATAAAATTACATGTCATATTAATTAATTAACCCTAATCTAAATTACCCCAATTAACCAAAATTAATTAACTAACCCTAATCTAATTAACAAAGCCAAATTAACCCCAAATCACATAAAATTCCCAATCAATAACCCAGAAACAAACCCTTATTCTTCCCTAGATCTTCTTCTTCCTCCATCCCCCAACTCATCTTCAGACTCAGAGAAACACAAAAGCTCACTTGTTCCACCTTTAGCTGAAACCACAAACCTTGTTCTTCCATCATCGCTTGTTCCAGTCAAATCAACAAGCACCAAAACCACAAACCTTGTTTTTCCAATTAAGGTTTTGGTCACGCTTTTGGCACCAACACCAACAACAATCTATGAACTGTTATCACGAGATCCAGTTGAAACCGAGAAGAAGATGAAGAAGGAGAAGAGGAGACAATGTGAAAAGTGTTGAGGGTGGGGTAGGTTTGTTTGCTCGATGAAGCTCTTGTGGGTTTGGGTTTCGGTTGGGGTGGGGTGGTGGTGGATGGGTTTGATTTCTGGGTTAATGGGTTTGATTTGGAAATCTGGATTCTGGGTCATGCTCTGCTCTTCCTTCTTCCTCTCCTGCAAGTTCTGGTTCTGGGTCATGCTACTGCATCCTCTTTTCATCTCCTCCCCTTCTTCATCATCTTCATCCTCAATCCCTCCCTCACACAATCCAAAAAAAAAAACCAGATCTGAGCATATTGCATCCGATGCAGATTTTTTATTTTTGTTTTCCTTCACCAAAGCTGGACTCGGTGATGATTATGAGTCATGGCTTGTGAGTTTTCTTAAAATTGATACCTTGGAATAACACCGACATTAATTTGGGGGGAATTAGTTTCTAAGTTGATGAATTGGTGGAGGATTTAGTTTCTAAGTTGATGTATTGGGAAAATTTGGGTAATTTGGGGGGAATTAGGATTAGTGTGGGGGAATTAAGATTGGTTAATTAGATTTGGGTTAAAATTAGAAATAGGGTTAATTATGTTAATTATATGACGTGTATATTAAATTTTTTTTTAGTGCCAAGTCAGCCTCATTTACACAGTCACCATGCCATTTCATCACTCGCCGGAGCCCGGCGCTCCGGCGAGGACCGGCTCCACACGTTTTGTAAAAATGGGGACGTATTCCACAAATTTTTCCGGTGAGGGACCTACATCAGACGGCGAGACAAAGACAGGGACTAATTTGAGGATTAAGTCTTGTATTAAATGGTTTGCTTAGTGGAATTGATTGATTTAGACCGTCACTCTTTCGCTTTGTTGAATAATTTTTCTGTTTTTTACGAAAGGAAGATTAAATTCACTACTTGAGAGGTTATCAAAAGAACTTACTAGAGGCAAAAGAATTTAAAATATTTTTTTTAATTAAATTCAGTACTTGTTGTCGTTGTAAACCGCCAGCAATTTGGATAATACTGCGGTGGTTGAAACCGCCGCACGTCGTATTAGAAACTCCATCAAACAAAAGTATACTGCGGCGGTTAAACTGCCGCAATTTGCTAGATGTCTTTAGCGGCGGTTGTTCCAGCGGTTGGTTCAAACTGCCGCAGAACACTTGGTGACGCTAGTAACTGCGACGGTTGGCAAACAGCTTCGAGAAACGTTCTGCGGCGGTTTAAACCGCCGGAAAAGTCCCTAACAACCGCAATGCCTTTATTTTTGTAGTGTTCTTCATAATGTGGGAATCAAAGAAACGTTATATTTTCTACAATCTCAAAGTTCCTCTCTACTTCACAAAGAGTAAACGACAATGAATATAAGGGTTGTAGCTATAGAAAATGGGGATGAACCGCCTCTTCCTTATTCCAATGGTATGTATTTTTTTCTAATACAATTTTTGGAGTTTTCTATAGATTTTTAACAAGAAACAATTAGGATTCAACGATATTTGGTTTTCGTCCCTCACCGGTGTAAAAGTTGATTTTAGCCCTTGAACATAAGGAAAATAACTGGTTTTCATCCCTGCCGGAGTGGTTGCACATACTACCATGGCCACATGTCACAGGAAGCCTATGTGGTAGTGCCACGTCAATTAATAAAAGCATAGTTGGATTTTCTTTTTTTAAAATTCCAAATAAAATTCCAAATTATTAAAAAATAAAGATATTAATTAAAATACAAAATAATTAACAATTTTAATTTGATTATTTATCATCTTGTAACAAAACTGATTATTATCTTCTTCTGTAACAAAAAATTATCATCTTCAACAACATCTTCCCTTTCAAAAAAATATCTTCATTATCTATTTCAAAAATTCCACCCAAGTAAAAATACCCACGAAGAGATCATCATCATCTTCTTCAAGAAATCATCATCATCGAGAAACATCTTCAATGTCCAGAACCCACCACAAGCCCCAACCCCAAAACCCAAAACACAGAAAAGAATACCCGACTCCAAAACCGAACCACCACCCACTTCAACATGTTCAATGTAACTCCTCAATTTCTCAACTGAGGAATCACATTAGTAACCTATCAAAATCTAAGGACTATTTTGCAATCCTAAAACACAACGGTGTTTTTTTTGAAAATAAACTAAACACTTCAACCATAGGGTTGAAAACAAAACGTAACCTTAATTAAACAACATGTTCTTGACATAAAGTTATAGTAACTTACAATATCATAAGCAGGGTTCAAAATAAGTACGCACACTTAGACAGTGGCTAAAGCAGGGTTTTAGAAATAGAGTTTTCAAATGACAAAGAAGACTCAAACATAGACTACAAAAAGAAGACCAAACAACTTCTTCCATCTCTGCTCCGCCGCTTACTATCCCTTTTCCATCTCATGCATGTCTAAGCATCGTTGGAAGGATCTTCATCGCCTAATAGTGTTAAGCGCCCAAACAACAAGTAGCAAACAGAAACAGTTAATTCCAAGCAATTACCACACATAAAAGAGAAAAGATGTTATTCGAATTTAGTTACATAACATGGTAAATAAACTTATCAACATAGCTCAAGTTAGATGACAATTCATTCAACAACACAAAATCAAACCAGATATCAACATAATCACTAACGTCTCACAAGATAGGACAATTGCACGAGACCATACCCATCTCATCGTCACTTAGCGTCACAATGGACGAGACAATCGTGCGGGACCATACCCATCTCATTAAAACTTTAGAAAATCTCGAAAGATGAGACCATACCCACCTCATTGCCACTTTATAACGCCTCGAAAGACGGGACAATCCTATGGGACCATACTCACCTCATTGCCACTTAAGGCTCAATCCCTATATGCCGAGTTAGTCAACCACATATCCTAAGCCTCAGTAGTCCATCAATCAACAGTTTCTCAAATCCAATAATCAAGTCAGAGTAACCACATGTCATTCATAATTTCAGTAAGTATAAGACAAATCAAGATATACATACCAACTCATCAGATCAATATTAAGCAATGAACAATGGCCTAAGCCCCAGACAATGAGGGCATAAGCCTCGAGGTTTAACAATGGCCGAAGCCTCAGAAAACATTGAACATAAGCAAGTATACAACATTGCAAGCATGCCAATATTTCAATCAAATGACAATCAAATTAAACACCTTCATCTCAAACGCAAGCTGTGCAATTAAAGCATGCAAGACTCAAAGACACTCTATACTGAGTTACCCTTACCTTCGTGAGTAGAAGTAGTGCATGAAAGTTACAAGCCTAGAACCAAGAACAAAGTCTCATCAATACAAGCTCCATAAGAAGCAACCAGTCGTAAAACTAAACCTAGTTCATGCATTGTTCCGACCAAGAACATAAAGATATGGTATAGTTCCTATAGTGAAGGGATTGCTATGAGAGAGAATCTAGAGAGGGAATGTGTAACTACCTAGAGAGAGAAAATAACCTCTTAGAGAGAGAGAGTAACTGAATTTAGATTTTGTTATTAAGAAATGAGCTAAGAGTCCCTTACATGTGGTAACTGCTCTCTATTTATAGGTTGAGGGTTGGGCCTTGTGAGTTTACCTACTCCTATTGGGCTGGTTGGGCCTCGCGAGGGAGGCCCAACTCTGAGCCTGTGTGACCGCCACGAGGCGGGCAACCCTGGGCGAGGCCCCTTGGGGAGCTCGCTCAGTCCACAAGACACCGAGCTTGAAGCATGAGAGCTAAGTGAGTCTTTAAGAACGAAGTTACAAATATTAAATAAAAGTTAGCCTAAGTCAAATCTACTAAGGAATATAGTAGGTCGCCAACCTGGCATGAAGCGAATATAAATTTCCCCAAGTCCACAAGTTTACTTGTGGCGATGAAGATAAGCCCTCTCGTCTCATAGCGTGGGTGGGCGCCAGTTAGTTGGGTGTCTCGGCACGTGAGTATCACGCGTGATGTGTCAGTTGAATCGCAAAGGTCATCGAATCTTTCAACCGCCAGAACTCCCCTTGCAAACTTAAACATTTCAAGATCCCAAACACTCCTTAGTATGAGAGTCAGTGAATTGTTCATCCTTCCCAATCCCTCCTTCAGCTCTTTCTCATATCGGCCCGCTCTGCACCTACTGTTCCTCGTACTAGCCAACTGCCCCTGTCTGCTTGCTCTGCCCCGGTCCGGCTCTTGAACGTCCCCTTAAACATCAATTTCGTGACACATGTGACCTGCAACAGCCCCTTTCTTTCCATACAGACTCAAACAATTGTTGTAACATTCTCTTGCTCGCCGCTGATCAACTTCTATCTTTCCTATCATGTCACCGTTTAGCGGGAATTTTACCGCCAGGTGAGCTGTTGAAATCATTGCGCACAGGCGATTTAGTGTGTTCCGACCAATGATGACGTTGTATCACGCCACCACGTGCAAAACCAAATACCTTACTCACAGAACCTTTGCGTTGTCATCAATAGCAAAAATGGTATCCAGATCCAAGTAGTCGCACACCCAAACTTGTTCTCACGAGAATCTCACCAAGGTTCCTGTGTACAACGTCAAATCTTGATCTGTCAGCCCCAGTTTGTCGAACGCGTCGCCGTAGAATATATCTGCCGAGCTGCCCTGATCCAGGAGTATTCGCCTCACGTTGAAACTATTGATCCTTACCATGACCACTATGGGATCATCCTTATGGGTCTTGATCCCTTCAAAATCAGCCGACGACACTACTATATCCGGATGCTGAAAACCAAACATAATCTCTTGTACTGAACTTATCGCTTTGACGTGCCTTCGCCTCGCCGCCTGAGAGTCACCCGCGCCGCCGAAGCCTCCGACGATCGTATTGATGGTTCCAACTGGCGGCTCTAACTCCTTGTTAAAGGTCTCCTCAGCTCCCTTCTTTCCAGTCGCTAATGTATCCTTCCGGTCTCTCGTCGGGGTCAAGCGACGGTTGTCTTGTCGGCGCTCCTCTCGTTGGCGGTTCCCTTGCTGGCGATCACCCTGCTGACGATCGCCTCGATCGTACTGCTGTGAGCGTCCCGCCTTGATCAACCTTCCAATTTCCTTCTTCAAAGTGAAGCAGTCATCATTGTCATGGCCTGCCGAGCGGTGGTACTCGCACCATTTAGTCTTGTCCACCGCCACTCGGGGCGGGCGCGCCTCTTTCTCGACCTCCGCCACTGCATGCATTGCCTTTACCTCGCGAAGCACGTTTGTCAAATGTGCACTCAAGTCCTTGGTTGCTTCCTCTCACTGACGCGACCCCTGTTGCAGCCAAGGGCGACGCCGCTCAAAACTCTCTTTCTTCGGATACAGCTGCTCCTTAGCATATTTCTCCGATGACTTACCTTTCTTCTCCCTTCGCTTGCTGCTTTCACCTTTTTCCCGGCCTTACCCATCCTTTCTCAGTTGTTCCACTTGTCCGCCATCTTTCTCCTTCTTCGCGCACTTTCTTTTGAACGTGTCATCCTCCTCGTCCAAAATGTAGGTGTTTTCCCACACACGACTCGCACGCGTCAGCCTCCTCGATCTTGACAGACGCTGCGTTGTACCTCGCCACATACTACTTCAGAGTCTCTCCTTCCATCTGGCGAACGTTGTACAGGTCATCAATCGTGATTTGCTTGAGCTTGCTCGCATAAAACTGAACAAGAAACTTCAAGGAGAAATCACGGAAATTTGTGATAGATCCACGAGGCAGAGTCGTGAACCACGCCATCATTGTGCCTTTGAACGTTGACAGAAACATTATGCACTTCACCACATCAGAAGTCGGGCTTATCACCATCTTCATGTTGAAATACAAAAGGTGATCCTTCGGATCCGTCTTTCCACTGTAAGATTCCAGGATGAGGTTCTTCATGTTGTCCGAGATTGCTACCTCTCTCACCACCACAGAGAAAGGCTCAAATTCTGCTACAGCCTCCGCCTCTCGCAATCCTTTGTCTTGTTGCTCATGGCGAAAGTAGTCAAGCTGCTCTTGCAAATAGTCATTCCGCTGTCGAATGTTGTCACCGTTACGGATCAAACGCCGCCAATCTCTGCGAGTAACCGGCCTCTGAGGTTGCGGTGATCCATTTTCTGCAAGAATCGGGGAGTTCTTCAGAGTTCCTTGCTGCGAAGGTGAGGATGGCGGAGAAGGTAGCAGAGGCGTTGAAGAAGGAGGAGGAGGTGGTGGAGGTGGAGGAGGTGTCAGTTGCTCAGCCGGCTCGGGACGAACCTCCTCACGACACAGTCTCCCCCTCACACAACGCGGTGGTGAACCACGCCTCTGCTCCTGAGTCTTACTGCGTCGACGACGAGGAGTTTCCATCGAAAATCAACCGTAAGCCAGAAAAGCAAACCGAAAACAAGTAAAACTCAAGGAATTCAACGGAATTCCAAACTTCTCTCGATCGTGCAAGCAATCCACGTAGTCTGGGAATCGAAATTCACCGGTCCTCACAGACGGCACCAAATGTTCCAACCAAGAAAACAAAGATAGGGTATCGTGTCTATAGTGAAGGGATTGCAATGAGAGAGAATATAGAGAGGGAATGTGTAACTACCTAGAGAGAGAAACTAACCGCTTAGAGAGAGAGAGAGTAACTGAATTTAGATTTTGTTATTAAGAAATGAGCTAAGAGTCCCATACATGTGGTAACTGCTCCCTATTTATAGGTTGGGGGCTAGGCCTTGTGAGTTTACCTACTCCTATTGGGCTGGTTGGGCCTCACGAGGGAGGCCCAACTCTGAGCCTGTGTGACAGCCACGAGGCGGGCCGCCCTGGGCGAGGCCCCCTAGGGAGCTCGCCCAGACCATGCATCCTCTATACGGGTTCGAAGAGAAAAAGATTTTCTCCCCCCCTCCCCCACGTTGGTGCTCTCGGTCGTAGCCAAAAAATTAGGTTTTCCGGACTTTTTCTTCGATTTAATTCAATTCCCAGGTAATATCAGGTGATATCTAGGGCAGGGAAACTCTCGGAAAAATTAAAGGACTCGGAATGCGAATTAGGGGTATTTTGGTCAAGATTTCATGCAAAAAACTCAAAGTCAATATTTTTCGAAACAGATTTTGAATAGCGATAAACAAGACCTTTATCAAAAACTAATCTCAAAGGTACTAAGCAAGATTAAGACTTTTTGAATAAAAAATAAAGTCGGGGTAAAAAAAGGTTTTGAGCTCAGATTTCAGATCTACGGCGACTCGATGAAAATCCGAGGGCACATATCATGAATATAGCATGTTGGGTTAGTAAGGAAAATATTTGAAAATAAAAATCAAAGCTATGAGACATTTTGAAATTTTGCTCCAAACTTTGAGCACAGAAAGACATAGAAAAAGACATCAGAACAAGGAAACAGAGGTAAGGATGTTGAAGGTTACCTCTCTGCCGATCCAAAGAAACTGAAATAACGACGATCGACAAGAATTGAAGAAAAGCTCTTCCTCTCTCTCCCTCTAAATCACTCTCAGCCACAACAAGGAGAAATTTAGTTTTTTTCCTTTTTATAGGAGGGAGGAAAATGCGAAAAAGAAAGATTCGCGGGTTCGGGCGTTTTTCTACTTTCATCTGCTGATTTTAAGTAAGTATTCGGCGACATAATTCCAAAACTTAATTCGAGGTTCATTTAATTGAAGAAAAGGATTCAAACGTAGTACGAGTGGAAAAACGCCGAAAAACTACTTTATGCAATCGACGTCGGATGAAGAAACTTCTTTCTGAAAAAAGATCACAAACGTCGAAAGAAATGACGACCCGCGGATGTAAACTTTATTAGAAGCTCCGAATAGAAAAACTATTTATTCAGGATCTTAATTAAAGTCACCAAGAAGATAAAGTCAAGCTTCGACAGACTTCTGGGAAGCAAATTAAAACCTAACGTCTGTATAGTCCAGAGTTCCGTATCGGAATACTGGTCATGGGAAAAATACAATGAGGTTATTATATTTCCTTTAATTCAAAAATTCTTTAAAGCAGTGCTCTAGGAGCGGGAATAACCTTTTTCGAAGACTCTCGACCTTAGTCGGGTGCGAATATGGCTCGTGCTATCACTCAAAATGACTATAGTGTCATCCTTAAGCATACTCTGAACTTTCTTCTTCATAACACTTGTCAAAACATCAAATACATAATCAAGTTCCTCTCACGCTTACACGGAATCCTTTGCGTGAGTTGGAAATTAAGTAATTAATTAATTTCTAAAATCCTAGGTCTTACATTCAACATCGAACCAGAACCCCAAAACCCAGAACCACCACCCACAAAACCAAGAACACAAATCGAAACCCATAACACAGAGAAAATGCAGATTGAAACATAACCATCTTCATCTCAATAGCCGCACCACCATCGATGTTTCGTTTTCAACGAAAAAACAAATCTGAAAATGAAAATGAATCAACGATAACCAATGTGCGAAACCAGTTCCCAGCCCATTGAAACACAACCAAAACCTAGAAACCCCATCCACCGAAACCCAGAACCAAGAACCCCCACTCATCACAACCCCACCCAAAACTGCACCCCCATCGCTCGCAACCCCAACCCCCACCTCCCCACCCCCATCTAACCCCCACCGCTCGCAACCTCCACCCCCACTGCTCGCAAATCTCAACCAATCTCTCACCTCCTAACCTCCATCAAATCAGAAAAGTTAAAACTCCAAACCTAAGAAGATGAAGAAGAAAGAGTTGGAGATTGAGGCTTACCAAGCCTAAAGCTCTAATTTTCAGTCATATACCTTCATCGGCATGGCTCGGATCCAAGTTGTTTCCTCTTCTCTATGGAGTTTTGGGTTGTGGAGGTATTGGATCTTGGAGATCTGAGTTTTTAGGGGTTTAGGTTCAATTTAAAGATGGATAATGAAGAAGAGGAGATGGATGATGAAGAAGAGGAGAGGATGAAGAAAGATTAACAGTTTTGAAGAAGAAGAGATGCAGAACAACGTCATAAAAAAATGATTAAGGAGAGAGGATGAAGAATGAAAAATTGATAGTTAACGTATTTAGGGTTTAGTTTTATGTTTTAATTACAATGAAATTGTTTTTTTTTTAATTAATCATAATCTGGAATTAAAAAAATTAAGGAAAAAAAAGAAAATCCAACTATGCTTTATTAATTGACGTGACACTGCCACATAAGCTTCCCATGACATGTGGCCACGGTTGTCACGCCACCACTCCGGGAGGGATGAAAACCAACTATTTTCCTTATGTTCAAGGGCTAAAATAAGCTTTTACGCCGGCGAGGGACGAAAACCAAATCTCGCTAAAAGTCAAGGGACAAAAAAACATATTTAACCCAAACAATTATGAAAGGATGCATGTACGAACTGTGAACTATGAACGGAATTTCAAGTTCTTTTCGAAATAATAGAGAACTGTTATCTTATGTGATTGTTACTGAATCCTTGTTGGTGGGTGAGTGATCATTGTTTTCTTTCCTGTGGTCCCTATCTTTAATTTAGAGTTTTGACGGTAATTCCTTTAGTTTAGAGTTTACGGTGATGCCTTTGGAGTTTTGATTTATTTGATTTTTATGGTGATATGCATTTAGAGTTTTAATTTATTTGGTCCCTATCTGTTGTGGTTCTTATGGTGATGCTTATAAACTTTTTTTTTTTGAAGAAAACCCTGTATGAATTGTATGAATGCATCAGTAACCTTCTTTTAATTGTAATTATTTTCTTGCACCAGTTCCAGTTAGATAGAAAGTATTCATATTTCAAAACGGATTATTCTTTTAGTCATGTGTTACAAAGCACAGAGAGCATAAGCATTCATTCACTTTTATGAAAATGAAATACTCTTATTTAGAAATATATGGATTCATTCCATGTACATGATCTAAAAGCGGAGGCCAAAGCATTTTTTTCAAACCAAAGCCTCTTTTTATGTACTATTAAATTTCATTAGTACTACATGTTATTCCTTTGTTTACAAATTGTTGAGCCAAGATTACAATCATTTTAGCACCAAGGGATGTACCCCATCAGCCACCATCCTTTGATTCTCACTGTTTACGAAGACCGTCGCCGCCACCTCCATACCATACGCTCCCCTCAGTTCCTTAGTCTCTGCAACTAGCAAGATCTCTAGTCTAAGTCCGACTATGGCTCTGATATCATCCTCGGAGCCTTCGACATCAGAATCTGGACTGACCGCCGGAGCTACTCCGATTTGAATTTGGGTCCTCTTCCTGATCAATTGTGGTGGGAGGTAGAGTGGAGAGGGGGATGATGTTTTACCCATTATAAGAGATAACAAAAGTGTTAAACGATGTTAAGATTATCAAAATTAAATATTGGTGAGGTGTAACTAATAATCCATATGTCACATTTTAATTAGTGAAGACTAAAAATGTACCATGTAAAAGATCAAGGACTTGAACTGGAATAAAGTAGAAACTACAAGGACTGTTCTGTAATAATTAGTTAGTTAGTTTCTAGTTTGTTAGTCAGTTATCTTAGCTGGCATACAGCTGGCAAGTTTGTTAGAGTCTAATCATAGTTTGTTAGACACTAAGCATAGTATAAATAAGAAACTCAGTGTATTATGATGATTGATTGAATACAATTGAACAATCCAGTTTTATCATCATCTTCTTCTTCTCTGAAGCTCTCTGAAGCTCTAAGGAGTTTTCAATTCTTTGATGGTATCAGAGCCTATCCTAGATCCATTTGTTGTTTGTTGTGGGACTTCCCATATTCGGGGCACCCGTTGTTGTTGATCCCACGTTCCAGGTTGTTCAGTCCTGGACGTGAGGGGGTGTGTTAGAAGTCCCACATTGGCTAGAGATAGAGCATAGATAGCCTTTATAAGGGTAGTGCAAACCTCAACTCTTGAGCTAGCTTTTGTGGTTGAGTATAGGCCTCCTAATTTCTAATATGGTATATACTTGTGATGATGTACCGCCTCTCAGTGGCAAGAATTACAACGCTTGGGCGATGTCGATGAAGCGAGCCCTAGTAGCGAAGAACAAGTTCAAGTTCATCAATGGCGAAATTCCAGTCGCAGTACCTGGCGATGCAAACTATGAAGCGTGGGAACGCTGCAACAGCCTAATCCACTCTTGGATTCTCAATTCGGTAACATCCTCAATTGCTAATAGCATAGTTTTTGTGGAAAATGCATGCGATGCTTGGAAAGATTTGCGTGATAGATTCTCTCAAGGAGATTTGGTTCGAATTGCTGAGTTACAAAATGAGATAAGCACTTTGAAGCAGAACACTCTTTTAGTGAATGATTATTACACTGAAATCAAAACTCTTTGGGAAGAGTTGGAGAATTATAGGTCTGTTCCACAGTGCAGGTGTGCAGTGCCTTGTAGGTGTGAGGCCATAACAAGTCAAATTGTTCCGAGAACAAGATAATGCTATAAGATTTCTTCTAGGTCTAAATGAAAATTTCAGTGTTGTGAAGTCACAAATTTTGATGTCAAATCCATTGCCTCCAATAGCAAAAGTGGTTTCCTTAGCTATACAACATGAAAGACAATCTGATGTTGAAGAGAATGAAGAATCAAAGGTTCTAATCAATGCAGTGGAAGGGAAGAAGCCTTATGGAAGAGGAAAAGCTACTAGTTCTAGTTACAAGAATACAGGGAAATTCTGTACTCATTGCAAGAAGCCAGGACACACAGTAGAAGTCTGCTATCGACTTCATGGTTATCCTACCTCTTTCAAGCCTAAATATGGTTCAAATAGTGTGAGTCATGTTAACAATGTTTCTGGAGGATATGATTCTACAGATGATGCAGATGAAGGTTTAATTCCACACAAGGACAGTGAAGATTTATTCACACCTGATCAGTACAAAAGAATTATGACAATGATTCAACAAGCTGGAATATCTCAGAAAATTGCAGATCAAGGAAGTGTTTCTGTGAATCATGTGGTAAAGTCCAGAGTTTGTGAGGCAGATACTGCTCAGATTGGTAAGCATCTAGCTTTAACTTGTTCACAAAGATATGATAGTAAGGACTGGATCATTGATTCAGGAGCTAGCGATCACATTTGTTTTGATAAAATGTGTTTTGCTACACTTAACAAGACAAAACCTATAACTGTCAAGCTCCCTAATGGTATATCTATACAGACTGCTTATGTAGGCACAGTACAAATCACTAATCTGATTTTGTTGCCAAGAGTGTTATTTGTGCCAGAATTTACATATAATTTGCTGTCTGTTCACAAGTTAGCCAAAGGGAACAATTTTGAAGTAATTTTTGGTGAATTCACCTGTTTTGTTCAGGAAATGCAAACCAAGAAGAGGATTGGTTTGGGTAGCCTCAAGGAGGACGAGCTATATCATCTAGAAGTCACTGAACCTTCTAGTACTTGTTTCACTATTAAGAATTTACCTACTGAACCAGTTTTACCTACTGAAATAAATTGCACAGGACAGATTGTACCTCCTAGTGCATTATGGCATTTTAGGTTAGGCCACTTGTCTCAGGATAGGATTCATGTATTGCATGAAACTAATCCTTCTATTGATGTAAGCAAAATGCTTGTATGTGATATTTGCCATTTGGCAAAACAAAAGAAGAAAATGTTTACAGCTAGTTTCAATAATGCTAAAGCATGCTTTGATCTTGTGCATATGGATATTTGGGGTCCTATTTCTATACCTTCTGTACATCATCACAAGTATTTCTTGACTGTTTTGGATGATCATAGTCGTTTTGTATGGACTGTTTTACTTAAGAATAAAGGGGAAGTACAACAGCAGGTCAAGAATTTTGTGGCTTTGATCAAAACACAATTTGGAAAGTCAGTAAAGGTTATAAGAAGTGATAATGGGCCAGAATTTTTTCTGCCTGATTTCTATTCTACTGAGGGTATCATTCATCAAAAGAGTTGTGTTTATACACCTCAGCAGAATAGGAGGGTAGAAAGAAAACATCAACACATACTTAACATAGCTAGGGCCCTACTTTTCTAGTCAAATTTGCCTAAAAGATGTGGTCCTATGCTGTTCTTCATGCTGTTTATCTTATGAATAGAATTCCTAGCAGGGTATTGAGGGATAAATCTCCTCATGAGATACTTTTTGGACAGAAAGCTGACTTAGAAGTGCTTAAGGTTTTTGGCTCTTTATGTTTTGCTAGCACTACAACCTTCAACAGATCTAAGTTAGAACCAAGGGCAAGAAAGTGCATTTTCTTGGGGTTCAAGCAAGGAATGAAAGGTTTTACATTAATGGATCTGGTTTCGCATGATATTTTTGTCTCCAGAGATGTGATCTTTCATGATCATATCTTACCTTACAAGAGTGACAAATCTTCCAGTTGGACATGCCTAGATGTGAAGTCACAAGGTAAATTCTCAGATACAGACATCAGGACAGAATCACAAGGGGCAGATTGTGTGACACAAGGTTCTCTTAGTGGTTCTGAATCAGCAGAGTTGGGTTCTTGTAATCACCATTCTCCTGAAGAGGTTCTTTCTTCTGAAGAGGTGAACTCTACTAAAGAATTGGATGGAGCTTTACATGATCAACCAGCTGCAGATGAATCTACTCTTAGGAAGTCTACAAGAGCTATCAAAAGACCAGCATACTTGCAACATTTCAAATTTGATTCTCTTCCTAGCAGAAGCAGTACAGCTCATAGCATAGCACATCATTATTCACATAATAAATTATCTGCAGCTCATAGTGCATATGTGTTCAACATTACTGCCGATCAAGAACCAACAACCTTTGCAGAAGCTAGTAAGTATTCTTATTGGCAAGAGGCAATGCAAGCAGAAATAGCAGCTCTAGAAAAGAATGGTACTTGGAAATTAGTAGACTTACCAGAAAGAGTAAAACCTATAGGAAGCAAGTGGGTTTTTAGAATCAAAAGAAATGCTGATGGGACCCTTGCTAGATACAAGGCAAGACTTGTTGCCAAAGGATATAATCAGATAGAAGGCCTTGATTATTTTGATACTTTCTCTCCAGTTGCAAAGTTAACTACAGTGAGGATGGTTCTAGCATTAGCTGCAGCAAAGAACTGGAGTTTGCATCAGTTGGATGTAAACAATGCCTTCTTACATGGTACTCTTGATGAAGATGTGTACATGAGTATTCCAGCAGGAGTTAATTCATCCAAGTCTAATCAGGTGTGTAAGTTGCAGAAGTCCTTATATGGGCTTAAACAAGCCAGCAGAAAATGGTATGAGAAACTGTCTATGCATCTCAGGAGTCTTGGTTATCATCAAACAGATTCAGATCATTCATTGTTTGTCAAATTCCAAGATGCTCACTTCACTGGATTACTTGTTTATGTTGATGATGTGATTCTCTTTGGAAATTGGCCAGCAGAATTTCAATTAGTAAAAGACTCTTTACAAGAAGCTTTTGGGATCAAGGATCTAGGCGTCTTAAAGTATTTTCTTGGATTGGAGGTAGCTCATTCCACACAGGGAATCTCACTTTGTCAAAGAAAATATTGTCTGGACCTACTACAAGAATCAGGAACTTTGGGTAGCAAACCTGTTACCACTCCTCTGGATCCTGCTTCTAAATTAGTTTCTGATCAAGGTACACCCTGTGAAAATGCAGCAGCTTATCGAAGACTTGTAGGAAGATTGCTATATCTTACTACCACTAGACCAGATATATCCTATGCTACTCAACAATTGAGTCAATATATGAGCAATCCCATGGATATTCACTATAAGGCTGCATTAAGAGTATTGAAGTTTCTCAAGGCTGCTCCTGGTTTAGGACTTTTCTTTCCTAGAAACACACCTGTCACTATTCAGGGTTACTCAGATGCTGACTGGGCAGGTTGTTTAGATTCTCGCAGGTCCACATCAGGCTATTGCTTCTACTTAGGAGGTTCTCTGATATCCTGGAAGGAAAAGAAACAAACAACAGTTTCCAGGTCCTCTAGTGAAGCAGAATATCGAGCTTTGGCTTATGCTACATGTGAGCTGCAATGGTTATTATATCTTCTCAGAGATTTACAGATTACTTGTGCCAAAACTCCAGTATTATTTTGTGACAATCAAAGTGCATTACACATCGCTGCTAATCCTGTTTTTCATGAGAGAACCAAACATCTGGAAATTGATTGTCATGTTGTGAGAGAGAAATTGCAAGCTGGAGTGCATAAGCTTTTGCCCATCCCTACTGCTCTTCAGGTGGCTGATATTTTCACAAAGGCTCTTCAGCCACGGGTTTTCCAAGGGTTTGTTGCTAAACTTGGCATGGTCAACATCTTTCGCTCTTCAGCTTGAGGGAGGGTGTAAAAGATCAAGGACTTGAACTGGAATAAAGTAGAAACTACAAGGACTGTTCTGTAATAATTAGTTAGTTAGTTTCTAGTTTGTTAGTCAGTTATCTTAGCTGGCATACAGCTGGCAAGTTTGTTAGAGTCTAATCATAGTTTGTTAGACACTAAGTATAGTATAAATAAGAAACTCAGTGTATTATGATGATTGATTGAATACAATTGAACAATCCAGTTTTATCATCATCTTCTTCTTCTTCTCTGAAGCTCTCTGAAGCTCTAAGGAGTTTTCAATTCTTTGATACCAGTGGTACTGCACTGAAGTATTCCCTGTTTTTCTTAACTAACACTATCATTCTTTTATTTGTTGGTCAAAGAGTGTTGTTATCATTCAATTACATGAGATGGTTTTGTTCCCACATAAGCCAACAGCCAACAACCCAACACCCATCTACTTTGGGCTGGGTTGTCGATATTTTACTACATGAATATGCTTTTCCCTCATATGCATGAAACCCGACCTATAAGTATTTCAAAGGAAAGGTTTAGTTTTGGGAGGTAGATTGGCATTCCACAAGAAGTACTCCCACAACATACGAGGTGATGTCACTGTGTAGAAAGACGAGGTCCATTGAGAGAGTTGATTTGTTGTCTACGTTCAATGGTGATTCGTAAACCACTAAAAGGTGTTTAAACACCTATTTTGTGGCTATTTAAAACCGCTATCAAGTGGAAAGCTTGAAATAAAACAAAAAAATATGGGTTGTCGCGGTCTAAAACCACCACAAATGTCGAAGTTCCAAGTGTGTTTTATTGTAGTGTGATTTACCAATCATTTTTTTTCCTTGGTTTGTCTGTACCCAGATTACACGAGCATTGTTCATATATACTTTAGGTATGGCCAATTAAATCAAAAAAATTCTTCTATTCATCAGAAAGGAGATTATAAGATTTTCTCAATCTCAATTGAGGGTCGTTTGTCTCTAATTTTGTTTAGTTTCACAAGAAGAAGGGTTGAATTATATCTTAAATTTATTTGCAAATATTTTAATTTAGCCACAATTTATAAGCAAATATATTTCAATAAAAGCTCTTGTTAATTAAATAACAAGTAAATAAACAATATAAGGGCTTAGAGAAATACATGCATAAATTATCTTCTCCTTCTCCTTCTTCTTTTCCTTCTACTTTTTCTTCCGCCCCTTCCTTTTCCCTTTTCCCGTTCCTCGTTCCCTATTCCTTTTCCCCTTCCCCTTCCCCTACTCTTTCATCTAGTACTCCTACTTTTCCTACTCCTTCTTCCTCTTCCTCCTCCCTCTCCCCTTCCCCCGTTTTATTCTTGCGAACCTTGACCTAAATCCTGAATGGCATTAGGATTTTGTGAACCTTGATCTACCACATTGACTGTCTTGTTTTTTTTTTGGTAAGCCAAAGATAGTATTAAAAGGGAGTACAAAGGGATACTCTAACCCTTAATACAAGAGAGAAAGAAGAATAAAAAACAAAATACAAAGCAATACAAAGGCTAGTAATTTCAAAGAAAAATACAATGACTAAATAATTCTAGAAGACCCCAATACCCAACAATCCTTTGAAAAGCCTAAGGCACCAAGCCATTACGCCAGGGAGCAGACAAGGCACACCGACAGAACCAAAACAAGAGCTCCTCCAAAGAGAATTGATGAATTTTGTAAAGTCTTGCCCAGATAATTAATTCCAATTATCCCAACTCCACCGAAACAGAGAAGTAGAACAAGGCAAGAAGGAGTTACAAAATTCCCAAACAGAGAAGTGGGTTTGTGGTCCAATCATAGCATGAGAATGAGAAATCCTTAATTAAGCCACAACCAGGATCGAAATTGAATTAGCCCCAGAGTTGAATGAAGATCAAATTCCTCATCCGTAAAGATAAGTCTGTTTCTGATTGACCAAATATACCAAATTATGCCCAGCCAAATAAAACTCACTCCATGATCCTTGTCTCTGCCATAGCTACCACCGTAACTATGTAAAAAATGAGATATACCATCCTCTGGTAGCACTGTCTACATCCCTAACCAATCATAGACCAACATCCAAATTCTCCAGGATATAGCAAAAGTAAAAATTAAATGAGATGTTGATTCTTCTACAGCAGAACAGAAAGAGCAACAAGTCTCTGTTTCAGTGTTCAATATGCCCCTTCTTCTTAAGTTCTCCTTAGATTGGATACGGTTAAGTAGGATTTTCCATGCCAAGGATAAAGTATTTGAGGGTGCCTTGAGGGACCACAATTTGTGAAAAACCCTGTCTGCAGGTTCAGTCACCTCTCCTAGAAGAATTTCAAATGCAGATTTTACTGTAAATACCCCTCCCTCCTCCTTGTTCCAAACCCAGTCGTCCCTAGCACCTTCTATTAGTGTAAAATTACACACTTGTTGATGCAACTCATCCACCAGACTCTCCTCTATAGTATGATTTTGCTGAGTTGAGAGGTAGTAAAGTCTCACATATATGTCCCTAAGTGGTCTCGATCCCAGCCAATTGTCATGCCAGAACTTTGTGTCGTTTCCTTCCCCAATTTTCTGACAAAGGCCGTCTTCCATCCACCCCCCTAGCCCTTCATCAAAGCACATAAGATTGAGATCTTTCCACCATGATGAAGCGTCAACAGGGACTGTATTCTTATATTTAGCATGAAGTACCTTGCTCCAGAGATTGTCCTTATCCTTTAATAATCTCCACCTCCATTTACCCAATAAAGCCTTGTTAAACAAACCCCAATCTCGGACACCTAAGCCACCTTCCTCCTTTGGTCTACAAATTTTGCTCCAACTCACCCAAGCCAGTTTGTTCTCATTTTCCTTAGCACCCCAAAGAAATCTTCTCACAATTTTCTTGCTTTCTTTCAAAACACCAGCAGGTGCTTTAAAGGAGAAAAAATACAAAGGGAGGCTAGAGAGGTTGCTTTTAATAAGGCATAGTCTACCTCCAAAGGTAAGGAGCTTTTGCTTCCACTTAGATAGGCGCTTCTTGATTTTCAGAATTATAGAGTCCCAAAACCGTAAGCTCTTTGGGTTACCGCCTAGTGGAATGCCAAGATAAACAAGGGGGAATTTTGAAATTCTACAATGAAGTATGGCAGCCATTCTTCTCACCAACAATTCATCTATAGCAATCTCCACCAAACTACTCTTGGAGAAGTTCACCTTCAATCCTGATGCCAATTCGAAACAATGGAGAATACATTTCAGGATTATGGTATTTTGGATAGTACCATCGCCAATGAATAAGGTGTCATTGGCAAATTGGAGGAGAGAGATACTAATGGGATTTTCATCGCCTACTTTGTACGGCTTGTACTTCTCAAGCGCAACCGCATGTTTTAGCAACCCATTAAGACCTTCTGCCACATTGAGAAAGAGAAAAGGTGCCATCGGATCTCCTTGTCGAAGGCCTTTTTCCATTTTAAACTCCTCCGTTGGGCTTCCATTTACTAGCACCGAAAGAGTAGACGATGAGATACAAACTCGGATCCATCTAATCCACCTTACGTCAAAGTTCATTCTTCTCATCATATAAAGTAAAAAGTTCCAATTGACCGAATCATAGGCTTTCTCATAATCCACTTTAAACACCATAGTAGGAGATCTTCTTTTTGCATCATGAACTACTTCGTTTGCAATAAGAACACTATCAAGAAAATTCCTTCCCCCCAAGAAAGCCGATTGGCTATGATCAATGAGCTAGGGAAGTACACTCTTGAGTCTCTTAGCTAAGATTTTCGAGACCACCTTATACATGCATCCCACCAAGGAGATAGGACAGAATTCCGACAAATTCCTAGGGGAGTCCACCTTAGGCACAAGTGCTAAGAAAGAAGCATTAGTTCCTTTCGGCCACTTACCATTCCTATGGAATTCATCAATCATTCTTTTAAAGTCATCTTGAAGAATGTGCCAGAATGATTTAATGAATGTGAAGTTGTAACCGTCTGGACCCGGACTCTTATCGCCATCACAATCCCAAACTGTTTCCTTCACTTCATCAATGTCAAAGGAGGTGGTTAGAAAAGTATTGTCTGCTTGTGAGAGTTGTCGGAAAGGGACACCATCTAATTTAGGGGAGGCCCACTGCTCCTCTCTAAATTTTTGTGAGAAAAAACCTTTGACTTCATTTTTTATCTCTAGAGGTTCCTCGCTCCATCTCCCATTAATGTGAAGACCCACCAAAGAGTTCTTTGTTCTCCTCCAATTTACCATGGCATGGAAGAATTTTGTATTTGCATCCCCCTCCTTGATCCAACTAAGTCTTGACTTTTGGTGAAGCAAAGACTCATGGAGATTAGAGATTCTCCAATATTCCGCCCCCAAAGCCTTCCTCCTCACAATGTCTTCCGCATTAAGGGTACCCTCATCAGCCATTGTATCTGAAGCATTTAATTCCAACACCACCTCCTTTCTCTTAGTATTTAAATCCCCGAAGATCTCCTTATTCCACCTTTTGATTCCCTCCTTATGTGCCTTTAACTTCTCTTTAAGCACAAAAGCTCCCCACCCTTCGGCTTGAAGTGAGGACCAACTAGTTTCGACGAAGGGTTTGAATCTATGATCATGAATCCAACAGTTAAGGACTGGGAAAGGATAAGGCCCCCAATTATGTCTACCAAGCCTTAACAATACCGGACAATGATCAAATAAATCTCTTTCAAGAACTTCTTGAACACAATCGGGCCAAGATGAGTACCAATCATTGGAGACAAGGAAACGATCAAGTCTACTCATCGCTTGACCATTCGGTCTATACCAAGTGAACTTCTTTCCCGCGGTAGGGATATCTACTAGTTCCGCTTCTTCAATGAAGGTATTAAACTCTTCCATCTCCCTTCTATATTGAGATGATGCTATAGAGGCTCCTCTCCTCTCTTGTATTGCTCGGACCGCATTAAAATCACCCAAAAAGCACCAATTTGGGCTAATATTTGTGTTCCTCCAAGCTAGCAAATCTGCCCAAAGTTGTCTCTTGCCCTCCATATCACATGGTGAGTAAACACTAATAATAGTGCATTGAGTTTCCCCTTCTCCCCAAACTCCTTTCAGCCCAATGAATCTAGGGTCACAAATCTTCTCCTGAATTTTGAACACATCAGCTTTCCACAGTGTCCATAACGAGTTCTGAATGCCATGTTCTGGACATCCTCAATCTAGGTCCTGTTCATGTAGTCCATGAATATAGCAGGTGCGTTTGTCACCCCAAATGGCATTACCAAATATTCATAGTGTCCATAACGAGTTCTGAATGCCGTCTTCTGGACATCCTCAGTCTTTACTCTGATCTGATGGTAACCCGACTTCAGGTCTATCTTTGAGAATATCGCAGCTCCTCGCAGTTGATCCATCAAATCATCAATTCTAGGTAACGGATACCTATTCTTGACGGTTACTTTGTTTAGTTGTCGGTAGTCGACACATAATCTAGATCTTCCATCCTTTTTCTTCACCAATAGGACTGGCGCTCCCCAAGGCGAAACGCTTGGCCGGATAAATCCCTTCGACAGAAGATCCTCTAGTTGAGACTTCAATTCCACTAACTCCGCAGGTGCCATACGATACGGTGGAATCGAAATCGGCCCTGTTCCCGGTATGATGTCAATAGCAAACTCGATGTCGCGTACAGGCGGCAATCCAGGTACATCGCCAGGAAAAACATCGGTGAAGTCCCTCACAACTGGAATATTGTTAACTTCCGGGCCTTTACTCTCTAAGCTTAGCAATACGGAGTACTCTTGAGATCCTTCGTTCAAAGAGACACTAATGTGATTGGCAGATAGATACTCGGAAAGATCCGAGTCAGGAAATACCACTCTCTTTCGGTTGCAATCCAAAAGACAATAATAGTGGGACAACCAATTCATTCCTAGGATAACATCTAGGTTCTTGAGAGTTAGGCATACTAGGTTAGCATGATAGACTCTATCTTTATATGTTACCGGACAATACATACATGCAGCATTAGCAAGTAGAGTTTTGGCATGGGTGGTAACTATAAGATCGAAGCTCAAAGCAGTAATAGGAAGTTTCAATCTGGTCACACATTCTCTAGAGATAAATGAGTGCGTTGCACCGGAATCGAAAAGTACAGTTAGGAGATTACCGTCAATCTCGTAGTTTCCCCTGATCAGACCGTCGACTCCTTCAGCATCTTCACCATCCATGGTGTAGACTCTTGCTTTAGCAGCAGGGCGCTTTCCACGAGCAGTGTTGACGGTTGGTTCCGTCTTGGGTGCCCTGCACTGACCGGCAGTATGCCCCAATTTGTTACAATTAAAGCATTGGGGTCTCGTGTCGGGACAAGCATGGGCATAGTGCCCCGGCTTTTCACACTTGAAGCAGGTCACCTCCCTGTTCAAGGTCTGCTTCCCAGAATCACCAGTAGTACCCGCCATGGGTCTATAAGATCCTGAGGTAAACCCTCTCCCAGCAGGACGTTGATACGGCCTCCTGTTCTGAAATCTCCCCTTGCCTTGATAGTTTTGAGAGCCTGACTTCATTGGCCCTCCAGTTCCAGCACAGTTCAACCTCCTGTTTTTCATTAGCTCCACCTCTGTGGCTTTCTCCACCAACGACTGAAAGCGCATGATTCCTAATGGTCTCACCGAGTCCTCGATATCAGGCCTCAGTCCATTAACAAAACGCTTACACATGTAGCGCTCATCGACATGATCGTTGAAAAATTGGAAATGCTTCGCCAGAGATTCCAACTTGGAAGCAAATTCGGGTACAGACATACCTCCTTGACGGAGTGTCAGAAAATGCGCCTCCCGCTCATCCCGAGCACTGGTTGGAAAATACTTTTCCAAGAATGCAGTTCGAAAGGAGTTCCAGTTGATCTCCTCGTGATTGGCTTCCATGATTCCCCTGGTGCCTCTCCACCAGTACTCAGCATCACCTAGTAGCAAATAAGTTGCCATGCCCACCTTGGAACCTTCAACAGTTTGCAATACACCGAATAACTTCTCCATCTCTTGGATCCAGAGATCCGCTTTGTCCGGGTCAGTACCACCCGAGAACTTTGGTGGATCTTGTCTCCTGAAGTCATTCAGGCCCTTGTTCTGGTCCAAAGTCACTTCTCTCTGACGCTGATGCTGATCACGTGCCTCCTCAGCTGCACGCCTCATAGCATTATCATTTGCCTGTGCAGTCATAGCTTGGGCCATAGTTGCCATCATCTCAGCTAGTTGGTTAGTGTTCACCATGTTCTGTTAAGTTAAACAAACAGTTAGTACTCATCATAAGATAGCATCTAGCATAACTATACAATATGATTAAGCAATAACTTCAATCAATTCTAAGCGAAAAATCGCTTGCAGACAATCAATTTTCACTCTTTACAGAGTCACACAACCTAGCACAGAAGACCTATTCCCCAAAGACTCCCGAAAGACTCGACAAGCTCTGATACCACAATGTAACACCCCGATTTCGGTGGCGTCACTTTAGTAACCAAAAAGAAATTAAAGCGGAAAAACGTGAATATTTTTTTTCGATTTGTTTAAATAATAAAACTAAAGACTTAATGAAATAAAACTCTACAACAAAAGATAACATGACTAATGTACAATATAATTACAACCCCCGCTGTAAGTAGCGAACCACGTCACGAGTATCCTCCAGTGACGGGAAGTAACAGAAAGTAACGCCCGTAGGCAATATGTACAAGCCAAAAAGAAAGGTCAAGTGTCCGCAACACAATCCCTCAAAAATGAGAATAAGTCAGCCCAAACGGCCTAAAACAAGACCCCCTAGTCCAACCAACTCTCTGTGATTTCCGTAGAGAAACCACACAAAAAGCTATCGGTCAGGAAACTACCCTGTCCCCAAATGAAACATGACGGTCAGAGCTATGACTCTACTCCTACACTAATCCTGTCTAGAGGAGCTCACACCAGCACTCACAACTACATGCTAGCATGATCATCGTCCGAATTGGAATCCAGAACGACTAAGTCAATGTACACCATCCTCCCTCCTCTCGCTACCGCGACACGCTCCTGTGCTGGTCTCACGGGTTTAGGGCCCGAGCCATGGTCATCAATGAAAGCAACGGTAGGTGAGCAAGACTCCGCAGAAGTCCCTCCCACAGGCTCCTCCTCCGAGGGGTCCTCATCATCCGAAGATGACAGAGGTGGTGGTGCTCCTACACCGGGTCCGCAGTGCACGCCGGGTGGCAGGTTGAAGCTGACAGTGTATCTCCTCAGCACTCCTTCCCTCAAGTGTCCCAGACGGTCGACACGGTCCTCCATAATCCTCCCCGAGTAAGTCGCTCGGTGGCCAGCAGGGTCGACCACCCATGAGCCGGGGTCATCCTGATCTAGCATCTCAAACCTAGTCCCCCCCGAAGGGTGAACCATCGTGAACTAGTCCGCCATGGACATCTGACAATGGGCGTAGTCCGCCAAAACACACACAGAAGACACGAGGGTCAACTCCAAAGAATTATGTAAGTAATAACTCCAGTAGGTAATGTTAAGGGATAGCTACTTAGGCTTATAAGTTAGTGATGGCATCATAAAGTTGTATATTTCTCAATGAATATAAATGACAATAATAACAATTATCATGCATCAAGTAAGATTAACAAGTATCAATCACACTCGGCAACTAAGTCAGTATGCATGTTGCATGAATGAGATGACGAGGAACAAGATGCTGTCCGGAGGGATGGGCATCAACGAGTCAGCCCTAACACCAGCCACGGTGGGACCATTTCTGCTCGCGTGTCTCTTACACCAAACACAAAAGGTAGTCAGATCAGCAGTGAACCCGAAGGTCTGCCATTCTGTCTGCTACGAAGAATCACCGCAGTGTTCTTATGTGGAAATCCGGGTCTTATGACCATTTTGGAATCCACCGAGGTCCGGTATCCGCGCCGTGTATTAACCCCAGAAATGTGTGCATGAATGCAAAGTGATTAGCCAAACAACGTCTCCGACCTCACTCGACACGTCGCCACGTGTTCTAGCTAACTTATTGTCTCTAAAAAGAATACCCTAAGGCAAAAGTCGATTCTGCGACAAAAGACAATTAATTTTAAAAAGGTATTATCTCATGATGATTTCTCAAAATCATCCGACTCAACTCCATCCGATGGTCAAAAACTGCTCAGTGAGCAAAGAGTATCGACATACTCGGAAACTATCTGTTTCCCGGCTTATCTTTTAGATAGCCAAACAACAAAACTGCTCCTCGAGCAAGTAGTATTAACATACTCAAAACTTATTAGTTTCCCCAAAACTTGGATTCGACGACACTTCTCTTTTTCCAAAACTAATATTCAAATCCTAAGCTTTCATCCGAGATTGTTATCATTATTTAAAGGTTTAGAGGTTGTTTAATGTCTTATGAATTTTCCTTGTAAAATAGTTTCCATTTAGTTTTATCGCAAATCTTATGAGTTTCAAAGATCCCATAATCCCAAGTAACTCCCAGAGAATGTCTCGATCCACTAAAACAATAACAAGGCCCGAATCTTCGTTCGTCCCGTCAAACTTTCCAAAATCTCATAATAAATTTGGCATAACTGCTCGTTATCCTCACTCTGAAGTACAATAGATATATGTGTAATAGCATAGTCAAATTAGCACAGTCCAACAATCATGGCACATATATCAACACATCCTAAATTAACCATTTAGCACTTAACATGTAGCACAATATCACACATCCTAGATTAACCACTTAGAACATAGCATGTGAATCAATCTCAAAAACAGTTCAGAGATGAATAATCATCATTGTCAGCTGAAGCCTCAGAAAACATTTCCCAGTCAAACACAAACAAGTGCATAAACAGTAAATCAAGTCGAATTCGTCGACACCTAAAGCATTAACTAATATTCAGAGAGTAGCCCTCACCTGTAGCTCCTCCAGCGTTATCCTGAAGCGTTCCCTTACAATCTCCGCCTTCCTCTTCTTGAAACTCCTCAAATGAACCTTAGAGCAAAAACCACAGAATTCCATCATAGTCAATCAGAAACTCAGCAACCACTACTTACTAAGGTTACACGAAGTATCATATACTCCGAAGTACGATAATCTAACGCGATCGGACAAGTTTTTGAAAAAGAAATTTTCTTCCTCCCTTAGAGGTGCTCACGGCCACACACATTAATTGTGTGCGCCGACTTTTCTTCGATCAAACTTGGTTCCTAGGCTATCATTAGTCGTAACTAAGGCGAATCTAAACTCGGAAAAATTATCGGATCGAAAACTGTCGCAGGGGTATTTTGGTCAATATTTTTAGCTCAGAATTTCAAAACTGGAAATTCGAAAAACAAATTGGATGGGGACGTCACCAACGAAGTTTATGACAACTAATCCTACTAGCGCTAAGCTAAGTCGAGATTTTTCAGTCCAAAGGATGAAACTTTAGCCAAAAATGGGTATTTGGAGCAGAATTGAAAACCTCGGCGGCAGTTTGGCGAGAATCGGCGAAATGTAATCCGCTAAACATGCTCTTGGGCACGTAGGGAAGAGGTTTAGATAGAAAGATGAAGTTATTTGGATTGTTTTGCAAAAAGCTCAAAACTTTGAGCACAGAAAGACATAGAGAAAAACAACGGAATTGACGATCAGAAGTAAGGATTAGCGTTTATACCTCGATATCTTCAAGTAGCAATTGTCAGAGCAACGATCAAGCAAGAAACGGCGAAAATCTTTTCTTCCTCCTCCTCCTTGAAGCTCGCGGGTTTGGGTTGCAAATGGTGAAGAGTTTTGATTTTTTTCTCCTATTTATAGGGGATGGAAAATGCGGGAAAATGAAAATTTCGCGATTCGATTTTTCCTGTGCCATCCTCCGTGAATTCTAAGGTAGGTTTTGGCGACAGAATCCCAAAACTCAAAAGAGATTTCTTGGAATTAAGGTAAACGATCCAAAGTCGGTGTAAATCTACTTTACCCGAAAAACTACTTTTTGCAGTGGATGTCGGAAGAGAAAACTTCCTTCTGAAGAAAGATTGGAAACATCAAGAGAATTTGGTGTACGCGTGTGGAATCTTCATTTGAAGCTCCGAATAGAAAAAGTCTTCATCGACCGTTTATTTTAGGTTTCTTGAACTATCAGGGCTTTAGTTTCGGTAAACCTCCGAGAATTGGAATCGGACGTTCGTATATCTCAGGGTTTCGCATCGAAACGCTTGTCATGGAAGGATTAAGAGAAGTTCTAGCATTTCTCTGAAGATTTTTGGAATTAGTTTCCATCGTGTCTTTAAGTGCAAATTAGCTATTTACTAGCGCTCTTGCCCTAGGTTTAAGCGAATACTAATCGTGCTATAACTTTTATCGACTTTGATACAATCCTTAGCCTTTTCCTGAACTTTCTCCTTCATAAATTTATTCCATTCGATAATCACTTGTTCAGGTTTTCCTTCACGATACATCAAACCTAATCGTGAATAGGAATTTTATTCTCTTATTCTAAGCTTAAAAACTTGGGTCTCACAGATTGAATAGAATGAGAATGACACTTTTTTTTTTGAGGGAAACAGAAATTCCATTAATCAAGATGAAACCAAATCAGAGGAAAGCACCGTCTCTAAACCGATAGGGTACTCCTCAATCCCAACAAAACAGTAACTAGACAAAGCAAATTTGGCTAAAAAGTCTGCAGCCATATTACTAGCTCGCAACACATGAGCTATAGAAAAGCGATAAAAAGACTGGGAAATAAAAACTGAATCAGAAATCACTAAAGCTAAATAAGAAGCTTGCTGCCTATGTTTCCTCCATGAATCTACCACAAGCTTGCTGTCAAGTCCCACCTCCACATTAAAGAAACCAAGCTCCAAAGAAAGTTGTAAAGCCCACCTCAATGCCATAGCTTCTGCAAGTGCCACTGATGTCGCCATTGGCCACTTTGAAGCTGTAGTTGCTAAAACTTGTCCCAAAGAATTCCTGGCAATATAACCGTAGCCCATCACCGAACCAGCAGGGACCGCAACATCAACATTAATTTTGATCGTTCCCGGGTGTGGAGCACGCCAGCGATTCCTCCGTCCATCCCGCGGTTGGTCTGTACGTGTAGCTCCATTATCCATAACCAACAGACTCACGGTAGCCATAGAAGCAGCTCGACGAAGCACAAAGTCATAAGGATACCACTGCTGATCAAAACACCATCGATTACTCCTCTCCCAAATTGCCCACAGAAGTGTAAGCACAGAATCAATAAACCATTCATCCCCCTCCTTCAAAACTTGAGACAACCATTGTTTCAAGGAGAAGCTTTGTGGAACGTTCCTGAAATCCAATGACAGCGGCGAACTGAACCAAATCGGAGCCACCTCCGTGCAAGCAATGAACGCATGGTTCACAGTTTCACACTCCTCCCCACACAGCGGACAAATTGAATCTTCCACGATCCCACGGTGACACTTATTAGGTCCCACGTTAACCTCCTCCTCTGGGCTTTTAAAATCTTCATAATTAGATGTTGTCTAGACTTGGGGGCTCATTAAGACATTTATTCCCTGTTGGTGATTTAAGGACAGTTGTGCGAAAGGATCTGCACTAGGATCCACACGTGCCTTTGGGCTTTCAAAAGGCCCAACAACGTTGTTGAAGGGGTCAACATTCTCTCCTGTTGCTGTAGTAGGGTTCAAAAGTTTAAAAGGAGTGATGTTGACTTGGTTACCAAAAGACTTGTTCTGTTCCTCTGTCAGGTTAAAAGCAAGTTGTTGGGTCCCTTTCTTTCTATGACTTCTATCCCTCTACTCTTCAATTGGCTCTATGTCTGCATAATTTTCTATCACATTAAATGCCTCCACATGTTGGTTGATGGCCGCCCCCTGACAACCAACAACTATTGACGTAGTTTCAACCGAACTCCCCACGTCTTGCCCACGCTCCGCTGCCGTCCCCGTTGAGGACTGCCGCTCCTTCCGATTAAATTTCAAATCTACTCCCTCTTCCGGTTCAAAGGAGTCAAGAGACTCAATGTCGGTATCACCCTGTGACCAGCAAAGATGTTCTTCTTGGAGTCGGACGCCATACTCCTTACCATTCAGGTTAAGCTTTTTGAACCAAGAAATAGGATTCTCAGAGTTTGTTCGCACCTTGAGCCTAGCAAATTCCAGCCTTTTGAAAGAGCTTGTAGCCTCATCAAGACCAACCAGTGATCCAAACTCTGAGACAAGCAGGTTGAAGCAATCCATTTTCCAAAGGTGAAGAGGGATTCCAGTACATCTTACCCAGGAGATCCTAAAATCAGAGTAGATTTGGGGGCTCCACGGGTTTAGTTCTTCAAACATATCCAGCCTTCCCTATCTTTTAAAATCTCCTTCAGAGCTTCATCATCTTCACTAGTTAGAAGAAGGGTTCATCATCTTCATCATCTTCAGTATTAAAGCTTCCCAAGTCTTTTAACTTCCCTACCCAGCTATTTTCCAGCCATTTTTCCACCTTTCCTTCCACCTTCAGGCCCTTGACTTTCCAACAACGATCTGACCGTAAGAAGGGTTCTCCTTGAGTTTCTTCTAAAGTCTTTGTCTCCATTGTCGACTTGAGGCCTTTGAGAAGTGCCTCTTTGAATGGCATTGGATCATTCTCACCTTGCTGGTTTCTCCTCATGACAGCGCCCTTGGGTCCTGCTCTAGGCCACTCAACAGTTGGTTCAAAGTCCCTTTGAGGTTTCAACACAGGTTGCTTGCTGAAATGTGGAATATTGACGAACAATTTCTTCCCTCCAATGTAAGCTCGATCCAGTTCCTCTGCTAGGAAAGATGGTTCCTTGACATCCTGGAAGTGAACAAACCCAAATCTGTTGCCAAGTTTATCTCTCTTCTTTGGGATAAAGACCTCCCATACCTTACCCCAATCCTCAAAAAACCTCCACATTTCTTGGCGAGGTTAATCCAAGAACCGGAAGAAACGTGGCCCCATAACTCCGGCCAAATATAGAAATAAAGCAGCCAAACAAGATTGAAGCAAATGGAAAGTACTTGAAAAATAAGATAAAATGATAGACGACCACCACCTAAAATCGGAAAGCCACAACGTCTTAGAGAAATCTCGTGCCGAAAGGATAAACTGTACCGCGACACGAAGCATATGGGAATGAGAAGAGAGAAAGTTCCTTAAGGGAACAATGTCTCTCCATTTTATATGCAAATACGGAAGCATGTGAAATGACTCCACCATTGCATATTTAATTTGCACAGTATGAAATAATATGTGGGGGCACAAGAAGGGGAGTTAAACTTTGTCTTACAAATTCAAGTAGTTTTTCAATATCAGCACAGGAAGGGGAGTTGAATTTGATGTGAAGAGCGTGTATGTGCAACTTGAATACCTTTGTGTTTTGTTCTTGTCATTCTTACTTTCTCTTCTCTTCAAGTGTTCTATTTATAATCACGTGGAGAGTATTACTTTAGAGATGTGAGCTTGAGTTCTTCTTTCTTTCCTATTTTCTTGCGAGTCCGATCTCTCTTTGTGACGGCTAGAATTTTTAGTAGCATTAAATGCCAATAGTTGTTCTGATTTCTCACAGAGTATTTGATTTGACACTTTTCTAAAGGAGATGGTACCATAAATAATAAAAAATCAGCTTAGTTTAATGTTCCTTGTGAAGGCTTGAAAATGTCATTGCTCTATATCCTTCGATCTTCTGCTGATATAGGATTACTTTAATTGATTCATTGATGAGTTCACTGTAGCTTCAAAATCTTGTGTTTGTGTTATTTTCTTGAGTCAGACGTTGTCGTTCTTCATCGGATGAAAGCTTGCAACTAGAGTCTTTATACGAATTGAGCTTTGTTGTTATTTAGGATCTTATATGTTCTTTTTTGAATATATAATAGTGCTTATTATAATCATCAAAACCTAGCACGAGAGGTATGTGGAGCATCGTGAAAAATAGAAATGGGGCATGCATCCTCATAAAGCGTGGCTATTTAACACGTGAAACTTTTCCCCCAAGCCTGTTCTTTTCATATCCAAACACCAAGGGCACTACAAAACCGAGAGGTAATGTATAAAATTTGTTTCATTCGGCATCTTCTAAGTTACACTCTTGGAACCACCACTTACCCAAAGTTAGAAGACTACTGTTGTATTACTCAGTAAATGCTACCATGTAATGTGTTAGCTCTCTCAGACCACGATAATTAATAAACATGAATAAAACCACAAAGTCACATGGAACTTGGAACAACTAATACCTTTCGACATCTGCATACATACATACTCAAAGCCAGGAGATTGTTGTTCAAAAACCCACCAAACGTTACTAGATAAATAGGTATCTCTCCCGAACCATGAGAAGCAGTAAACATGGAAAAAACCACAAAGTTCAAGTAGGGCACGAAACCACCTATACATCTCAGCATCCGCATACCCAAAGCTAGGGGACTAGTGTTATGATACACGGAAAACTACCTTTGCCCCCAAACTACGCTGCAATTAGTTACATGGATCCAGCTTCAACCCTTTTGCACGTGCCCCAAGGCGAGGCCCAATCGAATGATAGGTGTTATACTAAGCAATCCAAAGCAATAAGTCGCAAGCGATTGCATCCTACACCCGCTCACATATAAGCTACCTCAGACTAATTGCGTCCATCACAAACCAATCTCATCCTAGCAACCTCCCACCTCGACCGAAGGCATAAATGCGACGTATACTCATCCATGACGTCCCATCCGAAATCAACAACCCTCTGATCAAGGAGTGTGCTCCATGCTAAAAGCCCTTGCTTTGATACACAAATGTAGCATCAACAGTTGGATTGAGCGAAATGTCTGAAGATCTAACAACTCCCCTCATTAGATGTTCGAAGTACTCATCATGACCCTCCAAACCTTGGTGCCTTCAAAATCTAACCTTTTAAAAGGCGGGTCTCATCACAAAAGGGAGACACTCAATTTTCTATCTTCTAAGTCCTGCTTCTCACCCATGACTTGCGCGTTGGAATTTCTTTGCAGGTACCCTATTGACAAAGATCAACAGCTGAAGAGTTTGTGTTCGCTTGGAGAAGCATCGCATCAATTGACAGCTCAATAATCTCCCTTATACTTCGACACTCACCTGAGTGATTTGACTGAACTCATTCGATCAGAAGCCATACATATTAGGAGACTGTTATTAGACCCCCCCTCCCCGCCCACATCTATTCCTAACCCCCATTAAATATGCGCAATGTCCAAAATTCCCTTAATGAAAAAAATGGAAAACCACCCACCCTCATCCTCACATTCTCTCTCCTCTTCCTTCTTCAACATCCATCACCACATACCACCCACACTCATATCCATTTCCATGACCACCTTCTTCCCCTTCAACTTCCCATTTACTATCCTCTCTCCTCCGTCTCCGGCCACCGTACCACCACTGTCGTCGTCCACTGTTGTTGTCGCCGCCGCCTATCACCCCTCTTTACGCAGCAACAATTACCGTAGAAGGTAATGTACTCTCCCCATCGTTTATTTCTTCAAGTGCGACGCTAACGGACCTTAGAGTGTGATAGTGACGCACTCTTAAAGTGTGTTGCATACACACTCTTTTAATGCGTCACTATCGCACTTTAAGGTGCGTTAGCATCGCACTTTGAGGTGTGTTAGCGTGGAACTTTAAGAGTGCGAGAAAATTCAAGTCTGTGACATGCTTGGACAATTAATCAAAGTAGAAGACGTCCCAAATATCCCAGTTATTGTGGACTACACACAGAACTTCAGCACAAATAAGGTACCTTTTTTTCAGTTTACCACCACTTCTAAGAATTTCAGAACTTGTAATGACTAAGATATGTGAATGTGTGTAGGTTTTTGCAACTCAGGATGAGGTTTTGGACTATGTTCGGAATGTAGGAAAGCAATTAGGCTTTGTTGTTGTTATAACAAGGTCTGATAATGGGGGCAACGAGACCAATAAAAGTAGGCAATTGTTGTGTGGTTGTCCTTTTGGGCTAAAAGCGAGACCAAGGTAGCAAGACGAAGGTTGTTGTAGGTTGATTGTTGTACGCAGATACCATAATCATGAGCCATCAGAGACGTTGTTTGGCCATGCATACGTTGGTCACCTTTGAAGTCAAGAAAAGGTCATGATGGATCAAATGGTTGACAATAAGGTAATATATTGGTAGCATTGAAAATTTTCAATCCTCAAAATCTGACGACCATCAGACAATTGTACAATGAACCGATGGCATACATTAAGTCCAAGAGGGGCTCTAACAGAAATTCAGCAGTGGTGAGGATTTTGGAGGAAGACAAGTATACGCACTTGTCCAAGGCTGAAGAGGGTTCCACTATGGTTCGATCTCTATTCTAGGCACGTCCAGTTTCAATCCAGGTTTTTAACCAATTCTCCACTGTTGTGTTGATTGATAGCACTTACAAAACCAACAAGTATATGATACATTTACTGGAGATGGTTGGTATGACATCAATTGGATTCGCATACAATATAACTTTTGGATGCATGTGAAATGAGCGCGATCTGGAAGTGATATGGGCACTGGAAAAAATTGAGAGGGTTGATAATTAGAGAGGAGGATATGTCAAAGGTAATTGTAAGTGAGAAGGATAATGCTTTGTTAAATGCAGTTGCAACCACCTTCCCTACATTTACTCATTTGTTATGCCAATTCCATATTGCTAAGAATGTGAAGGCAAAATGCAACTTTACTATCAAACCCAAGGAGTTGTGGGATGAAGTCGGGTACTCATAGAGTAATGTGATGCATTCGGCATCCGCTGAGTTTGGTGCTAATGTGGACTTCATGCGTTCACTTTGTGGGGAGCAATCTGAGTTCATGCAGTACATCTATACTACTTGGTTGTCGTATAAGCACAAGTTTGTGAAGTATGTCATTGACAGCTATTTGCATTTGGGGAACACAACAACAAACGGCTATTGTCTTATCCCTTCATATTTGCTTCAAACAAGTTTTTGCCTAATTATTAATGTCAGTGATTTGCACAGGGTTGAAGGTGCACACGCAAAACTGAAAGTGTGCCTCAAAGATAGCAAAAGTGACTAGTGCACTGCTTGAAATGCCATACATAGGTGCACACTCCTAAAACATACAAGAATTAATTCATCTTTGAGTCCAGTATATTCACCAGAGAACATAAATTCAAGGATTAATTCATCTTTTCAGTCCAATATATTCATCTAAAACTAGATGGCACGAATAAACTGTACCAACATGTCCTAGAAGCCCTGCATGTTGCTCCAAATGAGATTGCGACAAAAGAAAAGTGGTTGAGCATTCCAGATATGGGCCACCTTGTTGCTTCAGTATATCGGGTTGTGTAGGTGACATTGTCACGTAAGAGGTGCTCTAACTTCTTGCCTCTTACTGGTCCAATGCCACATCTCATGGACCAGAAACTTATCTCTATAAACATGTCAACAACAACCACTGGGTGCAAGTACTTAAATGTCTTTTATTTTAAATACACATTACATGTCATTATTAGTGTGTATTTAACAAAAATATCAATCGTCTTGTAGGTGCACTTGTCTAAAGGATTTCCTATGCCAAATACTAATCCTCAATGGTGTCATCATTGTAATGATCAAGCTCTTGATTGAGGAGTACTGTTCATGGAACGCATGACTAGATTCCAGCATATGGAACAAACCTCACTAAAGAGCGAGTAAATCATAGATCTTACATATGACTAATTTAAGTTTATGCTAATGTTGTAATAATGTAATGTAACCTTGTAGTACTATAATATTGTACTCATGTGGTTGTGATTTTAAGCTATCTTCTATCATATGTTGTGATTGTCATCTTGTATCACTTCTGTTTTTTTATTCAGATATGTTTTGTCTTGTATTCTCTCACATCTTAACGCACTTTACAGTGCGGTATAGTGTGGCACCGTCGCACATTACAGAGCGTTACCGCACATTGCAGAGCAAAAATTACACAGTTTGAAAGTGCGTCACAGTCGCACTTTGAGGTGTTAGTAACGCATGCAGTTTCAAAGTGCGAGTGAAATATGGTCTAAGATGTTTCCGATTTTTACAAATTTTCAATGGTACGAATAGATATGGGAGGATTTGAATAACAATTCCCTACATAATATGTGATTGCCACGAATAAAATGACGCATATGCACAAAACTAAAAAGGTGGCTAACTGATGAAGATGGGGAGGAATGGTAGACCCAATAGGCCATTTAGTAGCAAGCATATCTGTATCTATCTAGCAAACAAAAAACAGACACATCCGCAGGCATTTCGTATTGATCTGGTGCTAGTTTATTTTTATGTTGCTATCAACCTCTTTGCTCAAAAATAGCCATTGAAAAAGCTGAGCTTATCTGACAGTTGTGTTAGAAAAAGACTTGCCACATACCTGAGATAAACAATCAAAATCATTTTTCCGCCAATTCAAGTGGATATATTTATAGCTGGAGATTTGCGAATAACAGATTTATGTGAGCCACCATTTTCGCGTGATCCATTTCAACGTTATCAGTGTTTCAAGTTGAATATTCTTCATCACAAATATAAGCCACCCCCTCCATATCATATTATCATGTGTATTTGAAAGTTATCCATAATTTACATTATCATATAATATTGAATTTAGCATTTTAAATGATATTGTTTTAGAATAAAACCCTAGATGAGAAGATGAGCAGAAGAGACTTAGCCTATTATTTACGTGAAAGAGTTGAATATACCTATGCGGACATCCATGCCCTTGGGGCCTTCCTTATTACACAGTGGGTCGACTAAACAGGAAGACGACGCTGATCGGATGTAGAATTAGCCCGTGCAAGGCACGGGGAATTTAATTTTGGATTTATTTTTTTTAATTTTTGTTAATCAATTAATATCTTTATTTATTTATTCTATATAGGTATTTGGTTTATTTTTCGTTTTTTAAACATTTGTGGTGTAGGTTATTTTTTTTGCAAAGTAATGTGTTTAAGGGTCGAAAGCACATTTAAATTGACGTATGCACGAAAATTTGCAAACATAAAATGATTTATTGAATATTTTAGTAACATGGTCAATATACGAAAAACAAATGTCAAAATGTTTGAAAGTTACCACCGAGGTCAATTTACCAAAAAAAACACATTGTCAACGTGGGTAAAGACATAAAAGTGAAAGTTTAGCACATATATAGGCTCTTTATTTGTAAACAATCTTGAGGAAATGCTACTAATTCTTTGAAAACTTGATATTTTTTAACATTTTTGCATCGTTACTTCCAACAACTTCTGTTATGGATCCATCGTCTGAACGACGTTTAATAAGTGTGTTGGAGTCTTAAATTATAGGTGGAGGTGTGTTTCGTTTAACACTTTTAGTGATTGTCTGCAAAACAAACATATTTTGAAATAGTGATGACCAAAGTCTAAAACAAACCTATTTGACAATAATGATGATCAATACCTCAAACAGAGATTTTATACTTGAATCGGAAATATCAAAATTCATTATGTAGATATAAATAATCATTATTTAGCAATAAGAGTTTAAAATTTTACCTTTGTTTTGAATTTTGAAATTATTTGTGGGTCCTTGCAAATTTTCAAGACGTTAAATACTGATTTAAACCACTTTCCGCATCAATCCTTCCCTTCAACCTTGAAAAGAAATTCCTTGTGCACTAAATCTACAATTTCTTGTGGGGGGGGTCTTCCATGTTCCCGGTCTACATTGAATTTAAATTAAAATGAAAAAATTAATATATTATGAATTAAGTGAGCAATGAAAATGTACCTTTTTTTGACATAACTATGTTTACCTTTTCCATTTTTTCCAATATCTCGTTGCCTTTTTTGTTCATTAGATAACAACCTTCGCGATAAAAAACTGTAAACGTTGCAGATCCAGTATCATCAGCAACATTAAGCAACAATTTGTACCTGATGTAAACATTAATAATTAAATAAACTAAATATTCTACAAATTAATTTATTTATCGAATTTGTAGATTATCGTATGGTAGGAGTGACATGCTTGTTACATTTTTCACAATAATATTGTGCTCCGTCAGAGTATGCTGCTGAGTGACATTCACAGTTATGGTAATACCAATCATTTGTGATCTAAATTTTCTTAATCGTGACATATATAATGAATATTGTACGCTATAGAAATGAATAAAATGCAAAAAAAAATCGTAGTTACAACTGATTGTTAGATGAACAGTGATGATAACATATGCAAATGTAATATGTTTAAATGTAAATACTCAGTAACATGTTTTTTTAAATGAGAAATGATTGTACTTGATTTTGTTGTTATTTTTTTAGATAGTAATTTATTTATAGAAAAAGTAATTAAATTTGTATAGTGTAAACTTTATTATTCTAAAAGGAGGGATTATAGTGTCGACTGTTTTTATAACTCAATATAAAACACACTATTTAAGATCCATTAAATACGTTTATATAGTAACAAAAAAATTTACGTTTATATAAGAGTTTTTATATTTATTAAATGATAATTAAAATACTCGTTAAAAGACATTTAAGTAGTTTTTTTTTTAAATACGGTATTTACTTTTAAAGAATTTTTTTAAATTGATTAAAATTTAAATTTTTTTTAAAAAAATTAAATAAGTGTTCCATCATTTTTTTTACAAAAAAAATTAAAACGTTTTTTTTAAGAATTGAATATAGTAGCTGTTGTTTTAACCGTTGACTATGAATTAATCTTTTTAAAAAATGTTCAAAACGTGTATCAAAATCTTTTTTTCCTATTATAACATTATGAATTTAAAGCAATTAAATTCAATGAAAGAGTATAAGAGTTTATGGTCTAATTAATTGATATTTTATCTCATTATTCATGTGTTATTAATTTCCCATAATAGGTGATTAATAAATTTGTTTAATAAGTATTTAAGTTTGTAGTTAGTGTTTAAAAAACTCTAACCCCATGAATTTTGTATTTAAAATGCATTTTTGTTTAGTATACTAACATTAAATGTTTATTTACTAATTTAATAATTTATTCATTAATACTAAGTTAATAATATAACAAGTAATTGTTTTATTTAATTAAAACATTGAATGAAAATCAATGTCTGTTTTTTTTTAATAACAAAAATGTCTAATAAATTAAATTAAAAGTGATGAGAACATACCGATCTGCAAGTAACCAAATTTTTAATACTTGTGCTTGGGAAAAGCGTCAGGAACTCATCTTTTTCAGTAACATTTAATCTTTCAATCACAACGTTCATTACTTGAGTATGAGCTGCGTCACTCTCAAATAATCTGCGAAGAAACAAAAATTATGTTGTTATTTGTTATCTAAATTTGTTCAAAGTAATATGAAATCCACAGTACCTACATACCTTTCTCTGTAAGACATTGCTTGTGGAATGTCAGGATTGAACATTACTTTAGTGCAGTTTAACCCAACAGTTAGTTTATATTCCCCTTGAAAAAAAATTAGCGATCGATTGTAAGTTTAAGTTTGAACATGTTGATTTATTATATAGAATTTTATGTTTGTTTGTTGCTCAAAATAATCAAATGTACCTTGATGAATTGTTGCAACTCCCAACAATATGATAATAACAACATGTTTGAAATCTTTTGAATTTAGAAGTGCATCCAATTCGTCGACAAATTGGCAGTATAAAAAACATTTAATTTTTTTGCTTGAAAAAAATTGAATAAAAGTTGTTAACTTTCTTCTGTAGGACTTTATAGAAATTAATAATACTAACTTGTTATTGATAAAAGCAAATTTACCCTTGAGATATCCGATGTGCGTTATAATATCCGACGTGCGTTACTTCTCCCACAACATCTGTTTCGTGGTAATGTCAATACATGGAAGTGTTGATGTATTTGAAGTTATTTAAATGAAGGTATTTACATACCAACTAAGAACCGCTCATCAAAGTCAGGATTTAGAATTTCATGCACGTTGTCAAATATCAGATCACGCATAGGAAACACATCTTTATTATATCGAACCATCTTTGTCCTACTTTGCAAGTGTATCTTGTAAATATGTCTAGATGCACTAAGACCTCAGAAATTATGCCATACCCAGAAATATTCAATACGCTATACCAAACCTTCCGTGATTCTGTTGGCAAAACATACATGAAGGTTATGCCTACACTCTGCATGGATTGTTTGACCCTAGAAATGAAGGAGTTACATATGAATTTATGTCCGTGAATTAAATTAGAATACAATTACATATTTAATAATAGCGAAATTGTTTCTGGTTTACATACCTTTCGATCCATCAACAACAGATTATAGAACGAACCGTCGTGTCCTTCCTCATCTTCTTCCCCCTCTTCTTCAGAAAACCACACCCTTATTACTCGAATGACAATAGTCCAATCATGTGCTAAAGGAGTTAGTTGGTCAAGTAGGCTATAGTTCGGATTCATGATGCATGGAAGTTTTGGAGATGAAAACTAACGTCTGTTGATTTTGGCCTGAACTTGTGTATCAAACGAGATGTATACTAAAGTATATATATATATATATATATATATATATATATATATATATATATATATATATAGGCTTATTGCTCTTCTGTGATTCCTAATTGATTTTGTTTTGATTTTTTTTTTGTTGAAGCTCGAATTTTTATTAGTATAAGTTGAAAAATTTTAAAAATTTAAAGCGTTATTCAATTTTTTACTTGATTCCAAATTTTTCATTTATGTATGTAGGTTTTATTTACTTAATTAACACACATAATTTTGTATAATTAATGTATATAATCAAGTAATTGTAATTAAGGAATTATTACTAAGTTGTTGCTTGATTTTTTAAAAATAAATCGATGTAATTAATGTACTTAATTGTGATGGATGAATTTTAAAGTTAAATAATGTTATTAATTTTTTTTAATTCTAATCTAAAAATATTTTTATTCGATTTTCCTAAATAGCAGTCAACGGTTTTAAGGAAAGATATTTTTAAGGAATATTTGTTAAAAATAATTGAATGTAATTAATGCAGTTAGACTATTTTGTTATTTTGAATTTAATGTACTTTGTCACGTTATTAATGCAATAAATTTGGTATATTTTTAATAAATATGGTTTTTTTACGTATTAAAGGTTTAAAAATACCTTTATTTAAGTTTTAATTTTTTAAATGCTAAATATTATAAATGCGCTTGATTATATATTGACTAAAAGTTAATGCAGAAAAAAATCATTAAATCTGTGACTAATAATTTTTTTGTAAACGTAACTTAAAATATATAATTAAATCATTGTAATCAAGGAAATAAAATAAATTTTGTCATGAATTTTTAAAGATAAGTTAACCGAATTAATGAAAAACTTTTACGGATTCATTCTAAAAATAATTGAACGTAATTGGACTGGGCGAGCCCCTAGAGGGGCGACGCCCAGGGTTCGGCCCACCCGAGGGCGAGAGCCTGGCCTTAAGTTGGGCCTCAACTTCAGAGGCCCAATTGGCCCAATAGGTAGTGCCCAAGCTCTATAAATAGGAGGTAGATACCAATTGTAAAGGACTTTTGGCTCATTTTCTAAGATAGCACATGAAATTCAGCACTCTCTCTCTCTCATTCTCTTTCTCTCTCTAGCACATTCTTCCACTCTCTAGGTACTATCTCTTCCTTCAATGTTCATTCCTAGAACATTTGGCGCCGTCTGTGGGGAAGATAAACTTTCTATTCCCATTCACGTGGTCTGATTGTGCAAGAGGCGATCTCTAGTTACGATTCGACGATTCTAAAGTTTTTCTTGGTTTGATTCTGTGATCGGTGCTTGTTTTCCGATCGAGTTTGTGTCATTCCTTGTTTAGATGGAGACTCGACGCAGGAAGCAGCATCATTCGCCGGTGCGACGGCGAACCTCGCCGCCTCGGCGGCCTCAGCGAGTTGTCTTGGATTCTCCGATGAGAACAGCGGGAGTACAGGCTACACGCACTTCCTCGAAGAATTCACCTACTCTGGAGCGACAACCGGCAGTGACGCAGGAGGAATGGCGCCATATGATGCGCAGCATTGGCGACATCCAGCAGCGGAATGAGCATTTACAAGCTCAGTTAGATTCCTACCGCCGCGAGCAACAAGATGATGGAGGCAGGGAAGCGGATTCCGTAGCTGAGTTCCGTCCGTTCTCGGAGGACGTTGAGAATGTGGCGATTCCAGATAATATGAAAACGTTGGTTCTGGATTCTTACAGCGGGGATTCTGATCCGAAGGATCATCTTCTGTATTTCAACACGAAGATGGTGATAATCGCGGCATCAGATGCGGTGAAATGCAGGATGTTTCCATCGACTTTCAAATCGACGGCGATGGCATGGTTCACAACTTTGCCGCGCGGATCGATTTCGAATTTCAGAGACTTCTCATCCAAGTTTCTAGTGCAATTCTCGGCGAATAAGAATCAGCAGGTGACGATCAATGATCTATACAACATTCGCCAACAAGAAGGAGAGTCACTGAAGAAGTACATGGCAAGGTACAGCGCTGCATCTGTCAAGGTAGAGGATGAGGAGCCTCGAGCCTGTGCTCTAGCATTCAAGAATGGTTTGTTACCGGGAAGGTTGAACAGCAAGTTGACACGCAAGCCTGCACGTTCGATGGAAGAGCTGCGTGCTCGCGCTAGCACTTATATTCTTGACGAGGAGGACGATGCTTTCAAAAGAAAGCGCGCGAAACTGGAAAAAGGCGACACGTCACCCAGGCGCGCGAAAAAAGATAAGTATGGCGAAGATAAGGGGGATGGCAAGCGGCAAAGAGAAGATAAAGGAATTCATGTCCAAAGATTTAAGGGATTCCCTGACGATCGGAGTTTTTTAACGAGACGCTCCATCAATAAAACGAAAATTCATGATATTCATGTCCAAAGATTCCAGGGATTCCCTGACGATCGGAATTGCCGATCGATATAAAGAATTACGGCGATCACTAGGTGGGACAAGCTTGATCCCCAAAGGGGCTTGCTGGAACCCTGAAGGTGGCGGCGATTCCACAAATGGCCTTTGACGCCTGGGAATCCCCCCGCCGGAAAGTCTGATGTGATCGCCGGTCCCGTAAACGATGTGCTGGGTAAGTCTCGCCAGAATACGACGAGCGCCATTAACTAGGCAAAAGTCTTGGGACCCCCAAATGGCCATTGGGACCCAAGCACTGTAAGCCCCGAGCGGGCAAAGCTCCGGGCGAAGCCCTCAAGAATGGAGACCATTTATCCCTTTGTGGAAAATGTTTAAAGTCTTGACGGAGAAATGCCAAGCAACAAGCCCTAGTTAAAATTAATGCACGAAATCGTTAGGCGTAATTCAATCACATGACGCGTGAAAAATAGCGCAAGATATAAGGTCGGCGAATGAATAAGGTGGAAGGCGAGTGCTTGGTCACTCAGGATGTTGAGTATTTTATTACTCCGGTGCGTCGGGGCGTTTAACTATGAAATTCATTCTTAAATTTTTTAACAATAAGAATGCGGCGAATTGCGAAGGGGCGTCCAAAAGGATTTGCGGCGAGAGCAATCATTCAACAATCGCCTAAACCTAACAATCATTCAATGAGATTTACAAAGTATACAAAGGCGATGTGAAAGCAATGGCGAAAAGGTTACTTATATATATGAAAATAACAGGAAAGTGCATTACAAAGGGCGGTAAAGGCTAGGTAAAAATTAAAATTACACTATTCATTATTTCTTTCTTCTTCTCTTGTTTCTTCTTCTTCTTCTTCAGTTGCGGTCCAGAGGTGTTGGTCAATCAAAGGAGGATCATCAGGACCAACCAGTCCTTCAGCAGTGATTTCTTTCATTATTCCCATGGCGCTAAAGTCAAAGTCAGGGAACAAGTGTTGAGCCTGGTCCTTGGCGAGGTAAAAGCCACGCTCACGATTGTCATAGGCAATGTCAGCGGCTTGCTCCCTCGCCTCAACGGCTTTGGCTCTCTCCACCGCCAGCTCGCCCTCTAGCTCTTTGATCTTCGCAAGATGGGAAGTAATTTCGGCATCTTTCGCGGCGAGGGCTGCCCCATGAGCCTCGTCCGCCTTCTTGATCTCTTCAGAAGTAGCTCGCATCACCGCCTCCAGATCCGCCTTCGCCGAAGCCAGAGACTCAGCAGATTTTTCCTCCTGCTCCGCCAACGCCTTTTTCGCTGACTCCAGTTCAGCGCGCAACACTTCGAGCTCTGACTCCTTAGCAGCCAGCGCCTCGCCTCTGGCGGCCAAGTCCTTCTCAGCTTGGTATTTTTCCTTTTTGCAAGCTTGGAGACTTGCATCGAGGTCATCCGCTTCTTCCCTCATCAGCTTCAGATGATCCTCCAGTTCGCCGATTTTAATCCCCGCCGTACCAATCAACTTGTCGGCCTGGACTTTTTCTTTGCCCGCTTGGTCCAACAGTTTATCGAAGCGCTTCTTCCAAGCGGCGGCGTCCTCTTGGTGCTTGGCATTCTCAGCCCTCAACCGTTTAGTTTCAGCAACGGCGGCGTTGAAATTGTCAAACGCGTGGGCGAAGATGCACCCAGCGCGTAGAAGACAAGCAAGGGTCTCTTCCTTGGTCTCATTAATACCCCGGCTCAAAACTTCTTTTTCTATGGCGTCACGGTTGAGGCCGGTAAGTAAGAACTCTGAAGGTTCAATGGCGTTGGGAAGCATATTGAAGTAGCTAGAAGAGCCGCCCTCGTTGCCAGGAGCTTGCTCGATCCGGGCTGCTTCAAAGGTAGTGGCGGCATCAGGAGAGGGTCTTTCTTCTTGATGAGGTGGGGGAGACATGGAACGCCCATCATTCGTTGGAGGCGGGCTAGGAGGTGCGACTTGGCGAGGGGGAGACTTGGGGGTTTCTTTTTCTTTTTCTCTTTCTTTCTCCCCAGCGGGAGCATTGGAAGACGCGGCAGCGGCTGTGGCGTTGATGGCAGCAAGCTTCTCAACAGCTGAGGGTTGAGAAGTGTTGGTGGTTGTGCCAGCAGTTGATGACTGGTCAGCAGTTGCGGTTGTGGCGCCTACAGTAGTGGACTTGGCGGCGGCAACGGTGGTTGTATCACCGGTAGCGGAATTGGGAGCTGTGACAGTGGCAGACTCGGTGGCCGTGGCGGCGGAAGCTTTGGCGGAGGCTTTGGCAACATTCTTGCCTTTGGACATAGCGGCAGTGGTGGGTTGAGCGCCGGGGTTGGAGGAGCCGGCGACTGCAGATCCCGGGGCAACTTTAACTAATTTCCTCCTCTTGGGGGGTTGGGCGCCCTCGGTTTGGTTCTCAGCACCGCCCCGTTTTTTCCCATCGCCCTCAGTGTTGAACTTTGGAGAGAAACGGGCCATTTTCCTCTCGCGGGCTTTCAGGAGCTCGGCGTTGGTGAAGTTCATATCTTCTGCAACAATAAATGAAAAAAAGGTCAGTAGCAACATAAAGGGTAAGAAAGAAAATGATGATGATGAAAAAACGAGAGAGAAATGGCGATGATAAAAATAATCTATAAGTGACCTAAGTATTTGGGTGTCCTTGAGAGGCGAGCGCCCTCAAGGACTGTTGAGCAGTCAAGGATAGGAAGCGGGGCGAGGAGATTCAAAAAGGCTTTGTCGTTGACAGACAAAGATTCTTCTGAAGGATCGGTAATCCCATTGGGCTTCTCCGTCCAGTAGAGGGGAAAAAGGGCAGTCCCGTCCCTAAGGGTGAAGGCCTCAGGATAGGCGGGGTGAACCGCCACGCGGAAGTATCTTCGGGCAAAGGAGGACTTTGCGTTACTCTTATGAGGGTTCAAGCACTTACGGCCGGCTCGGGCCTTTAAAGAGATCCATCCTCTATTTTTGATGGACTTGGAGTCAACATCGTAGAGGTAGAAGAAGCTGGTGGGAGATGGGGCGGTGCCAACGGCGGCGCACAAGATTTCAAAGCACCGGATGAAGGCCCAGGCGTTGGGGTGGAGTTGACAAGGAGCCGCGTTGATATCACGGAGAACGGCTTGAACGAAGGGCGAAAAGGGAAGCCTAACTCCAAGCTCGCCAAACATATACTCATATGCAAAGAAAAAATGAGATCTCTTCACATCGCCATCGATCCTATGAAGCCAGGGGCGGTCCTCAGCGCTGCAGGGCCAAATCCTGAGTTTGTCGTTTATTTCATCATCGTCAGACAAACCGCCAAGGTTACTCACGAGTTCCACGATAAGCTCCCTATCCTGGAAAACAGAGGGTTGGTCTATAGCTTGGTGGGAGGGTGCTCTCTGGACGGGAAGGGGCAGGGTCTCGAAAGTTCTCAATCGGTAATGGGGAATCTCCGGGACCTCTAAACGGAGGCCGCCGGCTGCGGTAGAGTCAGGGTCGCTCCCAGAAGAAGAAGAGGTGTGATTAGGGGAGTTAGGGTTTGAGGCCATCTTTGACAATTAAAAGAGGAAAAGGAAAAGACGAGTAGAGATAAGATGCAGAGATAAGGGAACGAGGACTCACCGGGTAAGGATGTGAAGAGTGGGTAGCGGAAGGGGTGAAAGGCGACGGCACCAGAGCGGAAGTTGGAAGAGGGAGCTTGGTAAGCGATAAGAGAAGTAAAGAGAGGTCTGGGAAAGGGATGATTGTAGGGAAGAAGGGTTTTTATAGGCAAAGGGGGTAAGTTGGAAGGGTGACGCGTGTCGGACGCGTGTGGAAGGTTGGAAGTCATTATGGCTTTTGGGAAGTGGGACGCGTGTGATGAGGAGTTACTGCGCATGATTGGACAGTTATGAGAAGTGAGGTGACGGTTGCGGAGAAAGGGGAAACTGACGTAACTAACGTATCACATGGAGCAGTTAGAGATTTGAAAGGTTTTTGAAACAAGGGAAAGCGCGAAAGGCCTCGCCACCATGAAGACTAGATGCCATCGCCTAACAAATGGTGTCGCCAATGAAGTTTAGCCGCCCGCCAAGGGCATCGCCAGCCAACACTTGGATGATCAGTACATGACTAACACCTGTCACCTAGCTCGCCGACGAAAGACGCTCGCCTACTCCAACTAATCGTCAGTACAAAGCGATCGTTCCCGCCGCCTGTGGGCTTGTGGACTTGCCGGTTTGGGTTGCTCGCCAAGACCAGTGGACTGGGCGACTAAAGATGCTTGTTTCCTTTCACTTACGCCATGTCGGCGGCGTAGTTTTCTTCTTTTTTCCCTCAAGCCATGTTGGCAGCTTAGATTCCAGCACACCATAGGATGCATGTAAAAGCATTTAAAAGACACACTTAGCTCTCATACTTCGAGCTCGGTGTCTTGTGGACTAGTGGACTGGGCGAGCCCCTAGAGGGGCGACGCCCAGGGTTCGGCCCACCCGAGGGCGAGAGCCTGGCCTTAAGTTGGGCCTCAACTTCAGAGGCCCAATTGGCCCAATAGGTAGTGCCCAAGCTCTATAAATAGGAGGTAGATACCAATTGTAAAGGACTTTTGGCTCATTTTCTAAGATAGCACATGAAATTCAGCACTCTCTCTCTCATTCTCTTTCTCTCTCTAGCACATTCTTCCACTCTCTAGGTACTATCCCTTCCTTCAATGTTCATTCCTAGAACAGTAATTAATGCAGTTAAACTATTTTGTTATTTTTAATTTATTTTACAATATGTCGTAATTAATGCAATAAATTTGGAATAAATGATGGTTATTACTATTTTACCCATTAAAACTTAATTAAATTATAATTTCTTTGTAGTTAAGTAGTTTTTTTAGTAACAGGGGAGTAACTGCAGTTAAATAAATTTTATTTTATTTTATAAATTTTAATAATCAAATTGTTAAAAAAAAGTCAAGCATTAAATCAAGTTTTTTTTGTACCGATAAAGGTTGAAAAATACCTTTTTTAAAGTTTTAATTTTTAAATGTTAAAAATCATAAATGCGCGTGATTATTAATTGACTAAAAGTTAATGCAGTAAAAAATCATTAAATGCATGACTAACTTCACGTTTAAGCATTAATTAAAGTATATAATTAAATCATTGTGTTTTCAAAAGAGAAAAAATCGAATGGAATCATTGTAATTAAGGAAATAAAATTAATTTTATCATGAATTTTTAAAGATTAGTAACTGAATTAATGATAAACTTTAACGGATTCATTATAAAAATAATTGAACGTAATTAATGCTGTTAAACTATTTTGTTCTTTTGAATTTATTTTAGAATATCTAGTTATTAATGGAATAAATTTGGAATATTTATAATAAGTGATGATTATTCATTTTTTTACGCATTTAAACATTAATTAAATTATAATTTCATTATAGTTATGTAATTTCTTTTTTTTTTGAACATGAGTACGCCTTGGAATGAAATTATAAGTAACTAAAATTTTAGAAATTTTATTTTCTAAAGTTTAGTAATCAAATTGTTAAAAAAAAGTCAAGCATTAAATAATTTTTTTCATACAAATTAAAGTTGAAAAATACGTTTATTTAAATTTTAATTTTTAAATACAAAAACACATAAATGCGCGTGATTATTTAAGGAATAAAAGTAAATGTAGGAAAAAATCATCAAAATGTGTTTATTAATTTGTAATGTGAGAAGTTATGATTTTTAATCACTCCTTTAATTTATTTAATTATTATTAAATTCGCAGTGTAATATGTTTCAATACGATTGTTCAACAATATTTTTGGACAATTAGTAAAGAAGCAAAACGTAAAAAGAAAATCATTAATAACAACAACATAAAATAGAATTGCTAAGCAAATTAAATAATGTCGTCAAAACTAAAATCTGGCAATCACATTTGACTAACTTATGTAAATTTGTGATGCCTCATAAATTTTACAGTCATACAAATTTCATAAAATTCAGAATTATTTAGGTTGTGAATTGGATAACTTCGGAAAAATCAACATCCTAGAAACATGTAAATTCTTTTAGAGACTTCCCATTAGACTGGAGATGCTTGTCAATGTAATTAATTCAATGTAACTACTTAATAATGCAGTAAATTTGTAATATTTGTAACAATGATCGGAATTAATTTTGTTACGCATTAAAACGAACGTCAATTTTTTTTTACAGTTAACGACCTTCTTGAATGTAAGTGAACGTAATTTTTTTCTTACACATTTTTTTTTGAAACTGGTTACAAAATTAATTGTAATGTAATTACAATAATGTTGTTTCCCTTTTTAATAAAAAATAGTAAAAACATTCAAGAATTAGACGGAACCTCACGGCAGGGGCTTATCACTATATATTATTTTCACATTAGGGGCTTATTTCACCCAAAAAATATTGTAGGGGCCTTAACCAAAAGACCCCTATTTTAGAGGGACCTCCAACATATTGAAGCCTTGTTTCTATAAATTAAAGTTTGATAAAGACCTTGATTGAACATTTGAATTTAAAAAATAGGAAATGCATGTTATTATTAATTAACTAAAATTTAATATAGAAAAAAATCATTAAATGCGTGACTATGTATTGTTTTTATAAAAAATGATTGAGCTATACTAATCATTGTTTTTATCAATGTCTAAAAATAAAAAAAAATGAAAAATAGTTCAAGTTCGTGTGATGCAGCCCTTAAGAAACAAAACAGATCGTCATAATAGTACTGACAAAGGAATTAAGTTTATCATAGTGAAGAACAGAAACAAAGTTCATCAAAATTTGACTACAACTCAAATGCTAAATTTGCTGGAATTTATGAAGACAATTGGGTCTTCATTCTATTAAGGTGAAGACAACGATGTGGGAGCGTTACTTCACCATTAAATCTTCTTCAAATAGCTGCTCGATAAAAAATTCTTGTTGGACCAAATATTGCAGCTATATATCTGTCAGTAGTGCCTACATCGGTGAAAACATATATTTTATAAATTAAGAAATAACTAAATAGTAAATTTGAAAACACTAATTTGGCAATGAAAAATTGTACACGCAACATACCTGGGTGCGTCTTTACTTTCCCAAGCGGAATCAAAATCACTGCTACGTGTGCACGACCAGTGGAGACGAAATCAATGTATTCGTCTACAAAGTTCCTTATCAAAGCACATTTTATTTTGGCTCTACAAAATCAAATAATGAAATACATTAGACTTTTCGGTCTAAAAAAAAGATTGAAATTATTTTCAATCAAGGCCAATACGGTTACCCCGGTGCAGAAAGCTCAAATTGAACGATCTTCTCGACATTTCCGTGAACATTGTATTCTTGAACTCTTCCAACTTTAGTTAAAACTCCAATTACATCTATAATTTTTAAAAAACAGAAAAATATAGAATAAAAGTAAACATAGAAGAAAAAAAGAATTAACAAAGTCTCACCGATTAACCAGTTGTAGCCGACATCTAGGTTTAGGACATCGGGTAATCGAATAAAAGAGTAGGGTGAGCGACTTATAGGAAAATCATTAATTTGATGGAACCAAGTATCATCCCGGAAGTTGAGTTAAATTTCATTTAATGTCTTTTATGATTTTATATAAGGAAATTAATATAATTAAGTAATTTATATAAGGAAATTGAAGGAAATAAATAATTAATTTTAAAAATTAATTTCCTTACATAAGACTTAGCTACCGAATTTAAAAAGATTTTAAATATTTTTTTATAATTTAAAATTATTTCACAACCAAGGAAAAGGGGATTCATGTCATTAATTTTTTTATATAAGGAAATCGATTATTTAATAAGTAATTAATTATTTAAATGTTTTTTTTCAAGTTTGAAAATGGAAATTATTTTAAAAGAAAGAAAACGTATTTCACGTAATTAAATTTTTTATATAAGGAAATATAGAAGGTATTAATCAATTAATTTTGAATAATATTTTCCTTAAATAAATAGTCAATACATTAAAATTTATTTAATTATTTTAAATTTCCTTATTTTAAAAAAATAGCATTTATTCCATAAAGCATTTAATGTCTTTTATGATTTTAAATAAGGAAATTAATATAATTAAGTGTTTCATATAAGGAAATAGAAGGAAATAAATAATTTAATTTCGAAAATATTTTCTTAAATAAATAGTCAATGCATTAAAATATATTTAATTATTTTAAATTTCCTTATTTAAAAAAAGACAAAAATAACATTTATTTCATAAAGCATTTAATGTCTTTTATGATTTTAAATAAGGAAATTAATAAAATTAAAGGTTTATATAAGGAAATTGAAGGAAATAAATAATTAATTTCGAAAATATTTTCCATAAATAAATAGTCGATGCATTAAAATTTATTTAATTATTTTAAATTTTCTTATTTAAAAAAAAACGAAAATAACATTTATTTCATAAAACATTTAATGTCTTTTATAATTTTAAGTAAGGAAGTTAATATAATTGAGTGGTATATATAAGGAAATTGAAGAAAATAAATAATTAGTTTTGAAAATATTTTCCTAAAATAAATAGTCCAGGCATTAAAATTTATTTAATTATTTTAAATTTCCTTATTTAAAAAAACAAAAATAGCATTTATTCCATAATGCATTTAATGTCTTTTATGATTTTAAATAAGGAAATTAATATAGTTAAGGGGTTTATATAAGGAAATTGAAGGAAGTAAATAATTAATTTCGAAAATATTTTCCTTAGATAAATAGTCAATGCATTAAAATTTATTTAATTATTTTAAATTTCCTTATTTAAAAAAAACGAAAATAACATTTATTCCATAAAGCATTTAATGTCTTTTATAATTTTAAATAAAGAAATTAATATAATTAAGTGGTTTATATAAGAGAATTGAAGGAAATAAATAAATAATTTCGAAAATATTTGTCTTAAATAAATAGTCAATGCATTAAAATTTATTTAATTATTTTAAATTTCCTTATTTAAAAAAACTGAAAATAGCATTTTTTTCCATAAAGCATTTAATGTGTTTTATGATTTTAAATAAGGAAATTAATATAATTAATGGTTTATATAAGGAAATTGAAGAAAATAAATAATTAATTTCGAAAATATTTTTCTTAAATAAATAGTCAATGCATTAAAATTTATTTAATTATTTTAAATTTTGTTGTTTAAAAAATATGAAAATAGCATTTATTGCATAATACATTTAATGTCTTTTATAATTTTAAATAGGGAAATTAATTTTTTTTTTTGAAAATGGAATAAGTATTATTATAAATAGTCTGAGCAGAATCTCAAAACAGTAACCAAGTACAATCTGAACTGTTTAAAGTAAAAGCACAAGATGACTCCTAACCTGTGCTTAAAACCCACCACCAACCCACAGAATGACTCTGGCGATCCCAGGAAGGAGCCTCATTAAAACCTTACTTGGAAAAACCCAATGGGATAAAAACCAAGCAAGGAAAAAGAGTACTCCAAACCTGGGTAGTCACTCTGCACAAGTACAAAACAATACCACAAGCATTAGATGACCAATGATACACTAGCGGAGTTCAAAGACCCTTAACAACACAATTTTACATAAGGTTCACATAAATCAGCAGCATAACCCGGCCCTTGTCTGTTCGGAACGTAGCAGCAACAAAAAGGGCACCAGCAGCAACAAGAACCAGCAAGGTATAGCATCAGCAAACATTGTCGTAACAGTGTCAGAAACACCAGTAACATCAACCAAATTCGCAGGAAACAGCACACCAGCAGCAGCACCAAAACCAGCAACAACAGCAAACAGCAAAGGAAGACAACAGCGCAACAGCAACAGGAAAACAGCAATCGGCTACAACGGCACCAGCAAACAGCAACAAGGATAACAGCAACAGCGAACCAGACAAGGCATGGAGATAATTTAGAACCATCATCAAACCAAAGTATGCAAAGCTTTATACCTGCTGAGATCAAGGACCATTAACAATCAATTTCATATAAGTTTCACACAAATCAGCAATCATATCCCGGCCCTTGACTGTTCTGAAAATAACAGCAACAAAAATGGCACCAGCAGCAATACATACAGAAAGGTAAAACAGCAGCAAAGACTTTCGTAACAGTGCCAGATACACCAGCACCAGCAACCAATTTCGCAGGAAAACAGCACACCAGCAACAGCACAAAAATCAGCACCAGCAGCAAACAGCAACAATAAACACCAGCGCAGCAGCAACAGGACAGCAGCAAACAGCTATAACAGGACCAGCAAACTAGGAAACAGCATAAGGAATAACAGCAACAGCGGAGAGCCAAACAAGGCATGGAAAGAATTTCGAACCATCATGAAGCCAAGACATGCAACGCTTTATCCTGTGCCAAATACAGAAAACCAAAAACCAAAGAAAACATCATCTGATAACAATGATATTAGAGCTGCGAATAGGACCAAATTGGTTCCACAGAAAAGCACCCTTGTTTTGCCAATTCATCCGCCTCCGCATTCCCTTCCCGCAAAATATGATTTACCCCGAGACACGTCACAAGAGGCATCAAATAATCAATCATATTGAACTCATTTGTAAGCTTCCAGGGTCTCATTTTTTCTCCTCTTACCCACCCCACAACTACTATAGAATCACTTTCAACCTCCACAAAAGACACCATAAATTGTTGACAAAATAAGAGTGAATAAAGAATAGCCAACACTTCCGCCTCATCGGCTCGCTGAACCTCCACCTTTCTGGAAAATTTACCAAGCACATCTCCCGCCCCATTCCTCAAAATACCACCAACTCCGGCACACCCCAATTGAAACGACCCATCCACATTAAATTTTAAAGTCCTACCTGTAGGAGGCTTCCAAGGCACAACTGGGCGAACAATCGCCCTCTCCTGTACATTTATTCTGGTGAACCCCCGGGCAAATTGATCCGCTCCATATGGACACTCCTTCCACCAGGCCTTTATCCATGTAAATAGCATAAACATATGTGATTCCCATACTTCGTCTACAACAAAAGTTAATTCATTAAAAATCACATTATTCCGAGTTGACCACACCACCCAGCATAAAGCATATGGAATCAAATCCCACAGAATTGTTGTAGTGACTCTACGAAGTGATCCCCATTCAGCCAAACACCCCTGGATTGTTTCAGGTACCCCCCAACACACACCTTCTCTACATAGGACCTTTACCCATAACTGCCAAACCTTTGGACAGTGTAGAAATAGATGGGAAACCGTCTCAGGTTCAACTAAACACAACACACAAGCCACCCCATCTTCCAATGCCACACCGCGTCGCCTCAAATTTTGCTTAGTAGCGACCCTGTTCTTCTGAACCTGCCAAAGAAAAAGAGCAATTTTTGAAGGCAAAATAGGCTTTAATAATTTGGGAACCGACCAGCCATCTTCCGTGAACCACCTTGCCTCAGCAACTGCACATAAGGATTTCACACTAAACATGCCCATATTATCATGTTTCCATACCAGACAATCCACCGCCGCATGCAACCCCTGTTTAGGAACCAAATGATGGAGAACAGCCAGAAAGTCATCATATTGTTGCCTTTCCCATCCCAAAAACTCTCTCACAAAAGAAATATCCCATATCCACTTTTGGCCATCCACCACACCACATTCCTTGACTGTTGCTCTCTTATGTGTTGCAAGAGCAAAAACCCTTGGAAAGACAAACCGAAAAGGACCCGGACCAGCCCAATGATCTAACCAGAACAAAACCCCACTTCCCCTCCCCACTTGGCAAGCTATTCCATCCCTAAATACATTACCAACCAGCCCACTCTCACGCCAGATGGCCAAAACATCAGCAAGCAGTGTAGATAAATTTTTAGTAATCACTAAATCCAAACTGAAGGATATATGCTCCCGTTGTAAACCATATTTGCCACAAATAACTTCCCTCCACAACGCATTTTTTTCCCTCCCAAACCGCCAAATCCATTTCAACAACATTGCCTTATTTTTTCACTCAATAAAACCCACCCCCAAGCCGCCATACCTAGACCCTTTGCACACATCCTCCCAAGCCACCCACATGATTTTATTTCCACCTTGTACACCCCCCCCACAAAAATCGTCGCATAATTCTCTCCATTTTCAAAATAATCCCCTTTGGTGCTCTATAAAGAGCCATGTAGTATAATGGAATTGCATTTAAAACAGATTTAACAAGAACTAACCTCCCGCTTAAAGATAAAAAGCGAGAACTCCATGTACCCAATTTTGCTATCAGACGCTCCAAGACTGGATTCCAAAACGATAACCTTCTGGGATTGCCTCCAAGAGGAGAGCCAAGGTAAATGAATGGTAATGAACCCACCTTGAAATTCCACCAATTCGCCGCTTCCTGGACCACCACCAATGGCGCATTCACACCAAATACTTCTGATTTGCTGAAATTAATTTTTAAGCCTGAGGCAAACAGAAAGGTTTCCACCACCAAAGCCAAGGTCTCATACTGAGTCTGATCACAATCTGAAAATAATAAAGAGTCATCAGCAAACTGCAAATGATTTAAATAAATGCCCGGAGCCACTTCCACCCCGCATGGATTAGCCTGGTCTAACAACTGATTCAACATACAAGACATGCCATTTGCCACTATATTAAAAAGAAGATGAGATAATGGATCACCCTGTCTTAACCCCTTTTCGATAGAAAAGAAGTCAGACGGCGACCCATTAACCAAAACTGCCAAAGTAGCTGAAGAAATACAGCACTGCATCCACTTAATCCATTTTTCGCCAAAGCCCATCTCCTGCAAGAGCTCCAAAAGAAAACCCCATTCAACACTATCATAAGCCTTTGCAAAATCAATTTTAAAAAGCAAACCTCCCTGTGGCCTTGCGGACATGGAATGGACAATTTCATATGCAATCAACGAACAGTCAGCAATCTGTCTCCCTGCTGTGAAGGCAAATTGATTCTGAGTTAGCAACCTTGGAAGCACCAGACTCAGTCGAACTGATAACACCTTGGATAATAGTTTGTACACACTGCCAATCAAACTTATGCGCCTAAAATCAGATATCTCAGTCTGCTGACCTCCTTTAGGAATAAGCGCAATAAAAGTAGAGTTTAGGCCCTTCACCAGTCGACCTGTGTGGTAGAAATCATCAAAGAAATTAAATAAATCATCCTTCACTAGGTTCCAAAATTTTTTAAAAAAATCCATACTAAACCCATCAGGACCAGGTGCTCTATTTCCATCAAAATTTTTAACAACTTCCCAAATCTCCTCCTGTGAAAAAACTGCTTCTAATAATTGATTTTCAGATTCAGACACCCTCTGCAGCTTCTCATTATGAAACCAAGGCCTAGGTACGTCAGCAGCCTTGAAAAAGTTCTGGAAGTGATTCCGCATAGCCATTTTAATCTCAGCTGGAGCCGTCAACTCTCTATCCTGATATTTTAATTGAGAGATGTTCTTTCTCACTGCTCGCGCCTTACAGATGCGGTGAAAGTACTTTGTGTTCCTATCACCCTCCTTTAACCAACGTACTCTTGATTTCTGCCTCCAGGTACGTTCCTCTTCACGATATGCTCTCCATAAATCCTCCAAAATATCCCTTCTCTTCTTTGATACCTCATTCGACCCCCTCTGAACTTCCATGACCCCCATCACCTCTTGCAATTGTCCCTCTAGAGATACTATTTTTTTCGCCCCCCATACCCCCCCTCCCCCTACGCCACTCTCTAATTTCTCTTCTCAAACCCTTCAATTTTTGTTGTAATACATACCCCGACCACCCTTGGTAAACTGCAGAACGCCACCATGACTCCACAATCTCATTGAAGCCATCCTCCTCCACCCAGTGATTGAAATAATGGAAAGGCTTTGGGCCAGCATCAGGAACACCAAACAACAGAGAAACTGCCCGATGATCAGATACATTCCATGCCATAGCAGATTGAGAAATATTTGCGAAAGATACCATCACCTCATCAGACACCAACCATCTATCCAGGCGACTCCATAAGCCTTCATTTCGACTTGAGAACCAAGTATACTTCCCATTAAGAAGTGGCAAGTCCATTAAGTTGGTTTCCAGTACAAATTGTTGGAAAACAGAATCTCCTGCATCAGGAAGACCACCTGATGATCGTTCTGCAGCCAGCAAAATGGCATTAAAATCACCCCCAAGGAAAACCATGCCGACATGACCCAATACATGCGTCTTCAATGCCTCAAAGAAAACTCTACGCTCTGCCAACGTATGTGGTCCATAAACATTGCCCACCAGCACTGATTGATCATAATTCGGGAACTTCAGTTTCAATAGAATAAAGCTAGTATCAGACACCACTGTCAATACTTGGAAACTATTCTCCTTCCACAAGCACAAGAGGCCACCTGCAGCACCAACTGAATGAACCACTGCATGACTCATCTGCATACTCTGCGCCCATGTTGCTATTATTTGCTGCCGCTGTTCATTTATTTTCGTTTCCTGAATAAAAAGTAATTCTGGCTTCAGTTGCTGGACTGATTTTTTTACAATCTCTCGCTTCGTTGTTCCTCCAAGCCCACGAACGTTCCATGTGAGCCAAGGTCCCGACATATCAATTCAGATGGGGATGGTTCACACGGATTTGAGCTTCCAGGCTTCTCAACATCAATGCTTCAGAACCACGTGGTCTTAAACCAAGCTGTTGTCCAATCAACCAAGCTCGTTGTGCGCGAGTTGTCACACCATCTTCTCCCGGCACTGGCTCTAAATAGTCATATGGCAAATCAATGGGTTTGTTTTTTCTGCCCTTAGGCCGTCCCCGCTGAGAGCTTTTCTTGGATGAGTTCGTGTTAGGGGAATTATAAGGTGTTGGTGTTGATAGCTCCGATGTCTCAAACAACCCTTTCAGAGGCGTCTGTTGTTGTTTTCCAGCACATGATTGAGGCGTCTGTTGCACTTGTGTAACGCACGGTTGAGGCTGGGTTGTGGTGACAGGAGTGGATTGCCTTACTATTTGATGGGGCGAAATTCTGATATAATTTTCCTGAGTAGGTACCGTGTTTGCATGTAACGCAGAAGATGAAGATGAAGCCAAATAAGCTGTAAGCCACAAAAACTGTTTATTTTTTTGAAAACCCTGAGGCAAACACGGCTTTAGCAAGGCTTGAACTTGAAACGGGTCCCAGTAAGTTGAGAATAGTGGTCAGCTATATTTGTGAGAAATATCCTGTGAATTGAAAGAATATCCTGTAACAGAAAACTGATTATTGGAAATTAAATCAGGATTTTTAAAATCAAAAGGGAAGATATGATTTTGAATTATCTTTATATCATCAGTTTTTATATTCCTCTTCCAAGCCTCAATTTCCTCCACCGTATAACCCGTTTCTTCCAAGACTTGTAACTGTTCCATGAATTCCTCTCCTGTACTGATGGCTGCATTGAAGACGTTGCAATTTGAAATTTTTTGCTGCTCACGTTTCTGGGTTTGTACCTGCCGTTCATGGGTTGTCACCGCCTCCGGCGAAGCGTTCGCTTCATCTTCTGGGTCTGTTTCACGTTCCATGCCCAAAAAAACCCCTCCTGCAGTCTCACTTGAAGCAGACTCAGAATGAGAACCTGCTAACTTTTCCCTTGTCTGTAGACCTTCTAATTTTTCATTCCTGAAGACTTCATCCTCTTCCCTTGAATCTACTTCGACAGCAACATCATGATCATTCTTGAAATTATGGAGTGTGCCAACTTCATCCACAAAGTTGATATTATCATTATTGTCCGCGTCATCACCAAAATCAGTAGCATCTTCAGAGTTATAAATCTTCACCGGCGTAGAGGGCATACTTTCCACCATGCCATAGTCATAAGCATGCTCATCTTTCTCTACCAAAATCACGTAAGTCGTGCCCTCTAAATCTACTGACATAGTAAAGCATTGGAGTAGCGGGTGGTGCATACGGACAAGTATGCGAGCAAAATCAGCCCGATGACGTTGTTTTGTTGCTTCATCTTGGTTCACAAATCTGCCTAGTCTATTCCCAACGGCCGTGAAAAAAGAGTCCGACCACAAACCCATTGGAACCTGCCATAAACGAATCCACACAAAATGTGCAATCCCGAAAGTTAACGGCGTGCACGGATTCAAGTCCGTTAATTTCTGTTCCAGAAAGAATCTGCATTCGGCTAGAGTATCCTCCATCTCTTGTTTACTTTCGAATTCCAATAATACCTCCTCTGCCCCAAGTGGAATGAATCGAAAATTATACATGCCAATCCAAGCAAGCTCATCCTGTATAACATCTACTGGCTTAGCTTCAAGAGTGCGCGCCCGAGCACACCGCTGATACCACAGATGATCCAAATCTTGGCCTGAGAAGCGCAGGTGTCCCACCCCTGGCTGTCTTGTATCCTCATGTTGCTGTACAGGTTCGTTTACCTTTATGTGCTCCACTTTTTTGTCAAGGGAAGTAGAGAAACATTGAACCTTTGGTCGCCATATTTTTCCAGTGACCTGGCTTTGAGTTGATTTTCTCGCCGGAGTTCCTCTCTTCTCCTTTGTGCCACTTTGTCTGATGTTTGCCTGTTTTACCACCAGATAATTGCCCTCCAACCGCATCCCATTGAACATCCGAATTGCCTGCCATGCCTCATCATCATTCTAAAATCGAACAAAGCCATAACGGAAGCGTCGCTGGAATTTCTTTTTGAATTGGACAAAGACATCTTTTACTCTCCCTGCCTGTTCAAAGACTGATTTCAACTTCAACAAGGTGATTCTATCACTCAATCCATCAACATAAACCGAAAAAGACACCCCCTGTGTTTTCAAATTCTGTTGATTACGAGCGTTCTGTTCACGTTGTTGATTTACACCATCCCAAGCTACCGACCTGCCCTGTTGTTTCCGCTGTTCATATTGATCGCGTCTTGGCCAAGACCTCTGCTCACGGTTTGATCTGCCGGTCTCCCTCCTCCATCGCGGTGGCCAAGCTGGTCGGGGAAGCTTCGTTGGATTTGAATTCCGCTGCTGTTGTGCGTTACGGTAGTCATTTGAATCCAGTTCCGGTTGCTGCCATTGTGGGCTTGAGCGATGGTTCTGCATATATCGAACCCCCCTATGCAGCTGGTGACGCCGTGGCCTGAGCCACCACGATTGGGGCTCCCAACCGGAGCTGCCCTCTCCTCTCCCTCTCATCCCTTATAAGAAATAAAAAATAAATAAGGAAATTAATATAATTAAGTGGTTTATATAAGGAAATTGAAGGAAATAAATAATTAATTTCGAAAATATTTTTCCTTATATAAAACTTTACTACCGAATTTAAAAAGTAATTAATTTTTTTTACCTTTTCTTATCATTTTAAAATTTGAAATTATTTTAAAACCAGGGAAAATGAGATTCTCGTAATTAATTATTTAAACTTTTTTTTAATCTTAAAAATGGAACTTATTTCAAAAGGGATTTTTTTTAAAAAAATCGTATAAAGCAATAATTTGACATGAATGATATTGATATTAGACTAACTTAAATTGGCTATTAAAAACAATTTTTATTTTTAAAAATGTATGGTAAATAAGTGTTTTTGGTATTTGACTAAAGTTCTTTTTTATATATAATCTTGTTTGGATCTTGACCGTAAAAGGATGACAAAGAAAAAAAGCACCATTGGGCATATATGAGTATCTTATTATTATAAATCGCCGGTGAATGCAAAATTGTCAAATATATCAAGCTTGATTCAGCCCACAAGACAAAGTGATGAAGTCAAGGAAAAAATTGTACGTGTAAAACAAAGGAAAAACAAAGTAAATCATGAGAACAATTCCAGAATGAAAAAAATAACAATTATTCTTGGATTTTATTTGATAAATAAAGTAAATCATGAGAACAATCCTCTCATGTAGATTGAGAAAAACAAAACCACGAAAAGATACCCAAGACAAAACAACAACTGATTAAATTTTGGAATGAATAACAACTAACTAAATATTTCCATACACCACCTTAACTTCAATAATTCTATTTGCTATTCTTTCAAACCTAAAACAAACTATGTCACCGCCTCTAATTTCCATTAATTTGCGGAACACTCACGGGATCAATAATAATAATATACCCTTGATCCATATCCGTGAAATTGTTATTTTCAGCGTCTATAGGTCTAATGACACCATAATCCTGTAAAAAAATTGTTGAAAGGGAATGAGGAGAATAGCATATTAGGGTTAGTAAAACATGAATTTTGAAGGAATGAGATTAGATTACAATAACACACACCAAAGACATGAAAAATTGATTTCAGATGAGAAAAAATACATACCTTGTATAATCATGAAGAACCACAAAATGAGATCTTGAAGCCATGTAGAAAGGCTCAAAAAATAGAAAACGCAGGAGATGATTGAAGAAGCAGTGTAGGTTAAGGAGAAATCCAAATAATGGAGAGATGAATGAAGAAAAAGAGTCTTACATAGGCTTTTAAATAGAGAGGAGTGTAGGTTAAGGAGAAGGGTGTACATTAAGAGGAAAGGAGGAATGATTGCCATGTAGGATTTTTAATAAAATTAGCCAATCATGAGATGCCACGTATGCGATGATTGGACCTAGAAAAACCCCTGAATGTATATATTATGGATGCGACGACAATTAATTGGTTGACTTAAGCAATCTAAAGCGCTGAAAATTTCACCAAAAGAAGGCCATTAGGCGAGCGGCTAATAGGCTAGCAAGCGAGCTAATAGGCTTTTTTATGTATCATTTAATTTTCTTTTCAAATAAGTAAACTTAGCTAAAAAGCACTTTTGGCCCCTGATGTTTTAAGTTTGTGCAAATTATGCCCCTACTTTATTTTTGTTGATGTTTCTACCCCTCATGTTTTCAAACAGTGCATCGTCTACCCCTCCGTCAGTCAAACGTTAAAAAACTAACGGAATGAGCTGATTTGCCTTTTTTTTTAAAAAAATTTTTGACCTACCACGTGGAAATTACAAGTGAAATTGGAAAAAAGGGGAATGAGAGATTCAAACTCAAGACCTGTAAGTAGCAAAACATGCATTTAACCAGTTCAGTTACATACATAGTTGATATATACATCAAGCAAATTTAATTTATATCATTTCCTTGATCATCATCAATTTCATATACTCCTCTTCATCTCTCCATCCACTCAGGAACCTCTCCTGAGAAAGCCTGACTGACGGAGGGGTAGAGGGTTCACTGTTTGAAAACACGAGAGGTAGAAACGTCGATAAAAATAGAGTAGGGGAACAATTTGCACAAACTTAAAACATCAGGGGCCAAAAATGCTTTTTAGCCAATAAACTTATATATCATTGCATTTCAAAGAACAAAACCTCAATTATTTAAAACAAACACAACAAAAATTAAATTATATTGTTATATCCAAGAACATAGAGATGAGGTATAGTACCTAGAGTGTAGGGAACGTCATGTGAGAATCTAGAGAGAATGAGAGTGTAACCGCTTAGAGAGAGAAAGTAACTGAATTTCAATCTTGTTATTTCTTAAATGAGCTAAGAGTCTCTTACAATTGGTATACGTCCCCTATTATAGATGTGGGGTTGGGCTTGGCGCCTGAAACCCCTCTTAATGGGCCAGTTGGGCCTCCGGGAGGAGGCCCAAGTCCATGGTCCGCTTGTCTCCCTAGGCTGGCGCTCCTGGGCGAGGGACCCTGGGGTCTCGCCCAGTCCACAAGACACCGAGCTCGAAGCATGAGAGCTAAGTGTGTCTTGAAGTAGAAAACTAAGGTGACGGCCATGAGAAGCTAACTAATGCTAAAGCTTAAGGTCTACAAAGAATAATGGCCAACATAGCTTGGTAATTAAAGCTTTAAAATCAACATTTTGAACTCCTTGTTACGCTCCCTCGGTGGCTCGAGTCTACAAGCGAGCTTGTGGCGATGGTGCTTGGTTTGCTTGCCTTGTCACAGTTACGCATGTGCCCTGAATCGTGATATTTTGACATGTGTTGAGCCTGCGCCACGCGTGGTGCCCCAAAATAGTATAATGGTCAGCGAATCTGTAGAATCTCAACAGCTGTCTTTGAAACGTCCCTTCAAATCATAGTAAAGCCTGTCAATTTGAATTCCAACCAATAAGCTTCATCCGTTGTATCATTTTCATTTAATGCGCTGCCCCCGTTTCCCGAAATCCGCGCCACACTCTCTTGAGTAATCATTCAATCTATGCTAGGGCTGAGCAACGGTCGGTTGCGGTCGGATTCGGGCCGTAAAAGCCAAATTCGATCGAAACCGAAACTCCAAAATCCTGGTCTGTTTCCGTCCGACCAGAGCCTCGGTATTGTCGGATTGCGGGTTTGTCGGTGAACGGGTTCACAGGTGGGTTTTGTCGGATCTGCAAGTTAGGTTTCGCAACTTTTTCCATCGTCCAAACCCAGAAAATTTTCGCCAAAAAGAAGAAAAAGAAGAAAGAATATTGCGCATAAGGGGTTGTAGGCTCAATGGTGATTTTAAGGTGTTGTGAAGCGGAGGAAAATGATGAACGATGGTGATTCTTCCATGGTACCGCAATGATGTGCTTGGTGGCTTGGATTCAACAGAGGAGAAAGAGATGAAAATCGATTGTTACCAAGCTCTCATTCAGCTTCATTGCGGTATGTCTCCAGGTTGGGATCTGAATTGGGAAGTAGCGAATCTGCAAGTGTACAGATTGCCCGAAGTAATAAAAAGATCGAACCACAGGGATTGTGTACGTTTATACTCTATAATAACTGAATTTGGAATGAAAGGATGTGAAAATAAAAATAAAAATAAAGATATGATTGATTGTTCGTAAGTAACTTAACTGCAATAAAATTAAAGAAAGCAAATAACACGGTTGAAGTGTATTCAATTTAAAAGCGCGCTAGGGATCCTGATTTCATTAACCTTCTCCCTATGTATCTCTCCAATCAGTTATAATTATGAATCAAATTAAGTTTCAAGGTGCTAAGCCTAATTGTCCACTTATCAATTCCTTGCATAAGTGTCCCTTCCAATTAGTTAGTGATAGCTAATTCCTTAGTACCTAATCCTAATTAATCAGAGATAAAAGTTCAATTTAGTTCAGGCAAACACAAACAATTTGTTACCCTTATCCCTAAGGTGTAAAGACCCTTGCTCAATTCCTCCCCAAATCCCTAAATTCTACCAATTTTCCAATTGCATAGAAAATAGTACGACAAACTATTGCAATAGAAAGTATCAATTAAAATAGAGGAGAAATTCAAGAACTAAAATAGAAATCATAATCATAACTGAAACTTGGGTCAAAACATAGTTTAAAGGAAAACTAGATCAATCACCCTAACACTAAGGAGTTTAGCATAACAATATCATAGATAAATTACAAGAGAAATACCTATGAAATGTATCACCTACGGCTGCTGCCGTTCTCCCCCCCATTCATGTTCCAATTCAATATATATATATATATATATATATATATATATATATATATATATATCCCAAAAACCTAAAATCTATATTGTTGCCACCGCCTCCTTTTTCCTTCTGTTCTGTTTCTTTTTTTTCCTTCATCACGTGACAACTTTCTATCAATAAGACAAAACTCTTCTGGCACGTGCCGCAGCTCCATTGGACCAAGGTTCAAGAGGGGCGGAATCCAGTGCTTCACGCACCTCTGTCTTATGGCAGACCCCCAGCTAGATCGCGCCACGTGGCAGGGCTCGAAGCTGCAGTCGTTGATTCCTTGCCGGTGCACCGTAATTTTCATGGACCATCAGCACCTGATCAGCTCCTCTTTATTATTCCGAAAATCCTAATAAAATTCAAATAAAAATCCTAAAAAATATAGAAAAATACTAAAAACATATAAAAATAATAAAATGCATGAAATAATCCTAAGTGACCTAAAATGACTAAAATATCCTAAATAATATATTAAAATGCATGAAAATTATATAGAAAAATAGCATTAAATCCCGGGTCATCACAAACCCAGAAAATTTTTGCCAAAAAGAAGAAAAAGAAGAAAGAATATTGCGCATAAGGGGTTGTAGGCTCAATGGTGATTTTAAGGTGTTGTGAAGCGGAGGAAAATGATGAACGATGGTGATTCTTCCATGCTACCGCAATGATGTGCTTGGTGGCTTGGATTCAACAGAGGAGAAAGAGATGAAAATCGATTGTTACCAAGCTCTCATTCAGCTTCATTGCGGTATGTCTCCAGGTTGGGATCTGAATTGGGAAGTGGCGAGTAGCGACTATGGGTTTGTAAACCTTCAAGCTTGGATGAGGAACAAAGCACTTAATACTAAGCCACTGCAATTCATTTTCTGCTATGCAAATGACATTGGTACTGTGATGAGACTAGAAAGATAAATGAATGGCATGAATGAATCCATAATATATACATTCAGGGGTTTTTCTAGGTCCAATCATCGCATACGTGACATCTCATGATGGGCTAATTTCATTAAAAATCCTACATGGCAATCATTCCTCCTTTCCTCTTAATGTACACCCTTCTCCTTAACCTACACTCCTTTCTATTTAAAAGCCTATATAAGACTCTTATTCTTCATTCATCTCTCCATTATTTGGATTTCTCCTTAACCTACACTGCTTCTTCAATCATCTCCTGCGTTTTCTATTTTTTGAGCCTTTCTACATGGCTTCAAGATCTCATTTTGTGGTTCTTCATGATTATACAAGGTATGTACTTTTTCTCATCTGAAATCAATTTTTCATGTCTTTGGTGTGTGTTATTGTAATTTAATCTCATTCCTTCAAAATTCATGTTTTACTAACCCTAATATGCTATTCTCCTCATTCCCTTTCAACAATTATTTTACAGGATTATGGTGTCATTAGACCTATAGACGCTGAAAATAACAATTTCACGGATATGGATCAAGGGTATATTATTATTATTGATCCAGTGAGTGTTCTGCAAATTAATGGAAATTAGAGTCGGTGACATAGTTTGTTTTAGGTTTGAAAGAATAGCAAATAAAATTATTGAAGTTAAGGTGGTGTATGGAAATATTTAGTTAGTTGTTATTCATTCCAAAATTTAATCAGTTGTTGTTTTGTCTTGAGTATCTTTTCGTGGTTTTGTTTTTCTCAATCTACATGAGAGGATTGTTCTCATGATTTACTTTATTTATCAAATAAAATTCAAGATTAATTGTTATTTTTTTCATTCTGGAATTGTTCTCATGAATTACTTTGTTTTTCCTTTGTTTTACACGTACAATTTTTTCCTTGACTTCATCACTTTGTCTTGTGGGCTGAATCAAGCTTGGTATATTTGACAATTTTGCATTCACTGGCGATTTATAATAATAAGATACTCATATATGTCCAATGATGCTTCTTTTCTTTGTCATCCTTTTACAGTCAAGATCCAAACAAGATTATATATAAAAAAGAACTTTAGTCAAACACCAAAAACACTTTTTTACCATACATTTTTTAAAATAAAAATTGTTTTTAATAGCCAATTTAAGTTAGTCTAATATCAACATCATTCATGTCAAATTATTGTTTTATACGATTTTTTTTAAAAAAATCTCTTTTGAAATAAGTTACATTATTAAGATGAAAAAAAACGTTTAAATAATTAATTACGAGAATCCCATTTTCCTTGCTTTTGAAATAATTTCAAATTTTAAAATGATAAGAAAAGGTAAAAAAAAATTAATTACTTTTTAAATTCGGTAGCCAAGTTTTATATAAGGAAAAATATTTTCAAAATTAATTATTTATTTCCTTCAATATCCTTATATAAACCACTTAATTATATTAATTTCCTTATTTAAAATCATAAAAAACATTAAATGCTTTATGAAATAAATGTTATTTTCATTCTTTTTGAAATAAGGAAATTTAAAATAATTAAATAAATTTTAATGCATTGACTGTTTATTTAAGGAAATATTTTCAAAATTAATTAATTATTTCCTTCAATTTCCTTATATAAACTACTTAATTATATTAATTTCCTAATCTAACATCATAAAAGATATTAAATGCTTTATGAAATAAATGCGATTTTCGTTTTTTTTAATAAGAAAATTTAAAATAATTAAATAAATTTTAATGCATTGACTATTTATTTATGAAAGTATTTTCGAAATTAATTATTTATTTCCTTCTATTTCCTTATATAAAACACTTAATTATATTAATTTCCTTATTTAAAATCATAAAAGACATTAAATGCTTTATGGAATAAATGTTATTTTCATTTTTTTTAAATAAGGAAATTTAAAATAATTAAATAAATTTTAATGTATTGACTATTTATTTGAGGAAAATATTATTCAAAATTAATTGATTAATTTCTTCTATTTCCTTATATAAAACATTTAATTACGTGAAACACGTTTTCTTACTTTTAAAATAATTTCAATTTTCAAACTGGAAAAAAAACATTTAAATAATTAATTACGTATTAAATAATCGATTTCCTTATATAAAAAAATTAATGACATGAATCCCCTTTCCCTTGGTTGTAAAATAATTTCAAATTTTAAATTATAAAAAAAGTTAAAAATATTTAAAAACTTTTTAAATTCGGTAGCTAAGTCTTATGTAGGGAAATTAATTTTCAAAATTAATTATTTATTTCCTTCAATTTTCTTATATAAATTACTTAATTATATTAATTTCCTTATATAAAATCATAAAAGACATTAAATGCTTTATGGAATTTAACTCAACTTCTGGGATGATACTTGGTTCCATCAAATTAATGACTTTCCCATAAGTCGTTCACCCTAGATGTAGGCTACAACTGTTTAATCGGTGCGACTTTGTTAATTCTTTTTTTTCTTTTATGCTTACATTTATTCTATATTTTTCTGATTTTAAAAATTATAGATGTAATTGGAGTTTTAACTAAAGTTGGAAGATTTCAAGAATACAATGTTCACGGAAATTTCGAGAAGATCGTTCAATTTGAGCTTTCTGCAGCTGGGTAACCGTATTGCCCTTGATGTGAAAATAATTTCAATCTTTTTTTAGACCGAAAAGTCTAATGTATTTCATTATTTGAGTTTGTAGAGCCAAAATAAAATGTGCTTTGATAAGGAACTTTTAGACGAATACATTGATTTCGTCTCCACTGGTCGTGCACACGAGCAGTGGTTTTGATTCCGCTTGGGAAAGTAAAGACGCACCCAGGTATGTTGCGTGTACAATTTTTCATTGCCAAATCAATGTTTTCAAGTTTACTATTTAGTTATTTCTTAATTTATAAAATATATGTTGTTCACCGATGTAGGCACTACTGACAGATATATAGCTGCAATATTTGGTCCAACCAGAATTTTTTATGGAGCAGCTATTTGAAGAAAATGGTGAAGTAACGCTCCCAGATCGTTGTCTTCACCTTAATAGAATGAAGACACAATTGTCTTCATAAATTCCAGCAAATTTAGCATTTTAGTTGTAGTGAAATTTTGATGAACTTCGTGTCTGTTCTTCACTATGATAAACCTAATTCCTTTGTTAGTACTATTATGACGATCTGTTATGTTTCTTAAGGGCAGCATCACACGAACTTGAACTATTTTTGATTTTTTTGATTTTTAGATATTGATAAAAACAATGATTAGTATAGCTCAATCATTTTTTATAAAAATAATACATAGTCACGCATTTAATGATTTTTTTTGTATATTAAATTTTAGTTAATTAATAATAACACGCAGTTCCTATTTTTAAAATTCAAAATGTTAAATCAAGGTCTTTATCAAACTTTAATTTATAGAAACAAAAAATTATTTTAATTCTTGAATGTTTTTTACTATTGTTTATTAAAAAGGGAAACAACATTATTGTAATTACATTACAATTAACTTTGTAACCAGTTTCAAAAAAAAATGTGTAACCAAAAAAAATTACGTTCACTTACATTCAAGAAGGTCGTTAACTGTAAAAAACAATTGACGTTCGTTTTAATGCGTAACAAAATTAATTCCGATCATTTGTTACAAATATTACAAATTTACTGCATTATTAAGTAGTTACATTGAATTAATTACATTGACAAGCATCTTCAGTCTAATGGGAAGTCTCTAAAAGAATTTACATGTTTCTTGGATGTTGATTTTTCCGAAGTTATCCAATTCACAACCTAAATAATTCTGAATTTTATGAAATTTATATGATAGTAAAATTTATGAGGCATCACAAATTTACATAAATTAGTCAAATGTGATTGCCAGATTTTAGTTTTGACGACATTATTTAATTTGCTTAGCAATTCTATTTTATGTTGTTGTTATTATTGGTTTTCTTTATACGTTTTGCTTCTTTACTAATTGTCCAAAAATACTGTTGAACAATCCTATTGAAACATATTACAGTGCGAATTTAATAATAAATAAATAAATTAAAGGAGTGATTAAAAATCATAACTTCTCACATTACAAATTAATAAGGCTTAATTGTACTTTTCGTCCCTGATCTTTAACCCTTGTGCAATTTTGATCCCCTTTATTTAAAATGAGCAATTTTAGTACACTAAAGATCAGAACGTGACAATTGAGTCCTTCTGTCAGTTCTTCGTTAAAATTGACTTACGTGGCGTTTATTAATGACGTGTCACTGTTACTAATGCCACTAAGATCCCACGTAATTGAAAAAATATTACATCACAAAATGGAAAATTAAAAACTTACAAAAATAACCCTAAATACCTATCATCATCTTCAGCTCTTCCTCCCTCTCATCTGTTCCTCATCTCCATCATCTTCATCTTGCAGCCCCAACTCCAATTTTTCTCCAATCTCTAAATAAAGAAATAAAAATCCAGAAAAAATACATCATACCCATCCCCCCCCTCTCTCTCTCTCTCTCCATAGCCAAACAACAGAGAAACTCAACCACCACCTTCGAACCCTCCTCCATCCTCTCCCTTCCTCCAACATGGACAACCCTTCATCACCTGCAACTTTCCCATCCCTCATACCACAAAGTAGAACAGAAACTCAACCCATCCCACATACCCATCTTTAGACTCAGATTTAGCACCAAATTCAGCCTCCTAGAATCAAAATCCAACCAAAACAACAATACCAGTTGAAAAAAAAATGGGTTTCACGATTAAAGGTGTGTGTGAGATTGAGGATTGTTCAGATCTGGATTTATTCAGGGTTCCAGATCTGGGTTTGTTCTGATTCTTGGAGAAGAAGATGAAGAATAGAGGGGTAGTTTTGGTGGGGAAAGAGAAGCGTAGAAGACCTAGCAGCAGGGGGCTCGCAGCGGGGAACTCGCGGTGGAGTACGGAACGACCTTCCAGGCGACAGTGGTGTGCGACCTGACAGAGAGCTTTGTGCTTTCGTCGGTTGAGGCGAGTAAGGGTCGCGAACATGGAAATTGAAACATGGCAATTGTAGTTCGATTTGGGAATGAACTGGAGAATAGAGAATGGAAGGTTGAAGAAGATGATATGAGTGGGGGTTGGGTTTTTCTGGGTGTGATTGGAAAGAAGAAGATGATGGAGGAGAAGGAGGCTGGACTTTGGTGAAGATTAATTAATTTAATAACTTTTTTTAGGAAAATTCAATCAACTTAATTAAACTACAATTTTTTTACGGTAATTAGACAAAGGGGAAAATTGCAATTTAGTGGCTTACAGCTGATATTTTATGTTTTATTTTGTTTTTCTCATTTTATTTTGTTTTTATTGTTTTAATTTTATGATGTGGCTTTCTTGGCGGTGAAAATGGCAATTCCACACCATTTAGGACGTCCACATAAGCTAACATCGTTAGCAATTTAACGGCAGACTAACGGAAGGACCCAATTGTCACGTTTTAATCTTTCTGTGTACCAAAACCGCTCATTTTAAACAAAGGGGATCAATTTGCACATGGGTTAAAGATCAGGGACGAAAAGTGCAATTAAGCCAATTAATAAACGCATTTTGATGACTTTTTCCTAGATTTATTTTTATTCCTTAAATAATCACGCGCATTTATGTGTTTTTGTATTTAAAAATTAAAATTTAAATAAACGTATTTTTGAAATTTAATTTGTAGAAAAAAAATTATTTAATGCTTGACCTTTTTTTATTAATGTGATTACTAAACTTTAGAAAATAAAATTTCTAAAATTTTAATTACTTATAATTTCATTCAAGTGCGTACTCCTGTTCAAAAAAAAAAGAAATTACATAACTATAATGAAATTATAATTTAATTAATGTTTAAATGCGTAAAAAAATGAATAATCATCACTTATTATAAATATTCCAAATTTATTGCATTAATAACTATATATTCTAAAATAAATACAAAAGAACAAAATAGTTTAACAGCATTAATTACGTTCAATTATTTTTATAATGAATCCGTTAAAGTTTATCATTAATTCAGTTGACTAATCTTTAAAAATTCATGACAAAATTAATTTTATTTCAATTACAATGATTTCATTAGATTTTTTCTCTTGTGAAAACACAATGATTTAATTATATATTTTAATTAATGCTTAAACATGAAATTAATCATGCATTTAATGATTTTTTACCGCATTAACTTTTAGTCAATTAATAATCACGCGCATTTATGATTTTTAACATTTAAAAATTAAAATTTTAAAATAGGTATTTTTCAACCTTTATTGGTACAAAAAAAACTTGATTTAATGCTTGACTTTTTTTTAATAATTTTATTGTTAAAATTTATAAAATAAAATAAAATTTATTTAATTGCAGTTACTCCGTTGTTACTAAAAAAAACTACTTAGCTACAAAGAAATTATAATTTAATTAAGTTTTAATGGGTAAAAATAGTAATAACCATCATTTATTCCAAATTTATTGCATTAATTACGACATATTGTAAAATAAATTAAAAATAACAAAACAGTTTAACTGCATTTATTACGTTCAATTATTTTTAGAATGAATCCGTAAAAGTTTTTCATTAATTCGGTTGACTTATCTTTAAAAATTCATGACAAAATTTATTTTATTTCCTTAATTACAATGATTTAATTATATAATTTAAGTTACGTTTATAAAAAAATTATTAGTCACAAATTTAATGATTTTTTTCTGCATTAACTTTTAGTCAATATATAATCAAGCGCATTTATAATATTTAGCATTTAAAAAATTAAAATTTAAATAAAGTTATTTTTCAACCTTTAATGCGTAAAAAAACCATATTTATTAAAAATATACCAAATTTATTGCATTAATAACGAGATAAAGTACATCAATTATTTTTAACAAATATTACTTAAAAATATCTTTCCTTAAAACCGTTGACAGCTATTTAGGAAAATCGAATAAAAATACTTTTAAATTAGAATTAAAAAAAATTAATAACATTATTTAATTTTTAAATCCATCCATCACAATTAAGTACATTAATTACATCGATTTATTTTAAAAAATCAAGCAACAACTTAGTAATAATTCCTTAATTACAATTACTTGATTATATACATTAATTATACAAAATTATGTGCGTTAATTAAGTAAATAAAACCTACATACATAAATGAAAAATTCAGAATCAAGTAAAAAATTGAATAACGCATTAAATTTTTTAAATTTTTCAACTTATACTAATAAAAATTCGAGCTTCAACAAAAAAAAATCAAAACAAAATCAATTAGGAATCACAGAAGAGCAATAAGCCTATATATATACTTTAGTATACATCTCCTTTGATACACAAGTTCAGGCCAAAATCAACAGACGTTAGTTTTCATCTCCAAAACTTCCATGCATCATGAATCCGAACTATAGCCTACTTGACCAACTAACTCCTTTAGCACATGATTGGACTATTGTCGTTTGAGTAATAAGGGTGTGGTTTGCTGAAGAAGAGGAGGAAGAAGATGAGGAAGGGTACGACGGTTCGTTCTATAATCTGTTGTTGATGGATCGAAAGGTATGTAAACCAGAAACAATTTCGCTATTATTAAATATGTAATTGTATTTTAATTTAATTCACGTACATAAATTCATATGTAACTCCTTCATTTCTAGGGTCAAACAATCCATGCAGAGTGTAAGCGTAACCTTCATAAACGTTTTGCCAACAGAATCACAGAAGGTTTGGTATAACGTTTTGAATATTTCTGGGTATGGCATAATTTCTGAGGTTTTAGTGCATCTAGGCATATCTACAAGATACACTTGCAAAGTAGGACAAGGATGGTTCGATATAATAAAGATGTGTTTCCTATGCGTGATCTGATATTTGACAACGTGCATGAAATTCTAAATCCTGACTTTGATGAGCGGTTCTTAGTTGGTATGTAAATACCTTCATTTAAGTAACTTCAAATACATCAACACTTCCATGTATTGACATTACCATTAAACAGATGTTATGGGAGAAGTAACGCACGTCGGATATTACAACGAATTTGAGCGGAACGGAGTCCATACGCAGAGCAAAGACATTGAAATTGAATCTCAAGGGTAAATTTGCTTTTATCAATAACAAATTAGTATTATTAATTTCTAAAAATTCCTACGGAAGAAAGTTAACAACTTTTATTTATTTTTTTACCAGAAAAAAAGTAAATGTTTTTTATACGGCCAATTTGTCGACGAATTGGATGCACTTCTAAATTCAAAAGACCACAAACATGTTGTTATTATCATATTGTTGGAAGTTGTAACAATTCATCAAGGTACATTTAATTATTTTGAGCAACAAACAAACATAAACTTCTATATAATAAATCAACATGTTCAAACTTAAACTTACAATCGATCGCTAATTTTTTTCAGGGGAATATAAACTAACTACTAGGTTAAACTGCACTAAAGTAATGTTCAATCCTGACATCCACAAGCAGTGTCCTACAGAGAAAGGTATATATGTACTATGGATTTCATATTACTTTGAACAAATTTAGATAACAAATAACAACATAATTTTTGTTTCTTCGCAGATTATTTGAGTGTGACGCGGTTCATACTCAAGTAATGAACGTTGTGATTGAAAGATTAAACATTACTGAAAAAGATGACTTCCTGACGCTTTTCCCAAGCACAAGTATTAAAAATTTGGTTACTTGCAGATCGGTATGTTCTCATCACTTTTAATTTAATTTATTAGACATTTTTTTTATTAAAAAAAAACAGGCATTGATTTTCATTCAATGTTTTAATTAAATAAAACAATTACGTATGATATTATTAACTTACTATTAATGAATAAATTATAAATTAGTAAATGAACATTTAATGTTAGTACACTAAACAAAAATGCATTTTAAATACAAAATTCATGGGGTTAGAGTTTTTTAAACACTAACTACAAACTTAAATACTTATTAAACTAATTTAATAATCACGTATTATGGGAAATTAACAACACATGAATAATGAGATAAAATATTAATTAATTAGACCATAAACTCTTATACTCTTTCATTGAATTTAATTGCTTTAAATTCATAACGTTATAATAGGAAAAAAAGATTTTGATACACGTTTTGAACATTTTTGAAAAAGATTAATTCATAGTCAACGGTTAAAACAACAGCTACTATATTCAATTCTTAAAAAAAAAAAGTTTTAATTTTTTTTGTAAAAAAATGATGGAACACTTATTTAATTTTTTTTAAAAAAAATTTAAATTTTAATCAATTTAAAAAAAAATTCTTTAAAAGTAAATACCGTATTTAAAATAAAAAAAAAGCTACTTAAAGGTCTTTTAACGAGTATTTTAATTATCATTTAATAAATATAAAAACTCTTATATAAACATATATTTTTTTGTTACTATATAAACGTATTTAATGGATCTTAAATAGTGTGTTTTATTTTGAGTTATAAAAACAGTAGACACTATAATCCCTCCTTTTAGAAAAATAATGTTTACACTATACAAATTTAATTACTTTTTCTATAAATAAATTACTATCTAAAAAAATAACAACAAAATCAAGTACAATCATTTCCCATTTAAAAAAACATGTTACTGAGTATTTACATTTAAACGTATTACATTTACATATGTTATCATCACTGTTAATCTAACAATCAGTTGTAACTACGAATTTTTTTTTTTGCATTTTATTCATTTTTACAACGTACAATATGCATTATATATGCCACGATTTAGAACACAAATGATTGGTATTACCATAAATGTGAATGTCACTCAGCAGCATACTCTGATGGAGCACAATATTATTGTGAAAAATGTAACAAGCATGCCACTCCTACCATACGATAATCTACAAATTCGATAAATAAATTAATTTGTAAAATATTCAGTTTATTTAATTATTAATGTTTACATCAGGTACAAATTGTTGCTTAATGTTGCTGATGATACTGGATCTGCAACGTTTACCGTTTTTTATCGCGAAGGTTGTTAACGGATGAACAAAAAAGGCCACGAGAGATTGGATAAAATGGAAAAGGTAAACATAGTCATATAAAAAAAAGGTACATTTTCATTGCTCACTTAATTCATAATATATTAATTTTTTCATTTTAATTTAAATTCAATGTAGACCGGGAACATGGAAGATTTCAGTGCACAAGGAATTTCTTTTCAAGGTTGAAGGGAAGGATAGATGCAGAAGGTGGTTTAAATCGGCATTTAACATCTTGAAAATTTGCAAGGACCCACAAATAATTTCAAAATTCAAAACAAAGGTAAAATTTTAAACTCTTATTGCTAAATAATGATTATTTATATCTATATAATGAATTTTGATATTTCCGATTTGATATTTCCGATTCAAATGTAAAATCTCTGATTGAGGTATTGGTCATCACTATTGTCAAATATGTTTGTTTTAGACATTGGTCATCACTATTTCAAAATATGTTTGTTTTGCAGACAATCACTAAAAGTGTTAAACGAAAGACACCTCCACCTATAATTGAAGACTCCAACACACTTATTAAACGTCGTTCAGACGATGGATCCATAACAGAAGTTGTTGAAAGTAACGATGCAAAAATGTTCAAAAAGATCAAGTTTTCAAATAATTAGTAGCATTTCCTAAAGATTGTTTACAAATAAAGAGCTTATATATGTGCTAAACTTTCACTTTTATGTATTTACCCACGTTGACAATGTGTTTTTTTGGTAAATTGACCTCGGTGGTAACTTTCAAACATTTTGACATTTGTTTTTCGTATATTGACCATGTTACTAAAATATTCAATAAATCGTTTTATATTTGCAAATCTTCGTGCATACGTCAATTTAAATGTGCTTTTGACCCTTAAACACATTACTTTGCAAAAAAAATAACTTACACCACAAATGTGTAAAAAACAAAAACTAAACCAAATACCTATATAGAATAAATAAAAAAAAAGATATTAATTGATTAACAAAAATGAAAAAAAATCAATCCAAAATTAAATTCCCCGTGCCTTGCACGGGTTAAAAACTAGTATTCTAGAGTCTAGACTTTATGTAATTATGTGGTAGCTTACTAGATTTACTTATTATTTAATTCACCGAGGGAGTTAAATGATGTCAATGGAAGGCCTAATGGCCTATGAGTCAGAGGCTAAGGTATAGAAGCCACGTGAGTAGCATAGCTTTTCAGAAAAAGTAATACTAGAATAAGAAAAGTAATACTATTGAGGGGAAAGGTAAGTAAGTTTGGTCTGCTGTTATGTCTGGTTCAGTCGGGTCGGTCACCGACGGTTTTTATTTTTCTAAACCGAACCCGCCCGTGTGAACCCATATCGAACCGGAAATGTGACCCGCTGACCCGTGAACCCGTTTTGGACCGCCCGTTTGCATTGAGTTGGGCACGGGTGAACCGGGTCCGGTTCGGTCCGATTTTTTTTAGCAGCCCTAATCTTTGCCATGATGGGTCACGATTTCCTAACCGCAACTTATCCCAAAGTTTTAATCTTCCCACACTCCATCATTCACCACTCCTGAATCCTCGCAGATCTGCCAAAATTAACAAACTAGCACCCTCTCCCATCTTCGTCCCAACCTTTCTCTCGACAAAAATGACTTCCCCCCGTCGTATCAGGAAATCCTCTCAGAATCAAGGCACTGCTCCTGCATCCTCGCCCCCGGTCAGCCCTCCTCCTTCCGGGGGACTCCCTGTTGACGAGGAGGAAATCGCTGACTTTTTGCACCGGGTGTTTGCTTCCCTTTCCAAGTCCACAAGAAAAACTCCAATTCAGAAGGCTATTTGTCAACCCTCTGAGCAGTCTTCTGATGAGTCTGTTATTGAGACGGCCCGCCAGGCTGGTGGGTTGTGTTTTGAGAAGTCTCTTGAAGACATCCTTGTCACGGGACGATGCACAAAGATTCGTCGGCCCTGGAAACACCGCACGGTCGAGCAAGGCGTGGAGAAACCCCACTTCTTCTATGTCTATGAGTATGTATTCCTCGACCTGAGAATCAAACTGCCCTTCTCCCCTTTTCTTCGCCAGGTTATGAGGGAAATCAACGTGGCCCCAAGCCAGCTTCACCAAAATTCCTGGGCCTTCATCCGATGTTTCGAGATCCTTTGCGACGTCGTTGGTCTCGAGCCCAAAACCGCCTACTTCTTCTACTTCTACGCTGTGGAACCAAAATCCCTAGGGAGTCCAACCCCCGGGTGGGTTTCTATGAAGTCTCGTGCAGGCCGCAAACGTCTCTTTCCTTATAAAAGCAACGTCAAGACGGGCCCCGGGCGCTGGTACTTCCGCATAACCGTGTATTCCACATACCCTGAACCTTTCACCCTTCGAGACGAGACCGCTCTCTTTCCTTTTTATTGGACTAAGAGCCCCCTTATCGTTCCGGCGCCGTCAGATTCACCGTTGAGTGGTGAAGATAAGATCGTGCTTAGCTTCTATGTTGGCCTTCCGATCCTCGAGTACTCACAGTTGCTTGAGGCCTCTCGCCAGAAAACCCTCGATTCATTCCTAGGAGGGATGAATTTCACTAAGGTTGAATTGGAGTACGCCTTTGCTGATAAGACATTCGAGTTTCCTCCCGTTCTTAATACTAACGGAGGCAAGAAAAAACGTGCTGCTGCTGATGCCGACGCTGGGCGCGCCATCCCTCCTTCAAAGAAACGGGTCAGGAGATCCACCGCAATCGGTCCTGCTTCAGGTTCTACGATCAATGTTGTTCCCTCTGAAACTGTCGGGATAGCTCCTAACATCACTGAGCCTGGATCCAGCGAGCTAGCGCCAGACATTGTCGTTCCGTCGGAGGCCGAAGAGACGACACCGGGTCCTATTGTCGGCACCGCTCACCTTTCCCCAACAAAGAAAACCCGATCATCCAAAAGAAGTAACCCTGGCGCGGGTGAGAAGTTCAGAGCCGCGATTCCTTTGCCCAAAAAGCCGAAAAATAAAAAGAAGTCCAAAGGAACCAGGGACGGCGAGACATCTGCTACTCGCCAGGATTTGGTAGGCGAGGGCGAAGTGAATCCTAAGGGAGAGGCGGGTTCCTCACCTGTTCGCAAGGAGCTTCTTATTGGCCAACATGCTCCTGAGGGCGCTGCCTCTGACATTCCCCAATCGGTCCTCCCCCCTAACCATTCATGCCATCAAGCCGAGGCAAGCCCGCCAAGAGCCTCCTCCGTCCGCACAGCGAGTCATAGTGGTGAGGATCAAACTCCCGTCGTCTCACCTTCCCCTCGCCATTCATCCCCTGCCGCTGGCCATCTGACCGTTGATGGGGAGAGGAGTCCTGCTTCAAATCAGCAACCCTCCTCTGTCGACTTTATGCTGACAGATCCTTTTCTTGGTAGTATGAGAGGAACCGAGAATCCTGACCTTGGCGTGGCGCAAGAGGCCATCTTGAGCATTTTACGCGCGGGGTGTCTTTTTGCCAGGTTATCCCAGGATTCAGCCTCAGCCGCCGAAGTCGAGGAGCTCCGCCAAAAGGCTGAGGGTTATCGCCTTGCTACACTCGAAGCGTACGACGAGCGTGACAAGTTGCTGCTCAAGTAGAGGCACGAATGATTAAAATGAACGATTTGGGCATCGAGATGAGCGATCGCGAGGCTGACTTGTCCGCTTGTAAAGACAGAACAGAGGAACTAGAGGACGAGCGGGATGATTTGCAATAGGAACTAAAGGCGAGGGCTGAGGCAATTGCTACGAGCAAGGCAGCTTGTATTGTTAAAGACAAGGAGGTCGCGTTCCTACGCAGCGAGGTGGGGTCGACGAACGAGTCTCTCGCCGAGGTGAGGTCTCAATTAGAAACAAAGATCAAGGCCATTGTGGATGCGGGAACCCGTGCGGACTCCGAAGTCATAACTCTCCGAGCAAGGTTGGCGGTCGAGGTTGCCGTTGAGGCTATGGAAGAGCGTGTCTGTGGTTTCTTCCTCGCCAAAGCCCAAGTCCAGTACCTTTACCAAGGAACTAACCTCAGCGGAATGGGAGACTTCAAGAAGGTTACCCCCCAGAGATTAGTCGGCCCTGATGACCCCACATGCTTCAATGTTGAGTACTTTGCGGCTGTTGAAAACGCAAGGGAAAAAACGTCAATGTCACCTGATAACTTTGTATTGATTTTTCCTTACTCTTTTGTGATTAATATTACTTTATGTTATTTAATGAAAATTTGTCGCGGTTTCGTTCACCCATTTTTCTCCTCGTGTTTGCCCTTCGCCTTTAAGCTCAGTATTTTGTGCTCGTGTAGCGATTTTGAATGTGTTCCACTGAAAACTAGAACTTTTGCTCAGTTTTGAACTGAGGCTTTCTTCACACCAATATTTCCCGTAAGAGCAGGTGTGGCCTTGCCGGTTTTGTCCCGGCGAGGACTTACAGTTGCTAGGGACCCAATGGTCATATAAATTTACCCAGACTTATGCCTAGTTTCGTATTCTCGCCCATATTTCGGGGAGATCTCGTTTGCCCATATTTCGGGGAGACTTTTGGGATAAGTAGCTTATCCGCACACATCGCCAACGAGAGGTCAGCGATTCACGCCGGACTTTCCGGAGCAATCCCCAGACATCAAGGTCGTGTTGGGATTGCCACCTTCAGGGAATTTTTCCCACCGAGCGAACGTGACGTTAGTTGAGTTGCTATCTGGGTAGCAGCGGTTCACGCCAGACTTTTCCGGAGCGATCCCCAGACATCAAGGTCGTGTTGGGATCGCCACCTTCAGGGAATTTTTCCCACCGGGCGACCGTCGTATTATAGTCGAGCTAGGAGTATTGCTGGAGAATATCCTTTTGTATTTGATTTGTAAAATTTTTTACATTGAGGGCTGCCTCATTAAAAAACTCATGTGACGGAGAAAAAGAGTGCATCTTTATTTTTGTCCTAATCTGCCGGTCTCTTGGCTGCGCCGATGTCTTTGTCATCAATCCATCATGTCAGAGAACCACGCTGAGTACCTCATCCTTCACACCCGACGTGCTGGCTATCCACTCACTGTTATCCTGACGTTGACCCCTTCGCCAGTGCGCTCCATTGTAATGATGAACTTCCCCTGACTCGCTTTCCCGTTCGCTGCGCTTAACTACACTGCTCTTGAAAATTGCCATTCCCACCGGCTTCCAGCGTTTTGCTTTACCTTTTCCCTTGCCCTCGCCGCTGTGTGCTGGGCTCCTTTTCCCCGCCTTTGGTTTGTCTCGAGTTCGCCCGAGTACCTTGTTTCCATTTTGCTTGCCACCACAGCGCTGGAAAATCCCTTGATCCATTCCTTGGCTCACCGCCTTTTTTCCCTTTTGCTCGTCCGGGCCCTCACTCGGGAGAGTTGGCTTCCTGAACCTCGGCAGTTCCCAAAGTGTCGCATCCTTCGGACTCCAGCTGAAAAGGTCGAAATTGTCCTCTACCAGTTTTTCCAGACGCCGCTCCTGTCCGATCGTGAGCCTAGGCTCGATCGCCAGCACTCCTCTGTTGAACTTATACCTCTCCAAATCCTCTATTATGCCTGCCCAGCGCTCCTCTGCCCGTGCATCTGTAAATTTCCCGTCTCTTCCCGTCCTACCATCCTGCTCACCCTGTCTCTGGCTGTCCCTTAGCCTTTTTACCTTCTTGTCGATCATTTTTCCCAATCTCCCTGATCTGTTTTGTTCAAGTTCCTACTTGCCCTGCCCGTCTTGTTCGTCTTCTAAAACCTCAATCTCATGACACCTGTGTCCCTCACCGGCCCCCTTCTTTCCATACAGACTAAGACAGTTGTTATAACACTCTCTCGCCCTCCTCTGATCAACCACCATCTTTCCCACTTTTCCGCAAATCAGCGGATATTTCGCCGCCAGGTGAGCCGTCGAAATTACAGCGCAGAGGCGGTTGAGTGTGTTCCTTCCAATGATGACGTTGTATGACGCCAGAACCTGCAACACTAGATACCTTACGCGGAGAAGCTTGACGTTCTCGTCGACACCAAAAATTGTGTCCAAATCTATATATCCACGCACCCAGACCTGCTCGCCTGAGGAGCCTACCAACGTTCCTGTGTAAGGCATCAAATCTTTGTCCGTGAGCCCCAGCTGATCAAACGCATCCCCGTAGATAATGTCGCCAGAACTTCCTTGGTCTAAAAGAACCCGCTGCACATTAAAGCTGTTGATCCTTATCATTACAACCACAAGATCATCCTTGTGCGTCTTGATCCCTTGAAAATCTGCCGATGATATCACAATATCTGGATGTTGGAAGCCGAACGGGGTCTCATATTGTTGCACCGACGTCACCGCTCTCACATACCTTCGCCTCGCCGAGGCCGTGTCACCGCCTCCTCCAAAGCCACCTGCAATTATGTTTATTGTTCCAAGTGGCGGTTCAAGATCCTTATTGACTGTTTCTTCCGCCCCCTTCTTCCTTGTTGCCAGTGTTTCCTTCTTGTCAGCGGTTGGTGTACGGCAGCGGTCGTCCTGCCTGCGATCATCCTGTTGGCGGACCCCTTTATACCGGTTTCCTTGTTGTCGTTCTCCGCTCCAGTGATCGCCGCGGTCATTCAACTGCGAGCGCCCCGCCCAAATGAGCCTTTCAATCTCGTTTTTTAGTGTAAAACAATCTCCAGTGTCATGGCCCGCCGAGCAGTGGTACTAGCACCACTTTGTTTTATCCAACGCCGCTTGAGCCGGGTCAGCCGCTTTCTCGCCTTCCTCAACTGCGTGTGTCGCCTTGACCTCACAAAGTAGCTCCGTCAAATGCGCACTTAAACTCCTTCCTGACTCCTCTCGCCGGCGAGAGTCGGCCTGATGCCACGGTCGACGACGCTCGAAATTTTCCTTCTTAGGGTACAATGGTTCCTTCATTGCCTTTTCTCTTGTCCTCACCTTTCTGTCTCTCCTCTTGCTGCCTTCTCCTTTCTCCTTACTCTGTTTGCCTTCTGGCGACACGTCCCTCCGATCACCATCCTTCTCCATTTTCGTGCGCCTTCGCTTGGAAGCATCATCCTCCTCGTCCAGAATGTAGGTGTTTGCCCGCGCTCGGATCTCTGCCATTGACCGAGCCGGCTTACAGCTCAACTTTCTATTCAGCTTCCCCAGCTACAATCCGTTCTTGAAGGCACGCGCGCAAGCATGTGGCTCCGACTCCTCAATTTTTACGGACGCCGCGCTGAATCGTTTCACATATTGCTTCAGAGTCTCGCCTTCGGACTGGCGAACATTGTACATATCCTCAATTGTCACCTGTTTGGTTTTACTCGCGGAAACCTGGACGAGGAGCTTCGATGAGAAGTCACGAAAATTCGTGACGGATCCTCGGGGTAGAGTTGTGAACCATGCCATGGTCGTGCCTTTAAACGTAGCTGGAAACATCCAGCACTTTACATCGTCGGAAGCGGCACTAATTACCATCTTCGTGTTAAAATATAGCAGGTGCTCCTTCGGATCAGCCTTCCCGCAATACGTCTCAAGGACAATATTCTTCATGTTATCCGGGATAGCCACCTCCCTTACTGCCGCTGAGAACGGCTCAAACTCGGCCACGACTTCTGCTTCACGCTCCCCTTCATTCTGCTGTTCAATACGATAATATTCAAACTGTTTCTGTAAGTAATCGTTTCTCTGCCGTATATCATCGACGCTGCGGATCAAGCGCCTCCAATCGTGACCGGAGATAGGTGCCTGAGGTGCCGTGTAACGACCTAAATTTTTCCCTCAACTAGAAATAATAGGAGTATTTTAATTAGTATTATTATTAATGCAATTATTATAGTATAATAAAATAAAAATAAAAATCAAGATAAGGTAAGGATGAAATCAAGTTCTAGAGAATTCAAAGGATAAGGATGAGAATAAAAAATTATTTCAGGAAGGACTAAACTGCAAACTGATTTAACTCTGAAGGACCAAAGTTAATAACCGACCTATTCTATAGGGACCTAACTGTGACATCAGAAATAGTTTTAATTCAAATTCAGGTCCCTGGTTTTGCCTATAAATACCACAGCCAAGCTCAAGCTCAATTCAGCTCAAATTCGAGCAACCCAAGCCTTGCTACTTTGCCTAAACCTTGTTCTCAACCCCCTGAAGCCTCAACCACCACCCTTAGCCACCAACAACTGCCACAAAGACGGTGGTGAACGGCCAAAATAGTAGCTCACGGCCAAACTTTGGAAATTGCTTTCTAGACCGATTCATCCCTCCATTTTTGTTCCATTAGCTTCCTTGAGTCCATTAGAGTGTGAACCAACCCAGAACCGAGCTCAATTGTCCCTGCAATAGCCCAACCGAGCTCATAAAGCTCTGAAACTTTGAGCTCTTCGTTCTCACTCATTTCTCCATCAATTTTGTCGATTCAAGTGTCTATCCTGCTTATAATTTCATAAGGAAGCTATCGGTGAAGAAGTTTGAAGCTTGGAGGTCTATTTTTCATTCTGCCATTGTTGACCGGAGAAAGCTTCAAAGAGCTTGTCGTTTTGGCCAATTTAGAGACCTTCTGAGCTACCCACTTGTACCATTGAGTTCCTGGGAGTGAGAGGATCCTTTTCCAACCATTTTCCACCCTCAACTCTAACTTTTCACCGGAGCTCCGCCGCCAACCGCCACCTTCTCCGGCGGGCTCACCGGAAAAGTTCCCAGAACTTGGAAAAAATCATATTTCCTGAATCCTTGCATCATAAGGAGTCCGTATACGCAATCGGTTTTGAATTTCACTGAGATTTGATATAGTTTCGGAAAAGGAGACGGTACGTAACTTTACGGTTTTATAACTCACTAATTGTGACGACTTAATACGAAATAAGACTTGATTATGATTCATGGGATTAAAATGAACATTTAGAAAGAAACGGAATGAATTTTGGATATCTAGAATGGAAGTTATTAATTTCTCAAGTTTAAGCTAAATAATAATTAAATAATTAATTCCTGGATATTATGGTCGGCTCTGCCGCCTTATCCACCAATGGTCGGCTCTGCCGCCTATCGAAAATATATGGTCGGCTATGCCGCCTTATAAGTTATATAATGATGGTCGGCTAAGCCGCCTGATTTTAAAGCTATAGAACGATGGACGACCTTGCCGCCTAATTATTTAAAAAAAAACCGGATATTAAAGAATAACATGGAATTTTATAACCTTAAGGTGAGAAGTGACTAAAGTGATGTACGACATTATTATTGCAGATAATCGATCGAAGGATTTTTCGAAGAAAGGTAAGGGGGGGAGAATGCTCAACTCATGAGGGAGTATAGTGTGAATAAATAGGTGTTGGACCTCCCTTGGGTCCTATTTGTTTTCAAAAATGATTTTTCCAAACGGGATTTATTCCTGGGAATTGATTCGAAGAAGGAGCCTCCAAATCTTTTCTTAAACATTTTTTTTACGAGGCATCCTGATTTTTAAAGAAAATGTTATTTGATCAATTCTCAAAATATTTCCAGGAGATTTCTATTGGCTTGCAGGTACTCTATGAGCAGGAAAGTTCAGTGGCCCCAACTGGACAGTCGAGGCCAGGCTGTGCCATTGGGTAACGCTGTGAGATCTAGGGGATACCGTAAGGGTTGCGGTCCTTGGGGTGTGGTTAGGTGGGACCTATCAACAGGAGTAGTTGAGGTTTGTCCCATCCGGAACCTAATCACACTGCAGGCTCCCATAGGATCATCTTGCCGAGCGGCTTCTCGGTGACTTTCCTGGAGAATGTTGGGCCCACATCCTCATCATAGTGTGGTGGATTTTTAATGATTGGATTTGGTTGTGATCAACATCCTCGTCTAGAGTGTGTTGAATCTTGGATGATTTTGTTGGATGCGATATTACTTTTTACTGGATTTACTTGCTTATTTATTTTACACTGTTTCTCCTGTTTGAGTGTGTTGAACTGCTTCTCACCCCTCTTGTTCTCTGGTTTTCTTGCTTTGATTGGTTGTTCTAATTGAACAACTTAGGGACGGAGTTCGAGGAGAAAGAACTCGAGTGAAAAGTGGTCGAGGCAGGAAGAGCTGTAGATAGTTGTAAATATACGGGAGTGTTCGAGTAGAATAAAGACCAGCTGCTGGAAGAGGACGTGTACGACTGGACTCGTGCTCTATCAGACTGTAAAATAAGTGTGAAAGCTGTGGTTTTGGTTGTAAACAAGGCAGTCAAAGTAGTCGGGGAAGATTCAGAGGAGTTCATGCGAGACTTTGGGACGTCTTGTCTAAGGAAAGGAATTGCTTTTAATGACGCTTAGCGCGGCTAACTTTCCTGGAGACGTTCTCAGACTATCAATTGGACATCGATGAATTCTGACCCAAAGGTCTTGTACTTCTTCAAAGTTCATCAATAAAAGTGTTTTTCTCTGAAGATATTCTTATTTTATAGTTAGGTAGGGTGTGAGTTTGGTCGTCACATGCCGGAGTTCCCTCTCCTGAAGCTCCTGGTGAATGTGCCAGTGACCTTTGTTGCTCCGGTGAAGATGGTGGAGAAGGTAATGGAGGCGTTGGAGAGGGATGAGGTGGAGGCGGTGGCGGAGGTGGAGGAGGAGGAGTTAATTGATTGATTTCTTCTTGGTGAACCTGCTCGCGTCGCGGCTTGCCTCTCACGCGACGCGGAGGCGAACCACGTTGCCACTCCTGATCTTCATCGCGTCGTCGACGACGTGTCTCCATCAAACTGCGCTAGTGAATCGAAGAATTCAACCGAAGAAATCTCAAAATCGCACAGAAAATCGAACTTCTCTTGGACCAAATCGCAATCCACGTAGTCCGGGAATCGAAATCTACCATTCTCCACAGACGGCGCCAAATGTTCTATTCAAGAACATAGAGATGTATAGTACCTAGAGTATAGGAAACATGATGTAAGAATCTAGAGAGAATGAGAGCGTAACCGCTTAGAGAGAGAAAGTAACTGAATTTCAATCTTGTTATTTCTCAAATGAGCTAAGAGTCCCTTACAATTGGTATCCGTCTCCTATTTAAAGATGTGGAGTTGGGCTTGGTGCCTCTAACCCCTCTTAATGGGCCATTTGGGCCTCCTCCGGAGGCCCAAGTCCCTGGTCCGCTCGTCGCCCTAGGCTGACGCTCATAGGCGAGGAACCCTGGGGTCTTGCCCGGTCCATATATATAATTATATTATATTTATTATATTATTAATAAAAATAATAGATAAGTAGGTCGGTCTATCAGGCCAAATAAGTTTTTTTAATTGTTTGGGTCTGACCTTTTTAGTTAAACAAGTCTTTTAAACAAGCTTAAGTCTGACCTTTTTAATAAACGAGTCAGACCGAGCCGAACCTCAGACGAGCCGGACCATAGACCACTGACGAGCCGCCTAGCCTTTTTCCACCTCTATTTATACATGAAACTTACAAACCTCACATTGATATTTACGAAGTACAAACCATACTATCAAAAGACATGCACTTGCTTCTTATTACTCAAACGGGCTTTCGCAGCAATCAATGAGCCCCTGCCAGAATCTCAAGTGCGAGCCAAACAGAGCCTTGGGCAAATCAGTAGAATTGTATGACAATTAAACGAGGGTATTTCTGTATTTACATATCTGAATAAACTATAACTGGACGGTGCCTGCCTTGGGGACAAGTACAATTTTCAGTTGCCACATTCCCCAATTTCACTTTTTCAATTTTAAATTATTTGTTACTTTCAATTATGGTCTTTTTATAAGCTGTTATGACATGATGACCTTCAAAAAAAATATGAAAGGATGAAAATCAATAAGAAATGTATTAAAGGGGTTCTCCTTTCTGCCCCAAAAGTTTTAGAATATGATTATTTTTCCCACAATCATTCCTACTTTTCTCATATTGTGTTCGTTTCTTCCTCCACTGTTATATTGCTTTCATTTGTTCATTCTTGCTTTTTTGTTATTAAAGTTTTTGACACTTTGTCCCTCTCTCAAGTCTTCAAAGTTTAATTTATTCCAAGCTTTTCATTGTTTATTTCAAAGTGTTGTGGTAGGGATCAGATTTTCAATGAATAGTATGTGGTAGGGATCAGATGCCAAGAACCGTATTCACTTCAAGGAGAGAGCTATAATTAGCAAACATTTTCTCTATTCTTAAGAATTAACATAATCGAATCTTGAATTAACGTGATTTCAGAGACAACGTGATTTTAGTATAATTATGTTTGAGTAAAGTCATTTATGTTTGGATGATTTGTAAGAAACGTGATTGTGAAAAAATGAATATTGTTTGGATGAAATGAATCAAACTCACGTTTGGAATTAAAAAAAAAAATTATTATCATAATTTTCCAAATATTATAAGTGTGGTATAAATTTTACTCTTACCTTAATTATTGAGCTCAAGTTGCCTATTGAGCTCAAGTTGCTAATGTCATTGGAAACTTCTAAGTACTGCCAATACTAGTGGCAAATTGCCAAACCCAGAAATTTTCTACTTCTCCATGAGATCCTTTATTAACAGATCCATTAGATCTCCAAAATTCCCTTCTTAAAAAATCACCAACAGATGTGTGCGAGCAAAGAACGATGGGTTAAAAAATCAGAGACGAATCTAAGCAGAAAATAAACAGAGGTTAGTATTTTCACCCATCAACGCTGAACGTCCAACGCCAACGCTCGGATTTTTAGATTCCAAAAAAACGTGGTTTTGATGCAAAAGAGCGTTAACGCGTTAAGGATAACGCATATCTAAATGGCTTGGCGAAACGGCGTTTACAGCAACGCAATGCACGTTCGGCCTCTCCAACGCCAATCCAAACAGGCCCTAACTCGATTGGTGTCAGTTTAAGGGCTTTTAAAATGTTAAGCCTAGCTATTAAATTGAAGTATTTGTATACTTTCTTTAATGTTTTTTTAAAGGCCAGATAAGAATAAATTGAATGACAGCACTATGGGGTGCTAAAAACCTCATTACAAGAAAGAGAGAAGCAAGAAAAACAAAGCAAAACAGAGGAAACTCATAGTGCTATAGGAGTGAGAAGACCCTAAAACCCCGATGTGCAAGTGACATATGTGGAATCAAAGACGTTGTGGTTATTGTACATGACAACTGTTATTGTTAGTTTTTCACTCCTATAAATAGGGAGAACATTATTTGTACAGCACACAATTAAATCATCAATCTAACACACAAGTTTCCTGCAATTTTCTGTTTATTTTCTTTAAAATCATTTACTTTTCCTTCATCTATTTAATTCATCCTTTCCTCTAAGTTTAAGCTTTAACTTTTAGTCATTTCATTTCTTTACTATCATTTTTGTGTCATTACCTTTGTTACATATAACTCCTTCATCCTCAATCCATTAATATCAATCGCTAAGAGTTTTTTTTGGAGTTTCTTACAATCCTACAACAAAGTCTTTAGCTTTCTCTGTAATCGCTTCTTTACAGAATTATTATGTCGGTTCCTCAACCGACCTATTTGAAAAGTAATAACAAAATTTATTCGAATCAACAAGAATATAGAAAAATTATGAATTTTTGTGTGCACCAAAATACCCCACAGTCAGGAACCGTAAGACTAATCCTTTCATAAATATTGTTAGGTCTACTAGACAAAATTAATATTTATTTTTCATTTTGTACAAAAGTTTTAAATTGTTGCTCTTACGAACAAAAGTAAAATAAAAAAACACAGTAAAATCACGACTATCTCGAATAATAGGCTAAACACGCGAAGGGACACTTGAGGGCCTCTTCCAAACCTCAAGCAACTACAAACAATCAATATCAAATCAAATTGACCGAAAACTAATTAAGATCAGACGCTAAAGAAAACGCCTAAGAGCATCTCCAATGAAGTCCTTATTTTGAGATCTTAAAATAAGATCCAAATCTTATTAGATCCCACCATTAGAGTTATCCTACATGGCATAAGATCTTAGCTTTTGCTAAGATTCGTGTCTTAGCTCAAGTACTCGCAAATCTGGGATCTTAAATAAAATAACAGTCTTTTTTCTCTCCTTCAATACCAAAACCAAAGTGAAAAATAGGGAGAGAAATAAATAGTATAAATATTTTGAGTATCGTGGGTTAAGTCAAATGTAAAATAAGATCTCAACAACTAGAGTGAAATGTGCATGAAGACCTTATGAGTGTCTTAAATTCTATGTGGCGGTTTGGGCCCACAAAAAGTGAGTTAAATCCCAAATTAAGATCTCATTATTGAAGATGCTCTAAGAGCATCTCCAATGCAAGGTTCTTAGTTTTTATTTTGGAGTTAAGAACTAAGAACTAAGAACTTTACCATTGGAGGTGCTAACATGGACTCCTTAATTCTTAAAAATAAGAACTCAGTTCTTATATAAGCAGTTGTGCTTTTTGAGGTCTTAGCTTAAAATTTTAATTATTTCCCTCTCATCCAAATTACTTTATTACTTTATAAATTTTGTTTTATTATTTTATGAAAATAAAAAGTATAAATAATGTGGTCGGTGAGACTAAATAAATAGTTGTAAGAACTAAGAACTAAGAATTAAGAACTCATGCTTGGAGGAAAATTGCTTGAGAGTTGCTTAAACACATGTGGCAATACGGGTCCACATGAATAGTGCTAAGAACTAAGAAATAAGAACTAGCATTGGAGATGCTCTAATGGAAATCTAAGAGCATCGGCAATGGAGATCCCACGCCGCTGCCAACACCTCACCAACATGATAGCGGAGCCACCATACTAAAATCCGCCACGTGAGCACTGGAAACTGAAGCATCAAAACTTGATGATCAATTTGTAGAAATGTGGCATTAATTGATTGTCGTTGGTGGTCACTTGACTCTAAATAAACCATGAATTAAATAGGGACGCATGGAGATGTTCATGAGGGTGGTATAGTAGTGGAGGTTCGATCAGACAATTGTATAATTGTCTGCAGAAGTTGTCACAAGGACATTTTCAGGTCATCAGGTGGCAACGTGTTTCGATTTTTTTCTTTTTTGATTAAAAAAGACGGTAACGTGTTTCAAATGGATGGTTATATATAGTTTAGACTTTAGATGGAGATTTTATTACTAATATTAGATTCCATTGCTTATAAAAAAAAGTGTTAGATTCTTTATTTACATGATGTGAATTAGCTTATTAGCTTATCATTAATTAATTCACTAAAATTTGTGATTTTGATTTATTAATAATTAAAATTAATTATAAGGCTTAATATTCGAATTGAGCTTTTGTTATAAATGGCTCGTGATTGGTAGTCACTCATTTATACACATTGAGAAGTTTCTATTCACATTTTAATATTTTATCAATTTAAAAAAAGTTGCTCAATTAGACAGTTTGACACATAGTTTAGCTCGCACTAGAATTCTAATATCGTGGTTAATTACTTTTCAACGTTAGTAAATTGTATTTCATTCTTCATACTAGAGTTTTCTCTTATTGGCTATGCACCGCCGAAAGAGCATATGCACGAGGTTAATTGTTAGTGTGAGAGGGAGATTACGAAGATATGAGAGCTCTCTATTATGGTTTCAAAAAAAAAAAGAGCTCTGTTATGGCCTTAAGTTATAAGATCAAAACAGTGAATCTTAGGGATGGCAATTTTGCCCAAACCCATGAGTACTTGCCCGAACCCGATCCGATTTGACGGGCAAAATCCGAGTTGACTAGATTTGGGTTTGGGTTTGGGTTTTGCCCGTTACTGTAGCCATTTATGGGTTTGAGTTTGGTATTAGTTAAATCCGTGCCCATACCCGCCCAAACCCGAACCCAAAGATACCCGAAACATAAAATTACAAGAAAACCCTCATACATATATATATATATATATATATATTTATAAACTTTGTTCTTAGTGTTTGATGATTAATTGTACTTTTGTATGTTTGAGAAAGTAAACTCTAAACTATTGTTGTCTCACTTTAGTGATGGATGAAGATGATGAATAGTATTTTTTTTTTCTTTCTATGAATTTCACTTTTTTTTTATATGAAAGTAAGTTCTGGATTGAGTTGCTACGTAACTAATGAGTTTGGGTTTGGGTTTCGGATTTAATGAATTTGGACATGGATTTCATTTTATCGCCCATAAGGTTTGTGTTTGGGTTTGGGTTTGGGTTCTGGGATTTGGGTTTAGGTTTAGTAATTATAAAACTCGTGTCCGATCCTACTCGTTGCCATCCCTAACAGTGATCCACCACCATAAATTGATCTAAAACTTTACGGTAATAAGTATGTGGGTCTTCACACTTACTAACCCACTTGTTCCAGCCCGGCATGCTCACTACATTCCGTTTGGTAGAGAAGAGAGAGATAGAGAAGAGAGAGTAAAGAAAATAGAAGTTGAGTAGAAAGAAATGTGTGAAAAATAGAGTAGATTTGGAGGTTGTTTGGTATGGTAGAGATAAAGGAGAGGAAGAAGAGAAATAATGAGGTGGAAGAAAGAGAAAGAAGTTAACTTTTGATTAAATTATTTTTTTTAATGTACGAATGCAGATAGTGACGGTTCTAAACCGCCACTAAAAACAAGAAACGAAAATAGTAAAGTACAAGTGATGTTAGAATGCAGATAGTGGCGGTTTTAACCTCCACTAAATGCACAGAATAAATAAAAAAAAAGGAGCAGCCATCATTTCTCTTCGCAAAATGCGAAGAAAACAAAAAGGTGAAAATCTCCACCCTCTATCTCTCTCTTTGCTATAGTGCTCATGTACCAAACAAAGTTACTTCTCCCATTTCTCTCCTATCTCTCTCTATTCCCTCAATCTCTTCTCTATTCCTATGCTACCAAACATAGTGTTAGAGAAATGGTTGTTTTAGCGTAAGAAAGTACTATCGGCATCTACTTCAATGCTAATTTTGCCTTATAGCATTAGCTTAATCATGATAAGCGGACGCAAACCATAAAAAAAAAATTTATTTTAGCGTTTGCTTGACCGACACCACTTAGCATCGGCTTTCGCCCAATTACTGTATGTTTCAACGAACGCTAAATTTATCGGCTAACATAGTGTTCACCCACCATTAATTAGAAACAGTTAATGGTCGAGGCTATGTTCACTAGCCATTTTAGCCCCGACTATATGACCAACGACAATGCCATGTGGGTACGACCAATTTGATGGGTGCAATATGCTAAGCTAAGGCTAATGAGCATTAATTTATCCGCCCTAACCCTTCACCTTTCATTCTCCAACTATTACAGAATTACCCTTCACCCTTCACTCTCCTGCCCCCTTCACCCTTCACCCTTCACTCTCCTATGATGTCCCTCGCCCCTCACCATCCTCTGTCATTCATTATCCTTTGTCGACGCCGCTCCCACTTCCCTTCCGCCGACACTCCTTGCTCTTCATCCTTCAGCACCCCTCCTTCTCATTGACATACCATCTGATGGTCCAAAATATGCACAAGAAAGGGGGGTTTGAATTGTGTCATTCAAAAACTTTAAGATCCAAACGATGGATGATGATTAGACTATGATCTACTTTGTTTGGCGCAGCGGATAAGCATACATAAATGAAATAGACAATCACACACAAACTTTTGTCCTGGTTCACCCCAAGAACGATAGGGTTACGTCCAGTCCTCGGCAACACCGAGATTTCACTAAGGGTGAGTCTCAAGGACTCATCCGTACATGTATTCTTCAGTTTTCCTCTTTAGGCAAGAGTATTGTTTAGCAATTGTCTCTCCAGGCATTGAGTATTATCGTCTCTCCAGGCCATGTATTGTTTGTTCTAGCCTCTCCAGCCTGTTGAGTATTCTTAGTGCCTCTCCAGGCATTAGTATTTTTTGTCTCTGCCTCTCCAGGCATATGAGTATTATTTCAAAACTACCTCTCCAGGCATTGAGTTCTCTTTGTCCCTACCTCTCCAGGTAGAACAAGTATTCTTTGTCACTGCCTCTCTAGGCATTGCAAGTATTATTTGCTCCAGCCTCTCTATGCAGCTGGGTATTCTTTAATAACTACCTCTCCAGGCATTGAGTATTGTTTCTCCAGGAAGACAAAAGTATTAGAAGGACTTCTCTTAAGTGATCTTTCTCTGGACCATTTCTCCTACTTTTATAATATCTTCTTAATAAGAGTGATAATAGTACTATGACGTGCGAAGAACTATTAAGTATTATAGAATTACTTTATGTTCTTTTACAACAAGAAGAAAAGAAAATATTTGACTCCTAAGTGCGTTTCTCCTTGCTGCAGAGGCTGATGAAGATGTCTTCGTTTGAGCTCCAGTCTCTAGACTTTTCTCTAGACGTTAAAGATATGACCTTCAGAGACCGTCTGAAAGAACTGAACTGGGTTAGGATATTCTGATTGAATCTCATTTCAATTCTTGAAAAGTTTGGTGTTTGGACTTGCAAAAACCACCTTGTGAAGTCTTCAAGTTTTTGTATTTATTGCTCGAGGTCTTCTATGAGTAGAGATTTAGCCGTCGGTTGGTCATCATAGAAAATATGATCGTTATATCGAACTGTACTGAAGTCTGTAAACGTGATGATATCGTACAGCTCGACGCAGACCTAATGTTTTATAATGTGCAATATCCTTAAGCATAGGTCGGAGCTATATATTACCCGTTGATATGACCAAACAGCTCGTTGATGGATGGAGTGTTGTGCCTTCAGCCTTGGTCACTATGCAGCTCAGATGTTGAGACTTCTTTGACTGTCTTCCTTGTGTATTTTCTTCGATCAGACGATGAGGCATGTTGCACTAATGAGGTAGCCTGGTAGTGAGTAGCATCGTCTCTTCTTCTTTCAATGGATATCTTTCTTTTTCCTTTTTGATGGAGACGATGGTTGTAGGAAAAAGTGACTTGAGGCTTCTTCCTTAGGAAATGGATGAGCTGATGATGTGTCGTGCCGACGATGGACTTCATCCCATTCTTAAGAAAAGAGATAAAGGGGTAAATCTTTAAGTTTGAAGGTTATAATGATTTCCCTTGGCCATTGTGCATATTTGATGGTTGCGTTAAGCCTTGCACTTTGACCTCTCTCTCTCTCTACTGTGTTATCAGAGATCTTTTCCATGTTGACAAGATGTTTTCCTTCTCTGAACAGAATTTCTTCTGGTTGGATAGCTTGAGCTGGACGATGAACTTCCTCTACAAGTTCCCCTTTCTTCCTTCTGCAGACGATCGCTTTTTCTCCATAAAACGATCTTGCTCTTTTGCTAAAAGGTCTTCTGATCTTCTGTTGAAAACTCTTCTTTCTGATGTGTGTTGTCTTGTCTTCTTTTCAGCTCTGATCAGAATATTCTCGTTGAAGAATCATACTTTCGGACTTGTCGATTTCTCCTCTTGAGACGATTTTCAACTTTCTTCCTAAGCTCCTTTATCATCTTAGAGTCAGGCCATGATATACCTTCTTGAGCTTTTTCTTTTCCTTGTGTAGATGATCCTTGTAGATATGGCTCTTCCTTAGAGGGGTCGTCTAAGCATAAGATTAATTACTCAGACTGTCTTTATTTATCCGAATTTCAATTCATATGAAATCTAAGACAAACTAGTAGATCATAAGTTCTTAGTATTTAAATATGCTTGTTTGTCCTGAAATTCAATTCATATGAAGTTCCAATATGTAACAAGCACGTCACATTTGATTTTCTCCTGAAAAGTAAACAACAAGAATTCATTAAATTGTATTGAAAGACTCTTGAAACTTATTATCATTCAAAACAAGATAGACGATGAGGGCGTATGACCTTAACACCATCCTCTAATGACCCTCACCCTCCCTCCGGAAAGTTACCTGATTGGCCCAATTCTTCCTCCTCTATTACTGTCACGCTCTCCCTCTCTCACCACCCTATTGTTGTGTCGTCGCCCCGCTCCCAATGTCGACAATGTTCCATTGATACGAGCCACCCCACTGTTGCAGCCCAATTGTTTGCGTGTTACCCCTCATTTTCACGTTGACATTGCGTCCACTATCTTCCATTGGATCTGATGATCAATTTGTTTATTTTGAAGTCATCAAATTTGCATGCTTTATTTAGCTTAACAAATTTTTGCTGACTAGCTTGTATGAGTTTTATACTGCTCGGTTTTGTCTATCTGTGATAAGTGTATCAAAAAGAATATAAGCTCAATATGGTCTAGATGTATAATAATAGGCAACAAAACTGCTCCAAATGTTCTGAAATGCATTTGAGAAAGCACACACCTTGACAACCACATATCATGTTTGTGTTCTTGAAAATGCATTTGAGACCATTTTGACGAGTATTTTCCAATTGTGAACATCTCTTCTGACAGCAATGATGAAGTAAGTGAGGAGTATAGGAAAGTGTTTGTGAGAGGAAGGTGTGTGAATTTCTCTCCAATTGTGGTTAATGAGTTTTTGGGAAGAAGCACAGAGGCTGTGATAGAGGGGGAGCCTTACCTTCATGAAGTTGCTCGCGTCCTCACTGAGAAGTTGGTCAAAAAGTGGCAAAAGAAAGGGTTATTGCCCTCTGAAAAGCTAACTGCCAAGTATGTTGTGCTGAACAATATTGGCCTCCAAAAATCATACCTCTAGTGTCACTATTCAACTGGATAAGTTGATATTCTTAGTGGGAACTGGTGCCAAGCTAGATTTTGGCAACTATGTGTTTGAATATACCATTAAGCTTGCTGACTCTTTTGTTGTGAAGCTGCCAATCATGTTTCTTTTCCTTCTAACAGAGCTTATTTTGCAGCAACATTCTGACATTGTGAGAGCGGATAAGCCTCAAGGTAAGAAGCCTTTACCTCTTAAGTTTGATTATTGTCTGTTTGTTGGGACACATGTTCTAGACATTCAGTTGTCTACAAAGGGTGAAGCTAGTGCTAGTCGATCCAAGAAGGTCACTGGAAACAGTAAGGAGGATATCCTTGCTGAGTTGATTGAAATTTCCAAGGCTCTCCAAGACATAATCCAGGCTAGCAAGGTCAGAAAGCATAATGTGGACAAGCTCATCAGAATGATGATTGAAGATCCTGCTGCAGGTGGTGATGAAGAGGCTGAGGAGGAAGAAGGTACTGCTGAAGAGAATGAGGAGGATGTTAGTGGAACTCAGTAATTTGACTTTGTTTTTTTTTTCCTTATTTGGATGTATTCGATTAACCTCTAGGCCTTTTAACTCTTACGCTTGGTTTGTAATAATCATGTGATACTGGCTAATGTGTACTCTGTCTTGCTAGTTTGGTGCAGTATGATGGGTAATGGTTATTTCTACTCTAAGTGTTATTTTCTTTGTGAAGCACCTTTGCCAAATTCTACTAATAAGGGAGATTAGTATCATGCATGTTTGCTGATGGTAGCTGATAGCTGAAAATCTGGTAGTTTGTGTTGGTAGTTGTGTGGGAAGTTTTTTGCATGGTGAAGTTCCGAACTGCATGATAGTTTTTTTCCTGCGCTTGATTTTAAGATAAATTTCTTTTGTAGGAGGTATGTAGTATGTATGTGTTGTTTGTGGTTTTGCTCATAGCTGCTGAAATAGCTATTGTGTTGGATGGTTTTATCCGTGCTGCCATGATATATTATGTTTACCCTGATACGTTGATCCAAGCTTTTCAATTCTAAGGATCAGATGTGGTAGCATGTTGTATTAGCTAAAATTTGACAAAGGGGGAGACTGTTGTTCCTTTGGTCATAATTGTCTACATTTTAGCTAAGGTGTGTTTTATGTACAAGATGTGGGACCAGATGTTCTAGCATCTTGGATGCAACGTTTGTCCTTGTAAACATGTTGTGTGTTGCTTGATTTGGTTTAGAAGCTTTAGATTGTTTACGTGGTCAACAAGCTAGAGTTGTTGAAGAAGCTTTCGTGTGCTTATTAGAGAATATATCAAGTGTGATCAAATCGGTTACAAAAGGATTTGATTTGAGTTTATTTTGTGGAAGCTTTTATCTTTTGTTCAAATCTTATTTGATAAGATTTGTTGCTCTTTTTAAAAGATTCACTTCTTGATTATGTTGTGGACTCTTTGTAAGATCAAGTTTTGATTGAGTAGTACAACTCTATGTTTTGATGATTACAAGTTAACATTTTAGTATGAACAATTATGGTACTCTAACGTGTTTTTCTGAGTGTGCTATTTACAGGCTCTGACCTTAATATTATCTCACACAAATCAGAAGCACTGTGCTTAAAGAGTGACCCAAGCAACGCTTTCGCAATCGCTATGTTCAGTCTGAACAGTAGAAAAGCTTCAGAAGATCTGAAGTCAATCAAGCTCTGATAAGGACTCAGCTCACTTGAAGTTCTGATGGTCCAGACGTTCTGACAACCCAGACACTCTGAAGGTTCAGATGTTCTGATGGTGTAGAAGACTCTGAAGATCCATAAGTTGAAAAGTGGAGACTCTGAAGTCCAGAAGCAAAATGGCTCTGAAGACCAAGTACTTTGCTCTGAGTTCAGAATCAGAAGATACAACGGTCAGAGGATCCATGCTTCCCTCTGACTCTGATCAACTAGCTTCACTAGTTCCAACACGAAGCTTTCCTCTGATCAGAAGTCTACAAGGTTAAAGGTCAAGTCACTATCCAAAGTACAAAAGCTAATGTACTATCCTGACGACCTACCTAACATACTCAGCCACAACAGAAGCTGGAAATTCCAGACCTGCCCTCCAACGGTAGCATTCCCATGCAACGTTCAAACCCTAATCCTTGGAGTATAAATAGAGGCTGAAGATTGAAAGATGTGGTTGGAAGAATCCCATACGCGCAAGCTATATTCAAACTTTCTAAGCATTCTTTCATCTTGAATTCATTGTGTGTACTACAAGCTTTTTAGAAGCAATCTCTTTGTAACAATCTTTCTTAAACAGTTGTTTAGTTTACCTTTAGGAGATCAAGGTTGATCGGATCCTAGAGAAGACTAAGAGAGTGAATCTTAGTGTGAGCTAAGTCAGTGTATTGTTAGTCACTTGTAGGTTTCAAGTGCAGTTGTAACATTTACCTGATTAGTGGATTGCCTTCATTCTAAGAAGGAAGAAATCACCTTAACGGGTGGACTGGATTAGCTTGAGTGATTCATCAAGTGAACCAGGATAAAATCCTTGTGTGCTTTCCTATCTCTTATCTTAAGCACTTTATTTGTTCACGAAAGATTTGTTAAAATCTTAAGGTTGGAAGTTTTATTCTGAAAACGTTATTCAAACCCCCCCCTTTCTACCGTTTTTCATACCTTCACACTTTGTTCATTCAAGCCCATCGAAGACAAGGCCTGAAGAACTTCTATATTAGAAGACCTAAACGTAGCTGTTGGATAGTGCTTTTTGTTAAGGTTTTAGGGTTTCATTCTTGTGAGTTCACATTGTTATTGTTGTAACTCTCTTAGTCGTTTCACTTTTTATCCTTTGGGTGAGAGTTTGTTTGTGTTTGATCGTGTGGTCTGTCTTTGCTCTTGTTGTAAGGGATCAATCATTGTGGCGGTGATTGTGAGAGGAAGTGAGAATGACTCTCATACTTAGGGGGAGGACTAAGTACAAAACATTGGTTAGTATTAGGTGACATGAATACGCAAGGGTTGCTTCTATAAAACCATTGTACCAATCCACTAATATTGGATTTTCTTTCTCGGGTGAAAATCTTCTAGACGTAGGTGATATTGCACCGAACTGGGTTACCAATTCCTTGTTTTTTTTTTCTGATAAGCTTACCAATTCCTTGTGTTAGTCTTTATTGCTTTAAGTGATTTAGTTACTGAACTGAACGTTTTATGTGTAATATGTTGTACATGATGTGTGTCCCAAAACGAGCGTAACTGCTTACCGAGGTGCGGAGCGGGGGGGGGATGTGTTGGTTTGAGGACCCATTGGTTAATACGGAAAACGGTCAAGGTAGAAGAATTAGACATTGGGTAGAACGTCTGTCCAACGGTTGCCATAATTTAATAGACCATGTTTTTGAACTTATTTTCATAAGTTGAGAATAAGAGATTATGCATATCCAAAAATATTTTCAGCTTATATCAATAAATTTCTTAAATTAGCTTATGCATAAGTGTTGATGCGGTAAATGCTTATAGACATAACCACTTAATAAAGTTGTTCGCCCCAAGACATCCTTAATCATGGAAAGAAACTTAATGATTGAAATACATTCACCATCTCAAGGATCGGTGGAATCACACCCACACCATTCTTTTCACGCCATGTTGGCGACTTGGATTTTTGCATACACGATGGATAAGCATTAGGCAGTTATGTTATAGTTTTCTTAAAGACACACTTAGCTCTCATGCTTCGAGCTCGGTGTCTTGTGGACTTGTGGACTGGGCGAGCCCCTAGAGGGGCAACGCCCAGGGTTCACACCGCCCGGTGGCGCCCCAAGCCAGTAGGGTTGGGCCTCGTTCAGCCAGGCCCACACGGCCCATTAAGGACCACTAGCATATGGGGGCCCAACACTACCTCTATAAATAGGTAGCAGATACCAATTGTAAGGGACTTTTGGCTCATTTTATGAATTCACACATGAAATTCAGCTATTCTCTCTCTCTAGGGATTACACCCTTTCTCAATGTTCTTATCCGGAACATTTGGCGCCGTCTGTGGGGATCGATAAACTTTTGATTCCCGGATCACGTGGATTGATTGCACAACTGATTTTGCTTGAGATTTTCGTTGATTTTCGTGGATTTCGCGGGACGGATTTTGATTACGGAAATGGATCTTGGATGATCTTTTTGGGCTCTGGATTGGAAAAGGAATACAATGCACCTTGACCTTCAAAAATCCATGTCACTACAGTTCTCTCGGCAGCATCTTCTTCCACAAGGTTCGCCAACAATGGCGGCGGAAGTTCGGAAATAGAAGCATCGAAGACAAGCCACGCATTCTGAGGCGGAACCGCCTGTGCTACTGGGAGGAGGGGATTCGCGATTTAGAGTGGACGGATCTGTTGATTATTGTGGCATCACAGGCGGAGCGTGGTGGAAGCTTGATCGCTGTTGTCAATCGACGGAGTGGAAGCGAATTCGAGACTAAGAAAGGAATCGATGAAACTCAGTGGCTATAGTGGACGGGAGAATGACGGATCAAGAAAGCTGATCAGGTTTCGAAAAGGAAAAAAAAAAAAACAGCGATAAAAGGAGAAGTTTCAGATCGAGAACAACAAAGAGACTGATGAGGAGTAGATCAGTGGCAATGCGGAGGGGAAAGAACAAGGTGCGTTCACGAGAGAATGACAGATCGAGATTCAGCGTGAAGGCGCATCCAGCGATGGCAGATCGGAGCAACACGGTTCAGACCGACAATGAAGAACGTCAACAGAGGTGAAGCTCCAGATCGAGGAAGCATGTAGGCAAGGGAGAGCCGATCGGTAATGACGAAGAAAAGAACAAAGGCGAGGAATCTGTCCAGAGCACAATACATGAGGAGCAGAGCCAATCCCGAGACGTTGGAATTCTGGCGGGCACGCTTTTGCTTTGGCGGCGGCGTTGAAGTTAGGCGGTGAGCAAATTCTGGCGAGCAAGTGTCGGCGGCGTTGAAGTTAGGCGGTGAGCAAATTCTGGCGATCACGTTTGCTTTGGCGAGCACGTGTTGGCTTTGGCGAGCACGTTTTGAAGGTAGGCGGCGAGCTAGTGTTGTTGGCGATGGAGTTCGACGGCGAGAGAATGTCGTTGGCGGTGGAATCTAGCAAGCACGTTTTACTCCGGCGGCGGAATTCTGGTGGGCACGTTTTGTTTTGGCCATGGAAGTTTGGCGAGTAAAGCGTTGAAAGCGTTGCTATGGTTAAGATCGCTGGCCAACAAATTTTCCAATTCCTTCAAACTTTTCCTCCATCTTTCATTTGATTCCCTTCTCAGTTGTTGTATTTCCTAATTTTCTTATTTTGAAGTTGATATTAGAAGTTATATTGTCTTCACTGGTTTTGATTCAGACAGAGAGGAGCAAATCGGATCAAAGAGAAGGAGTGGGTGAATTGAGGCACACCATTAAAGTTTTGTGAAACTTGGAAGACTCTTCCATAAGCGGTTTGTTATTGGGTGGGACAAGCTCCTGATGGCGCGATTTAGTTACAAAGTGAAACAAGTTTCACGATGAACTAAATTAGCCCCGGAAAAGCCCACGTAACAACCGGATTCATTGGCGATGTGTGGGGTACAAATTGCCCATTCTACTGAGCACCGCTTTGGTAATCCAACTGGCCATTGGAACCCAAAGCACTTTGAGTCCCGAAATGGGACGATCACACCAAGGGTGGCGACCTACCGCTAGGGTGGTGACCTTATGCCAAAGGGTGGCGACCAAACGCTATGGGTGGCGACCTGTAAGACTCAGTTTTTAGACACACAAAAGTCGCCAAAAGGGTGGCGACCTCACGCTAAGGGTGGCGACCTACCGCAAGAGGGTCGCGACCTACCGCAAGAGGATGGCGACCTACCGCTAAAGGGTCGCGACCTACCGCCAAAAATGAGGGTAGCGACCTACCGCAAAATGGTGGCGACCTACCGCAAGAGGGTCGCGACCTACCGCAAAATGGTGGCGGCCTTACGCTGAGAGTGGCGAGCAAGTCAAACTAATTTCTTATAAGGAAACAGGCTAAAGCAAGATGGTGATGGCGATGCGGCAAGTGAGAACACTCCTACTCCTCATGACTTGGACACAGAGTCTGGTGGACTTGTAGACTATGGCGAGTGAAGGAGCATGCGTGCTGGGCGGATCTTCTCCTAGGGACGATGCGGCGGCGACTTCAGCTTGAAGACACATTGTGCTCTCATGCTTCGAGCTCGGTGTCTTGTGGACTGGTTGAGTCCCTTCACCATATTAGGGGACTCGCCCAGAAAGCAACTTGATCCGTGAAAATGCTACGAGAATGGAGGCCGTTTCTTCCTATTGGGGAAAACGTCTAAAGTCTTGGTGGTGGAATACCAAGCAACTAGTCCTAGTTAAAATTAAGGCACGAAATCGTTAGGCGTAATTCAATCATATGACGCGTGAAAAATAGCGCAAGATATAAGGTCGGCGAATGAATAAGGTGGAAGGCGAGTGCTTGGTCACTCAGGATGTTGAATATTTTACTACTCTGGCGTGTTGAGGGGTTAAACTATGAAACTTATTCTTAAATTTTTTAAGCCATAAGAAGGCGGCGACTAAAAAGTGTACGGCGGAAGCATTCCAACATGATTTACAAAATATCCAACGGCGATATAAAAAGCTATGGCGAAGGGTTGCTTAAACATAGACGAATGGCGGAAAAGTACACTACAAGGTGACAGTAAAAGCTAAAGTAATGTTAAAATTACATTATTCATTGTTTTCTTTCTCCTGTTCTTCTTCTTCCTCTTCTTCTTCAGTCGCTGTCCAGAGGTGTTGGTCAATCAGGGGAGGATCGTCGGGACCAACCAGTCCTGCGGCGGTTATCTCTTTCATTACTCCCATGGCGCTAAAGTCAAAGTTCGGGTACAAATGTTGGGCCTGATCTTTGGCGAGGTAGAAACCGCGCTCGCGGTTGTCAAGGGCGATGTCAGCGACTTGTTCCCTCGCCTCAGTGGATTTGGCCTTCTCCATCGCCAGTTCGTCCTCTAGTCTTTTGATCTTTGCCAGTTGGGAAGCAATCTCAGCATCTTTCGTGGCGAGGGCCTCGGCATGAGTTTCGGTCGCTCTCTTGATCTCCTCGGACGTAGCCTGCATCACCGCCTCCATGTCAGACTTCGCCAAGGCCAAGGACTCCGCAGACTTTTTCTCTTGCTCCGCCAACGCCTTCTTCACTAACTCCAGCTCAGCGCGCAGTATGGCAAGCTCTGACTCCTTAGCAATCAGCGCCTCGCCTCGGGCGATCAAGTCCTTCTCAGCTTGCTCTTTTTCCTTTTTGCAAGCTTGAAGGCTTGCATCAAGCTCATCTGCTTCTTCCTTCATCAGCGCCAGCTGATCCTCCAGCTCGCCGATTTTAATCCCCGCAGTGCCAATCATCTTGTCGGCATAGACTTTGTCTTTTCCTGCCTGCGTCGCCAGTTTGTCGAAACGCTTTTCCCAAGCAGTGGCGGCTTCTTGATGCTTAGCACTTTCGGCCTTCAACCGCTCAGCTTCAACGGTGGCGGCATTGAACTTCTCAAACGCGTGGGCAAAGATGCACCCAGCGCGTAGGAGGCAAGCAAGAGTCTCCTCCTTGGTATCATTAAGGCCCCGACTCAAAACTTGTTTTTCTATGGCGTCACGGTTAAGACCAGCAAGTAAGAATTCTGAGGGTTCAATGGCGTGGGGGAGCATATTATAATAGCTTGAAGAACCGACCTCGGGAGCAGGGGCTTGTTCAATTTGAGCCGCTTCAGAGGTAGTGGCAGCACCAGGACAGGATTTTTCCCCTTGATGAGGCGGGGAAGGCATGGAGCCCGCATCATGTGTTGAGGGCGGGCTAGGAGGCGCACCTTGGCGAGAGGGAGACTTCGGGGTTTCATTTTCTTTTTCCTTCTCTCCAACAGGAGTGTCGGAAGACGCAGCAGCTTTTGTGGCGTTGACGCCGGCGAGTTTCTCGGCAGCTGAGGATTGAGAAATGTTGGTGGTTGTGGCACCGACGGAGGCGGCTGTGGCGCCAGCAGAGGACTCAGCGGCAACAGCAGCGGTCGCGCCGGCGGTGGCAGGAGTAGAAGCTGGTACGGTGGTTGGCTCGATAGCCGCGGCGACGGAGGCTTCAGTGACATTTTTGCCTTTAGGCGCAGCAGCAGTGGTGGGCTGAGCGCCAGGGTTTGATGTGCCGGCGCCGGAGGAGGCTTTGACCAATCTTCTCCTCTTGGGAGCTTTGGTGCTCTCGGCTTGGTTCTCAGCACCGCCCCGTTTTTTCACGTCGCCCTCAGTGTTGAATTTTGGGGAAAAGCGAGCCATTCTCCTCTCGCGGGCCTTCAGGAGCTCGGCGTTCGTGAAATTCATATCTTCTGTAACAATAAAAATACGATCAGTGACAACATAGGAGACGAGAAAGGAAATGTCAATAATGAAAGTGAGCTATGGGCAACCTAGTTATTTGGGAGTTCTTGAGAGGTCAGCGCCCTCAAGGACTGTTGTGCAGTCAAGGATGGGAAGTGGGGCAAGGAGATTAAGAAAGGCTTTGTCGTTGGCGGACAAAGATTCCTCTGAAGGATCGGTGATCCCATTGGGCTTCTCCGTCCAGTAAAGAGGAAAAAGGGCGGTCCCGTCTCTAAGGGTGAATGCCTCTGGGTAGGCGGGATGAACCGCCACATGGAAGTACTTCCGTGCAAAGGAGGACTTCGCGTTACTTTTGTGAGGGTGCAAGCACTTCCGGCCGGCTCGGGCCTTCAAGGAAATCCATCCTTTGTTTTTGATGGACTTGGGGTCGACGTCGTAGAGGTAGAAGAAACTGGTGGGGGATGGGGCGATGCCGACAGCGGCGCTTAAGATTTCAAAACATCGAATGAAGGCCCAGGCGTTAGGGTGGAGTTGGCAGGGAGCCGCGTTGATGTCGCGGAGGACGGTTTGGACAAAGGGCGAGAAAGGAAGCCTGGTTCCAAGCTCGCTAAACATGTATTCATACGCAAAGAAAAAATGGGATCTCTTTACGTCGCCGTTTGGCTTATGAAGCCAGGGGCGGTCCTCAGGACTGCAAATCCAGATCCTGAGTTTGGCGTTAAATTCATCGTCATTAGACAAACCACCCAGGGAGTTCACGAACTGCACGATGAGATCGCTATTCTGGAAAATAGAAGGTTGGTCTATAGCCTCGTGAGTGGGGGCTATTTGGACTGGAAGGGGCAGAGTGGCGTAGGTTTTTAGTCGGTAAGGTGGGATCTCCGGGACCTCTAAACGGAGGCCGCCGGCGGCGGTGGCATCAGGGTCGCTTCCGGAGGAAGAAGAGGAGTGGTTAGGGGAGGTAGGGCTTGAGGCCATTTTTAGAAGACAGTGAAGTGAAAGAAAGGGAAAGATGAGTATGTGTATGATGCAAAGATAAGGACAGTGGGACTCACCGGAGTAGGATGTGAAGAGTGGGTAGCGGAAAGGGTGATAAGCGACGGCTCCGGAGCGGAAGTGGGCAGAAGGAGTGTGGTAAGCGATTAGGGAAGTAAAGAGGGGTCTCGGAAAGGGATGACTGTGGGGAAGAAGGGTTTTTATAGGAGAAGGGGGGAAGCTGGAAGGGTGACGCGTGTTGGACGCGTGTGGAAGGTTGGAAGTCATGAAGGTTTTGGGGAGGTGGGTCGCGTGCAATGGGGAGTTACTGCGCACCATGGGACGGTTATGAAAGGTGAAGTGACGGTTCCGGAGAAAGAGGGAAATTGATGTAACCAACACATCACGTGGGGCAGTCACGTGGGGCAGATAGGGATTTGAAGGGGTTTTAAAATAAGGGAAAGCGCGAAAAGCCTCGCCACTATAAAGATCAAACACCATCGCCTGACAGGTGACACCAACAACAAAGTTCGGTCGCTCGCCGGGGACTTGGACGGAGTCTGGTGGACTTGTGGACTCTGGCGAGAGAAGGGGCATGCGTGTTGGGCGGATCTTCTCCTAGGGACGATGCGGCGGCGACTTCGGCTTGAAGACACATTGTGCTCTCATGCTTCGAGCTCGGTGTCTTGTGGACTGGTTGAGTCCCTTCACCATATTAGGGGACTCGCCCAAGAAGCAACTTGATCCGTGAAGATGCTACGAGAGGCGGATGCGGGAGAGATTGGCGGGAGACCATGTCACCAGGCGAGCCAGCTTCTATTCAGCGAGTCACGTCATATGTGGCGGGCCACCACGACACCTTAATCTTGTAGGCGTTTGTACACCATCTTTCTGGGTCCCGCGTCAATCGAAGATTCATGTATTTGCGTATTTCCTTGCGCCTATTGGCAGTTTGTGTTTCATTTGCGCCATGTCGGCGACCTATACGCTTTATACATTCTTTGTTGATCCCGCCAAGTAGCGTGGCTAGGTGATCTTCTAGGCGGGGAAGCTATTGCAACTAGAAGCTTGGGAATAGTTCCTGCGCGTTGGTCGAAACCGCCAGCCGAGGAACGCCGTACCAAGTGGAAAGTGGCAACGGGCGACCTGCTAGGGGGATCACATGGGGACAGAGATTGACGGTCACATTTTGGAGACACACTTCGCTCTCCTGCTTCGAGCTTGTGGACTTGCGGACCAAGGGCGCTCGCCCTTCATCTTTTCACGCCATGTTGGCGACTTGGATTTTTGCATACACGATGGATAAGCATTAGGCAGTTATGTTATAGTTTTCTTAAAGACACACTTAGCTCTCATGCTTCGAGCTCGGTGTCTTGTGGACTTGTGGACTGGGCGAGCCCCTAGAGGGGCAACGCCCAGGGTTCACACCGCCCGGTGGCGCCCCAAGCCAGTAGGGTTGGGCCTCGTTCAGCCAGGCCCACACGGCCCATTAAGGACCACTAGCATATGGGGGCCCAACACTACCTCTATAAATAGGTAGCAGATACCAATTGTAAGGGACTTTTGGCTCATTTTATGAATTCACACATGAAATTCAGCTATTCTCTCTCTCTAGGGATTACACCCTTTCTCAATGTTCTTATCCGGAACAAAACCATTAATAGCATTTAAAGTCTTTGGACCAGAAAATAAGTAATACTAATATTAACATTAGTAAAGTATAATGTAAGTGAATTACTTTTACTAGTTTTATACCCGTGCAATGCACGGGGAGTTTAATTTCTAATGTTTTTTTGTAAAAAAAATTGTTTCACAAATGTTTTATATTTTAAGTTATTTAATATAGTTATGTGCTTTGTTTTTTTAATGTTTTTTGCACATTTATGTTTATTTCGTTTTTAGTGCAGTTTATAGTTTATTGTTCAAAAAATGGACCATTGTTGCAGTAGTTGTTGTTTGACAGCAATGTGTTTTAGGGTCAAAAGCACATCTAAATTGAATTATGCACGAAGATTTGCAAGCAGGGAACGATTTATTGAAAAATTGACAACCATTGTCAATATATGAAATCTAAAAAAAAAATTATCAAAATGATTTAAATTGACCACCGAGGTCAATATACCAAAAAAAAAAGAAATTGTCTCAATGTGAATAAAGACATATAAGGAAAAGTATAGCACAACGGCTATTTATTTGTAAGCAACCTTTAGGAAATGGTATTAAATCTTCTCAACCTTGATCTTCTTCAATATTTCTGCACATTTTTTTTCCATTAAATTCTGGTGTGGAACCATGGTCTGAACCACGTTTAGAAGTTGTGACGGAGTCCACACCTATAACGGGAGCTGTAATTCCGTTAACACTTCTAGTGATGGAATTAGCATCACTTGCGAGTTTGCCTTCATGGGAATCTTATGCAGACTTAGTTGGTATATCAGCATTTGTGTCAACGTTAGTGAGACCATATCTTTGGAAATTTTCAATGACCTTCATGCAAATAGTCAAATTTGAACATTTTCAGTAATATTTATTGTTATAATTTGCACGTTGTAATTTATAATGATTTATTACATACTTCTATGTTTCTTAATGTCACTTTTATAACATTCAATGTTTTTAACACAATTTGCATTATGATAATTATTCTCTATAGGTAATTATTTGTTGGTATCAATTAAAACATAAATATTGGTATGCATTGATTTTGCATTTAATTCGTTGTTATTTGTATTCAATCAGTTATATTCAGATTTAATGAGTAGTTCACTGACTAAAACAAACCTACAGTACAATTGTGATAACCAATACCTCAGTCGGAGTTTTTACATTTGAGACAGAGATATCAGAAAACATGATGTAGATATTCACAACCATGATTTAGCAATAAAAGTTTAAAAATTTACCTGTGATTTGAATTTTTAAATTATTTGCGAGTCTTTGCAAATTTTGAGGATGTTAAATGCTGATCTATACCACCTTCCAAATCTATCCTTTCCTTCAACCTTGAAAAGAAATTCCTTGTGCACTAAATCCACAATTTCTTTTGGGGGTGTTTCATGCAACCGTTCTAGATTTTATATAAAATAAAATAAAATAAATTATTATATTATGAATTATTTGTGCAATGAAAAAGTATTTGTTTTTAAATGTATACGTTTACCTTTTCCATTTTCTCCAATATTTCTTGCTTTTTTTGTTGATCAGATAACAACCATCGCGATAAAAAATTGTCAAAGTTGCAGATCGAGTATTATCAGCAACATTCATCAACAGCTTGTATCTAATGTAAACATAAATAATTAAATAATTTGAATATTGATAAATTAATTTATTTTTGCAAGTTGGAGTTTACTGTATGGTAGAAGTGATGTGCTTGTTACCTTTTGGACAATAATATTGTGCTCCGTCGGAGTATGCTGTTGTGTGACATTTGTAGTCATGATAATACTAATCATCTTTGGTCACAATTTCCTCAATCGCGACATGCACAATGAATATTGTACGTTGTAGTAATGAATAATTGGTTTAATTTTTTATTGTACTTACACCTGATTGTAATATTAACAGTGATAATAATATATATATATATATATATATATATATATGTAATACATTTAAATTTAAATTCTAACTTCAACAATCATAATGCTTATTTAATCAGAATCTTAATTAAAATCAATTAAAATTAATTAAAGATTAGAATAGTCAATAGAAGAGATAATTGAAATTTTGACAGAATATTAATGTATATACTTACTTTTAAAGTTTCTATATTGATTGATTTTAAAATATTTATGAATCTTTGGAAGGTTGATTAATTTTGATTAATAATTCATTTAATGTGTTGACTATATTGCATTAAATAGGAACGAACTTTTGGTCAAAGTTAATTTTAGAATACGAAATTAATTGATTAAAAAAAAGAACAAAAATGAATATTCAAATTTGAATTCTCAATCAAGCTTTATATCTTTACAATTTTTATAAAGCCTACAATTTTTATAAAGCCACGAAAATCAGAAGAAGAAAAAAAAGAAATTTTATGTTTATTTATTTCGTAAATACATATTTTAAAACAAAGTTCAAATTGTCACTGCCATTTGATTCATAAAATAATCAAACCTAAATAAATATAATAATTATAATCAATATCAATGTATGCATTAGTAAAAACAGTTTTTGTTATTAAGTTTTCTAAAATTGAGTACTTGTTTACAGGAAAAGTGTTAAAGTTTTAAAATCTACATTAAGAACATATTAAATTTATACATAAACTTCTGCCATCTCCTTTAACTCGGTTGCACCTTAAAAGCATGAAATAAATAATTTTTGAAATATCTTGTTTCCTAAAAAATCAGTCAAAACGTCTTCTGTCATTTAAGAGCCTATTAAATTTTTTCTTGTCATTGAAGGCTGCTTCTATGGCGATTAAATGTTTGGATGGGTAAAGCTTCTCTCTTTGTGTCTTTGGCTAAGCCTCCAAATAAGGTTATGTTAGATTTAGGCGCTAAAGTCTCGGCTCATTGACCTACCTTTGTGAATTTGGTTTACGGTCTTGGTGCTTCTTCTTGGAGGGATGTTGTTTTGGGGTTAAAGAAGGATTCTCATGCGTCGCTCCGCTCTGCTGTGGATGGGGTGGAACCCACTGTTTTTGATAGGGATGTCGTTCCCGTTCCGTGGTCGACAGAATTGGAGGGATTTTCCGTTGTTGGTGATTGTGGCTAGGTATTAGAGGGATCGTCTTTAATGATAACTTTGTGGGTGTTGTTTTGGTAAACCTCATGCGTAGCCTCATCTTTAGAGAAGGGAAGGTTGTTATGGCTTTGTCTTTTGACAGTCAGTTCCCTTTGTCTTTTCTGAGATCTTCTCCTGATGTCTCCTTGATGGGCGCCTTCATTGGTCGGTTTCTGTTTGATTTCCTACCACTTTGTTCTCTTCTACATCCAGCTGAGGCGGTTGATGTGGGAGCCTACGGTTTTGATTTGGTTCATCCTAATGCTGGTTCTGATGTGCTTGGTTTTTCTCCCTCTAGGCCGGAGTGTCTGGTCCCGTTTGAAGATGGTGGGGTCGCTCAACATCAGCTCTCTGATGTGGCAGTTAGTTTGGTTGCGCCGTCTTTGGATGCTTTTGATCCTGGTGTACCTTTTGCTTCTCTTCCTCGTAGGAGAGGGTGTCCAAAAAAAGCCAAGAGAGGTCGTAAGCCTCGTTAGGTTCCCTCGATGACTTGTGTGGGTTCAGTTGCGGTTGATGGTGGAGGTCCTTCCTCGAGTGCGTTCTTGCCCTCGCTTCGTCCTGCTCCGTTTGATTTAGGGAGTGCACCAGGTAGAACTTGAGATCCAAAGATATACTAATAAAAAGTTAAGTGTCTTGAGCACCAAAAAGTGTCGGTGGCCTTGTTATAAATAGTTACCACAAAGCTCAAAATGTATCCATAAAGAATAGTTATGATGTTCTTCATAAAAAAAAGAACCAGGATAGTAATCACTTAAAAATGAAGTTTTCCTCTCAATTGCCTTATTTTCAATAACCTATTGACATTCTTTGATGTCTCGCCTGTGAAACGCTCTGCTAGCATGTACCTCGTCTGAGTTTATAAAAACCTGGAAAAAGTACGATGCATTTATCATCCTAAATTACCCATGATTTTCTCTTTCCAATTTAAGAATTTTTCAAAATCACATCATTTCTTTCATATTAAACATGAGGGTAAATTTGGAAAAATTCATTAAATGTTTTATCAGTATTATATAAGTGACTTATATTTTGGGGAAAAAAAAAACTCTCAAAATATGACTTATAAATGGGGACGGATGGAGTATATTTTAATTAATGTTCATTATGATTTTGACATAAGCATTATGATTTTCAAATTAGGTTAGAAATTTAGGATTAACCTAAATTTATTTCGTTTTCATTTAACACTTTCTTTGTTATTAATTTACCTGATTATGTGCCAGAAAAAATTTACCTCATTGAAATTTTAGACAAATCAATCAAAACGCCTTCTGTCATTATTTTTTTAGATCGAAAATTTGGTACATGATTTTGGGATAAATTTTAAAATCTACATTTAAGAGCCTATTAAGTTCATACATAAACTTCTATTCAAAAAAAAAAAAGTTTATACATAAACTTCTACTATCCTTTTTTTTTTTACATTCTACTATCCCCTTTAATTCAACTGCACATTAAAAAGCACAAAATAAAGCCTTATAATTGTCCATAAATTTCGTTTCTTTTCTTATTATTATGGTCTTCAAAATCTCTTTTGGGTTCCCATGAAACACTATAATTTTAAAAATGCATTTGAGAGTCTATCAAAATTAACCTTGATCTTCTCATGTCCTTTAAAATTCGCCTACATCATAAAAACCTGAAATGAAACATCCCAATTATTTCAAAAAAAAAATGTTTCGTTCATTAAAATTTAGAAAAATTGGTACATGTTTATAGAAAAAAATGTGAATTTTATATATTATATTTAAGAGTCTTCAACATTTGAACTTAAACTTTTGCTATCCCCGGTAATCAGCTGCAACTTTTTTTTTAAAAATCCAAATATATTAATTATAATAAGGAAGGAAGAGGCTAAGCTCGAGAATAGAACAATGAGGATAACAAAAGCAAAAATATCCCCAATCATCCACAGAGATACAGGTTGGATTTCTATCTTACCCTTTGTGATCATTTCCACTTCCAAATCCTCCTCCAAGACCAATGGTCAATATCAGATTCAATTTCCATCAGCAATTCATAATCATATTTGGTAGGGAAATTTCCATTGCATGTAAGTGATCAAACTTGTATGATTTATCATTTAACAGGATTTTGAACTTGAGTTAAGACTCCTCTGTAAATTATCATGGTTGAAATTTTTCATAAAATTGACATAGGCACTTGTAACTTCTTATTACTAACACATTTTTTTCAATAACAAAGGCCTAATGTAAAATCATATATGGGCAAAATCCATGTATTATATTCCCTCGTGAATCTTTACCCTAATTACTTAATTACTGAGCATTGAAGTCCATTTAACTTGCACACTTTTCATTTAGAGGCCAATATTGTATATCAATGACAAAAAATATCATATCTATACAAATAAATATATGATACCAAGTCGCAGATAGAGTAACTTCCTAACAATAGCACTTCCTGAGTTAAGTATTTGGAAATCATTGTATAATCAGTGATTGGATTTTTGGCACAAATAGACTGCACATACGACACTCAAAAATATAAAAAGTTAAAAATATATACTAAGGCAATGTATATTAATTAATTGCTTGTAATGTGTAGGAGTCTCAATTGCTGTGTAACAGGGGAGAGAATCAAAAGAGGCACAGTGAGTGTGTGTGAAGTTACCAGAAAGAACCAAAGTAGTTCTTTCACAGTGGAACTATAGCACCAAATTTGGTTTTCTTCTTTCTCTGACTTCCTTTACTGTTATTGAATTAAACTATTGAGTGACCATACATGAGTTTGAGTTGTTGAGATATCTTCAAACACTGTCATTGCAAGTTCCATAGTTCTCAATCCAAAAGGAGTTTGAGTTGTTATATCTTCAAACCCTGAGTTTAGCTATACTCTTAATTAAACTAAACACATCAAATACTCACAGAAGGCAAACTTGGAGATGGAGATTTCAAAGGTGAAATCCAAAGCCTTTATTTAAAAAGAGTGCTTCCAACGCAACACGATGAAATCCACCAAACCAATTTCCTGGAGGTTGACATCAGTTATCTTCTGCAAACTACAATGAAATACTATTTCCAATAGTGCATGCCAAAAGATGAAAATGCAGAGTAAAATAATCAGAGCATAAAAGCATAGTACATTGCTTTTTCTGTATTTAGCTTGCTGAGGGGAAGATAATGAAATAAGAATTCAGTCACACAAACACAACAATGATTTTTCGGCCATATGTAACATGCAAGAAGAGAAGGTTCAGATTATGTTAAGAATTCTCCCTTATGAGATAATAATCTTCCCTTTAGCTCCTACCATGTTTCAAATGTCCTAATTTGGTCCCTGGGTTTGATTTCTTATTCTGCATGAAGTTACAATAATGGAAATGATAGCCGACATCTTATCCGGAGGTCATAATGCAATGGAATTTTGAATAAAGAAGAATTTTTAATATATGTAACTAATTAAACAAATCCTCAAAACAATTAAAGAGAAACAGAAGATGCTAATTAATAAAACTTTCACCCCTCTACTCTCTCACAAAGATAAAACATTTCCATCATCCATTTCATAAAAGCCTCAAGAGAAAAAATAACTAATAAGCAATAGTATACAACAACATATGCAAAAGGGTGAGAGATAGACCAGTCCCTTACAATGGATCTATATACTCATACTCAAAAGAATGAATCATTGAGTAACAATTGCACAGTGAAAATCAACTCAATAACCAACATAAAAATTTCAATAAATTGAAGAGATTGAATTGAACTTCAATCGTGGATTAATACTCATCTTCTGCCAAACTACTTGAATTATTTGTCAAAGAAAATACGAAATCACAACCAAAAAATTTGTGGATAGCATCCTTTTATTCCAGACTCTTAACACCATCAAAATGAATGAAGAAAAAGAAGCTTAATTTGAGAAGTCTAATCAGTTTGAGCCGTATGCTAAAAAGAAGCTTGTCAAGGATATTCATGAAGAGTAGCCTCCATTCCCTAAATTCCCTGTGGCACATTATCTCAAATCCCTGTGGCACATTATTTATAGGCTTAATCCTCAAATTAGTCCCTGTCTTTGTCTTGCCGTCTGAACTAGGTCCCTGACCGGAAAAATTTGTGGAATAAGTCCTCTATTTTATAAAACGTCTGGAGCAAGTCCTCGCCGGAGTCTGGAGCTCCGGCGAGTGATGATATGGCATGATGACTGTATTAATGAATCATACGTGGAATTTTAAAAAAATTAAAAATTTACACACCTGAAAAACAAAATAATTAAAAAAACCCAAAATTAATCAAAAAAACCTAATTTCCCAAATATTTTTTTTTTGGAAGAACAGATTACAAAACATTCATTGAAGTTTAACAAGTTCAGCAAATTCAACAGGAAAATATGGAAAGACAACCGAGTATGTAATTCCAACTCAAAACAAACAATTGGCTTAACGAGTAATGATCCATAAAGGTGCATAAATTAATAGTTATGCATCAGAGCTGGGTCTTTCTTTGTGGTGTATGCAGCGTACTCTTTTCCAGCGACATGTTTCATTATCTGACCTCTGAAATCAAGAACTGCATATGTGAACGCTAATGCTGATCCTGTAGAAAGTGCAATTGAGATGCTCCTTCCTCTGTAGAACCCAAAAATTCATCACATCATCTCCTCTCCTTCATCTTCTTCTTCATCATACCCATGAAAACCCCACCTACAACCGAACGCGAACCCCACCACCACCTGCAACCGAACGCGAACCCCAACCCCACCTGCAACCGAAACCTCCTCTTCGTTGCGACACCTCATCTTCTTCAGATCCAGGGATGAAGCTTTCTCCTCTCTTCTTCTCTCGTTCGCAACTTTATCTCTGGATCTGATTGGGTCAAAATGTTGCGGGCACTGGTGCTGGTTCTGGGGAAGAAGATGTGAGGGCGGTACTTGGTTTGGGTTCTAGATTCAGATCCAGATCTTGGTTCTCTCTCCAGTCAAGATCCATAATCAGAGCGTCCAGATCGAAAGAGGAGGAAGGATCAGAGCGGCCAGAAACCCAGCCAAGTTCCAATCTTTTGGGGAGTGATCGAAAGAACCCCAAAAGCTGTTGAGAATTCAGAGTGGTTGTAGCTTTGTGGGTTCTATGGTAAAGTGACAATGGAATTCAGAGTTCAATTTTGGTTTTGGCTTGTTTTATGCTCGTGGAGTAGTGGAAACGAGTTTCAGTTGGGTTGGTAATGCTTTTGATTTCAACTTTTGAGTGATAGGGATTTGTTGGTAAGGCCCTGTGTTGGTGTGGTTCTGAATTTTTTAGATGTGTAGATGAAGATGAAGGTGGGATTGAATGATGATTTAGTGTTTTTATTTTAATGCTGGATGATTTTTTTTGAAACGTTAATGGTGGATGATGAAGATGAAGATGAAGATGATAAAGAAGAAGATGAAGATGAACAAGATCCAGATGAATGGTTAAGAATTAGAGTTTTCAGATTTTTTATTAATTAATAATTTTAATTTAATTAATAATTAAATACATGTCATTTAAAATTTAATTAAAAATGACATGGATAAAGCCACGTAAGCTTTCCCTTGCCACTCAGCAGCCTCGCCGGAGCTTCAGGCTCCGGCGAGGACTGGCTCCACACGTTTTGAAAAAATGAGGACGTTTTCCACAAATTTTTCCGGTGAGGGACTTAGATCAGACAGCGAGACAAAGACAGGGACTAATTTGAGGATTAAGCCTTATTTATATAGCACCAATTTGGCAAGAGTTAAAAGGGGGAAAACATGTAGAACATGGATCCACTAACTGTAGATGTTACTGAATCAGTGTTAAGGTTTCTGAGCTGTTTGTCAAGTTACTGTAATTATGGAAAGGAGAAATTTGAGACAACTAATCAAATTATTAACTCAAACTAATCAGGCAACTAATCAATCACATTAAAAAATTTGAAAAATGAAAAATACTACTTGAAGATACCTGAGATGAGGGCATAATGGCAGACAGGGTGAACATAAGGGAAGACAGCCGCTTGTGAAGATGAAAATCAGGGAACAAACGCCGTGGGGAAGGTACTGAATCGTCGTCGTGCCGTGGAGAGGAGGGAGGCCACGGGTGGCAATGATTGGGGTGTTGCTGAATGATCGTAGGTGCGCCGAGTCAGCTTTGTACCTTGATTCTAGTATTCACTATGAGCTTGAAATTATATTCTACTTAGTAAGTGCATAAAATAAAAAAACACAAGGATTAGTCTACTACACAGAAGTACCAAAATGAAGCAAATAAGGATAGGTTGATGAGAAAGCAATAACATTTATTGCCTTCCACTGATAGCTGTGATACCAACACTAATAGGAAATTGAGAAACACCTGTGCAGCTTGTAGTTCCAAACCTTGATCTTGTAGTCAACACCTGAAATTGAAAAAACACTCAATTTGATAATAGTTGACGAAAAAGCTTCAGATCTAACAGGTGGATTGAATGGAAAATGGGGATGAAGACAGAGAATGTATCGCCGGAGACCATGTGATTAATCATTTCCAAAACAAACCATGTGGTTAATCATTCAAAACATGTTGAAAATCATGTTAATTGTACCTGAAAATAGACATGAGAATGGAGGATATTTCATCTGCTTCAGCAGTTTATGGTGAAACCATCCAGAACAATTTGCATATATTTGACTCTGCAGTAGGATACATGAGATGATATGAGACAGACACATCACATCAATAAAACGCAGAAACTTAATACGATTTCTTATGAACACACTTATTGTGCATTACCTAAAGAGATGACTGCAAAAAAGAAAAGAAAAGGTATATTATGCATTACCTAAAGAGATGACTGCAACCAAAACAATTGTTTTTTTGTAGATAAGCATTAGTCTTATAGAGCCATAAACTAAGAATCAAGTACTTCTGCTTATTGTTTTAAACAAAACCATTTAGACTATCAGTTTTGGGACTTTAGAGGGAATAATTAACAGGGAAAGTTTCATACACAAGTGCAGAATTTACCTTGATTTGTCATGTAAACTGCAACATTGAATTCTGCAGCTATCTTTATCAATCAAGAAAGCATTTGTGCCAGTTTTGGCTGCAATGGTTATTTTTCATATCAGCAAAAAATGACATAGAGAAGGGAAAATGTTGATGTAATGGAATTTAAATGACCGATTCATATACCTGGCGCTGCAAGCTCTCCTCTTCCTGAAAAGTCCACCCTATACAAAGCAATCCTTGAATCTACAATCTGCCATAAGTCAATTCTGTTAACTCTCCATATCCCATAATATTGCAACTGAAGATAACTCTGTTCAATGTCAGTAACATCACACTGGTTCTTCAGACATTTTAGCAGCTAAGCCAAGGATGAGGTTGTACTGATGCTCATAAGTGTAGGCACGAGCATAGATAATCTTGCAGTCACAAATAGATGATGGTGAGCAGTCAGCACAAAATTATTTCTCTCCAGTACCCAATTGAATGATCCAGGAAATAGAGGAAACTTACATTATCCAAAAACCATGTAATAATGCGATTAACAATGTATATATCTCAGGTAAAAGATCCAAGGCAGAAACATGATTTCCATCTAAAATTTGAAAACAAAGAATCATATCAGACAAATCATTGCAATTAATTTTACAATCACAAAATGACTCAAGTGTTTGACTAAAAATTATCTCAGCGAAACTTTTCAACTCACGTTTGAGTTAGTGTCCACTTTGACATCTGTAGTGAAGTTCTTGTTCTTTAGCTTAGTGCTAACATCCGCCAGATATATCTTGCCCTTCTTGACACACCGGTTGAAGTGATTTCCTGAATATAGAAACTCATCGAAACTATGAGAACACATATATCCTAAAGACAAAACCTAGAAGAATTATACAGAGAATCTAGCAATTGTACCTGGGCTACATGCGTATAGCTCTTCCTAATATTTTGTGATGTTCAAGCTCTCACATGGAATACTATTAATGTTATTCCCGTTCAGATACCTTAGCAAGCTGCTTCAATAATCACCACAACAAAGAAATGAAAAACAAAACCTATGGGCAATGAGAACATAAACAACTCAAAATATATAAATATCATCTCTCAATTAGATCCAGGAGTAAATTCATAGAAGAGAAAAGAGCAGGAAGCCATGAACTGCAAAGCCAAGGGAAAAAACAAAATCTCATTCAAATAACAAAACACAGATGAAAAAACAAAGACTGAGATTGTGAGGAATCTTCTCACTAAGAGAATCAGGATTTGCTATAAACATAAAAGCTCTTACCTTTATGGAGGATCTGGAGAATTTGGGACCCTAAATCAAAGAGCAACTCTGATTTAGAAGACGAAATAGAGGGTGTAATGAAGGATTAATTAAAAGCAAAATGAAGAAGCACAATCTAACGAATGCAAAAATTATTTTATGATTTCAAGCAAGGTTAAGAGTGTACTCAATTTTTTCTTGAGAGGTGCGATTGAGATATGCGATTGAAGTTCGAGAGAATTGGAAGGTCGAGGGGATGAAATCAATGCATCGGAGCAGGCTATGAGAGATGCGATTGAGACAATCCATAGTATATACAAATAAGCTTCGGCCTGCAGTACCTAAATTACTCCCTAATCAAAATCCAGTGAATAAAAATCTAAAATTAGGGTAACTGTAAACCATACATCAATTAAGCCCTAAATACCTGCGGTGTCGCCGTCGTACCGTGGATAGGAATGAGGTCGGGAGGGGCGATTTGGTTCATGGAACTTTGATGAGAGAAACGCACTTCGGTCCCATGCTGCCATCAATTCTATGCCAAACAGTATACCCATAAACATCCCAGAAAGCAAACCCATTGTCACAGATTCCAAACAGGAACCGAAAATTCACAACCCAAGACCCTACATGAAGTAGAAGCAAATTTGAAGAACCTAACTCCAAAAAAAAAAAAATTAAATTCAAGCTAAAAATTGAAACTTTCTTTGAAATTTGAGAAAAAAATACTTACAGATTATAACTTTAGTGGCTGAACACTAACTTTATGGATATCTTTGAGAGAATAATTTTCTCTAATTTGAAGCTTGATGAGGGGAGAAATTAAAGGTGAATAATTTCCTATTTTGAAAAATCTCTAATGTTCATATAAGTTGTTTCCTATTCCAATTTTTTCGAATTTCATTAATAATTATCAATAGACCAGATTGGCTTGTAGGCCAAGATTAAGGTTTTCAGAAGCTGTGCATACCATGTTGGCAGCACAGAAGGATTAAGAAAATTAGACAATGAAAATGAAAATAGTACCTGAAAATGGAAGCAGTTTCAACTGCTTTAGAAGTTCACGGTGACACCATCGAGTCTCAAGCCCTACAACTGCAAGTCAAAACCAAAGAGGGAATCAATGATTAAACCTTCTTGCTACTTGGGTTCTGAAGCTTGATCCAACTTCCATCAGACACGTCATATTTCACTTTGGAAAGATCAAACCTCCTTCAAAGCACTGAAAACAGGCACATATGCCTGCATTGTAAATATTATTTACAGAAGAAAATACACCTTAGTGGTTGTTTAATGGTAAAAGGAACTGTTCATATTTCACAGAAAAAAAGGTAAAAGGAACTGCACAGATTAGAACCTGTACAAAGAAACAAAGTATGATCAGAGAGGCTATGTTGGTACAAACATGCCTCTCTGTTTTATGTTGATGCTGATATTTCACAGAAAAAAAAGGTAAAAGGAACTGGACAGATTTTACATGAGAGAGAGAGAGAGACAGATACCTGACACATACCAAAAACTAATCAATTCATAGACTCAAAAAATTCAAACTTAGAGTAATTGCAAGTGATTCAACACAATGAAAAAAGGAACCCAGAAACGAAGAAGTCAAGATGCGAACAAAAGCCACCAGAAGTTATGAACAACAAAAACCCAAACTTAATTCATGAAGATTTGGAGAACGAAAAAAACGTACCTTGAACTAATTATTGCGCTTGATCAACTTGTGCTTGTTGACCTCCATGTCTTTGATGTCAATAGCTTCTTCTTGAGGAAGCTCAAGATCATCAATAATCTCAGGGGCCTCCACTGGATCAACAATTAAAAAATCTTCTTCAGTAGTCCTGCAATGCAAATCAAATGAAATTAAATCAATAGATGTCAATTTTGTTGAGTGATTATTTGAATATGAAACCCTAACAAACGAAGAAAGAAAAGGAAGGTAGAGTGAAGTGCGAACCCGATCATGGTGAACTTAGGAATTGAGAGAGAGTTGAGAGAGTGGTCGTTGAGCTTGGAACCGAGTTTAGGGTATAAGAACTTCTGGCGAATGGGTAAAACGTTGGTTAACTTCCAGATTCGACACTTGAGTTCGACAATGGTGTCGTCGCCGCAGACTCGCACCGTGTAATCCTTGCCGCTCCATTTGACCTTGAGTGGCATCTCCTCCTCCGATGTCTCTCTGACTCTGGAAATTGAAACCCTAAACCAGTTAAGGCCACCAGAAGCAGGTACAACCCAGAATCAAGACAGGAAGAATTGGAGAAAGAAAAAAAAAAGTACCTGAGTCGAGACTGGAAGAGATGGATTGAGGCTTGCGATTGGAAGGGTCCATGAGAGATGCGATCGAAGGACTCATGAATTGGAAGTGGCCATGAGAGATACGATTGAAGGTCGATTGCCATTGTTGATTTCGGATTCAAGGGCTTTTGAATATGAAAATCAAAGACGGTGAGGAAATTCTGGAAGAGATGAAGTTGAAGGTTGAAACGGTGAGGATGTTACGCTTATGAGAGAGGAGAAAACGCGTTTAGAATAAATGGGATTAAGGAGAGATGAGTGAAGGATAAGGAAAAAGGTGTAGGATAAGAGGAATGAAGGATTGAGTGTCATGAAGGATTTTTCATGATATTAACCAATCAGATGATGCCACGTATGTGATGACTGTGCTGAGATCTTTTCCTAAATATATATACTATGGATTATACTTCACCCGTTCCTTTCTGTAAGAATTTGTTTGTTTTCCTTAATATAAGAATCCTAACTAGATTTAAAAAAAAAATTATTAGCTTTTTCCACATATGATATTTCATTTATTAAACTTTTGTAATTCCAAAAGTTTGAATTATCACTAGAAATTAATTCTTTTTCAACATTAATTAAAAGTAAAAATGGAGGAAGATTGAATCAACTTTTATAAAACTAATACTATTACATTAATTAACTTCATTACAATGTTTTCTTAATAAGCGTAATTGTCTCAATGAAGTGTTATAATTAGAAATAGAAGGAAGGGTAACCTTTTTCAAATTACTATATTGATTAAAATTTGAAATTATAACTAATCATCAGCATTTATTGTTTTTCAACCTCTAAAATCTATCTCTAAAACCGGGTAAAGCGTAGGTACTAGATAAAAATAATGTGAAATGTCATTTTGGTAAATCTTGAAGATGATTAAATAGTACTACCTTCGTTCCTATTTAACTGTTTGGGAAGAGAAAAATGAGAGCAATTAATTTGTTAATTTTCAGAAAATTATTACTTATTTTCCTAGTTACCCTCTAAAATGTGTTTTATCTTTCTTTATTTATTGCTCCTACAAGGTCACAATTAGGATAAACATCATTTAATACTCTCTTGAAATGCTAAGTAGACAGATATATAGAAACACAGTTTTTTTTTAAAGTGAACAGTTAATAAGGAACGGAGGTAAGAGTATATTTTTTAAAATACGCTAAATAATATAAATTACTAATTCAAATCTCATTTAATACAGTTCTATTTAAAAAAATCAAATGATAACTAAATTAAAAAGAGCGTGTTTTATTAATCTTATTGTTTTCAATTCTGTTGTAGAAAAGAAATTGAAAAAAACAGGCAAAGAGATCCTGAAAGACCTGCAGACATGTGAACATAGGCGTGGTTCGAAAGCTTTTTGTCACAGGTAATTGTGTTGTATTGGCATTTGGCAACACTTGTATTGCACCCAATCAAAAAGAATGGAGAAATCGAGATAAAAGCAGAACCTATCATTATTTAATTGCTAATCACCAAAAGCGAAGATTTTAAAATTAAAATACCTCTCATATTAAAATTATATGCCATCACACTATATAGGGAAGGCAAGGGAAAACTTTTTTTTTTTTTTTTGAAACTGAAGGCAAGGGAAAACTTTTTATGCCCAAAATGTATGGATAAAAACTCGTTAGAGTAAAATTACATCCATAAATATCCACAAATTTAGTTATTTGATATTCGATACAATAAGATGGGTCTGGAATATTGTAACATCCATTTATTCTTTTTCTGAAAGGTGTATGCATTAAAATTAAACCACAGGAGGCATAAATGCCAAAATATCCTAGGTAACCAAATGAAGAACAAAGTTTGGAGCCTCCTCCACCCACACCTCATTTGGGTGAGTGAATGAGGTTTTGGCTAGAAGATCAGCCACAGCGTTACCAGAACGTCTTACAAAAGATAAAGAAAAAACATAAAAAGCTGAAGTCAAACGACGACAATCACTAACAATAGTAGCTAAGAAAGAAACCCCCTCGGTCCGAGCCTTCCACCAGTTAAATAACTGTAGACAATCGGTCTCAAAAATCACCCTACGGAATCCAAGATCAATAGCCAAACGTAGAGCCCACCGAAAACAACTTGCTTCAGCCAAAAGCGGAGAAAGCGAAGCGACTGAGGACTCCATAGCCGATGCCATAATCTCACCATCATGATTTCTAGCTATCATTCCAAAGCCTCCTACTCCTCCTGAATTAAAACTAGCATCAAAATTAACCTTGATAATACCTCGTTGTGGTCGGCACCATAAGGTCTGAAGTTGTCGTGGCTGCCCGTGATGAGAAGACTGACCCGCTGGAGCTGGCAGCAACAGTGAAGCTCCCTGGACCGTCACTATGGGTGATAAGCTAGCTCGCCGGAATCTAGTGTTGTTCCTCGCTTCCCACAGCGCATAACACAGCGTTTGGACCGTTGCAATGGTCGCTGGATCACTGGTCGACAGTACCTCTAGCCAAAACTCTTCCAATCCTCCAAACCGCTCCATTCGTAAGGCCAAAGGGGAGCCATACCAGAACACCCTTGCCGCTGGACACTCTAAAAAGACATGTTTCAAATCCTCATAGCCTGAATCACACCACGCACATAGGTCATCCACATCCATGTTTCAGATCCTCATAGCCTATAATTGTTTTTTGGACTTACCAATTATAGTCGGTAATCCCAAATATTTGTCATAGCTCTCGACCGCCTTTACTCCCAAAAGCTGCTTAAGCTCATCAAATCTGGTTTGCTGCACATTTCGGCTAACAGAGAGCATTGATTTGTCAAGGTTGAACACTTGTCGGGAAACCCGCTCATAAGTAGCAAGGATTTCTTTTAGGCATTCCGCCTCACGAACCTCAGCCCTACCAAAGAGAATACTGTCGTCTGCAAAAAGCAAATGAGAGATAACAGGAGCAGACCTTGCTAGTTTTATCCCAGTTAAATTCTTGTCAACAATAGACCTATTAATCAAAGCAGAGAAGACCTCTCCACATAAGATAAACAGATATAGTGAAAGAGGGTCTCCCTGCCTCAAGCCTCTATTTGGCACAAAACTTGACTGTGGATTACCATTCAATAAGATTGTAAATGAAACAGTAGAGACACAGCTCATAATAAGATTAATCCAATCTGGTGGAAAACCCATAGAAGTCAAAACAGATCTAAAAAATGACCATTCTATACGGTCGTACGCTTTGGACATGTCCAATTTCAGCGCCATAATGCCATTTCGGCCATTGATTTTCTTCTTCATGTAGTGGAAGCTCTCATATGCAATCAAAGCATTATCTGTTATTAAGCGACTAGGTACAAAAGCACTTTGTGATTCACAAATTAGATCAGGCAAAATCATTTTCAGTCTGTTCGCTATTGTTTTAGTCACAATTTTGAATATCACATTACATAAACTGATTGGCCTAAACTGGTTTGCATGCACAAATTTCTTAACCTTTGGAATAAGAACAAGCACAGTATGGTTAATAATACCTGGCGACACATGTCCATGCAGCATCTGCAAGCAGAACTCCGCCACATCATCCCCAATTACTCCCCAAAAACGCTGGTAAAAAAGGGCGGGAAAGCCATTTGTACCAGGCGCTTTGGTAGGGTGCATTTGAAACAAGGCTTCTTCCACCTCTTCTTTTGTAAATGGCTCAGCTAAAACCTCCATGTGGGCCCCTGTCAGACAATTAGCCACCAAAGAGGTAGCTTCTGCAATTCCCACAGGGTTTGAGGTTGCAAAAAGTTGCACAAAATAATTAGTTAAAACTCGAGCTATGTCTCTATCCTGAACAAATTCCCTTCCCCTGTCATCCTCTATTTTTTCAATCATATTCCTCTTTTGCCTCTGTGTTGCTTTTTGGTGAAAGAAACGCGTGTTCTTGTCACTGTCTTTCAACCAAGTGGCTCTAGACCTTTGACGCCACCATTTCTCCTCTTGCTCAAGAAGCACATCGAGCTGGTGCTCGACCTCCTTGGTTTTTTGCAACGTCGCTGCTGTTTGAGTCTCTCTTTGAAGGTCTTGCAAGAGTGCCTTTTGATCAGAAATCTTCCTTGGTATATCTCCAAACTTAGCCTTCCCCCATCCTTTTAGCAGTCCTCCTACCTCGGCAATTTTTGTCGGTAAATCATTTCGCGATCTGCACCAAGTTTCCGTGACAACCTCTGCGCACTCTTCATCCTCTTGGAGCCACAGCTCCTCAAAGCGAAAGAGACATGCCCTACCCAACTCTTTCCTTCCCCTGCGAGCACCACAAGTTAGTAAAATACGATTGTGATCAGATTTATACCTGGACAAGTGGTGAACGACTGTAACAGGCCAAGTCTCATCCCAAGCATCATTGACAAGAGCATAATCTAACCGCTCCTCAATGGTACTAGGAGCCTCTCTGTTATTTGACCAAGTAAATCTGTATCGTGTAAAATTCACATCATGTAAACAACATTCCGCTCTTATTCTGGCCGCCCTCTGAATATGATTTAAATCAGGCGGGTCTCCCCCCAATTTATCACGCGGGGATAAACAATCATTAAAATCACCCACACACAAACTCGGAATTGAATCATCACTCAAAAAAACGTTTAACTAAGAACCAAGTCTCCATTTTCCGGCGGTCATCCGGAAAACCATAGACTCCTAACACCTGCATAACTTTTTGATCTTCCAAATGTGTAACAGTAAACAAAATATGATTCAAAGAAAAAGAAACAATAACAACATCAACATTCTGACCCCAAAGTAAAAACAAACCTCCTGCACGCATGTGTCCTTGGCCCGCACAAGGGACCGGGAAGATATTCTGAAGTCCCCCCAAGCCTCTCTGTCGCAAAGCCTCCGGCTCATGCAGTTTAGTCTCCATAGCAAACACAACATCGGGCGCTTCAGAGTGGATGAGCCTACCAAAGGCCCGCACTGCCAGTAGGTTCCCAAGCCCACAACAGTTCCACGAGAGGATTCTCATTGAGGTGGGCGGGACTGCTCCACAGTAACCGCCAATCCCAATCTAGATTCAGAATTGTTCTTCTCCAAAGGGGGAGAAATCCCCGAGCCACTCGGTCTAGAAATAGCAGAAGCTCCGCTTGTCCGTTTCCTAGAATTCAAAGGCCCCATATTATTATTATTATTATTATTATTATTATTATTATTATTATTATTATTATTATTATTATTATTATTATTTCCACCTCCTCCCTCACGTATCTGTATGCCCAAGTTGCTTCTCCCATGAATCATATCTCCCCATTCATTTGTGGATACCCAAGATTTCAAATGCCTCTGAATACTAATTTTTTTAATCTCATTCTTTAAAGTATAATGTAAATAATTAATAATGGAATTTATGAGTTAAATTATGAAAAAATTTACTGTGTTTATGTTTGAAATTTAAAAAATCTTTTTAATGGGTTTGTATAATTTTAAATAATTTATTGTCTTCAATTAACTTTTGTTTATATGTTTCAAAAAAAAAACTTTTGTTTATGGTTTTTATTTTAATAAATAGTATGAACATATACATGGATAATCATGGATACTCGCAGATATACTAAAATCACGGTTTAAAAATCACTTTCGGAATATCCATGTGGGTGTGAAATATGTATAAACTAGAAATAATACCCTTGCGTTGCACGGATTTATTTACACTATTTTTTTATATAATATAAAAATTATTATACTGTAATTAAATTTCTTTTGCATTAGCATTGAATTAATTTTAAAAACTTTGGTTTTAACCTATTCTATTGATTTCGGTTATGTGTTTTTAGGTTTATTATTGTGTTTTCAACTGCAGAGGGGCTGATTTATCATATATATCTGGTTGTAAACATTGATACTCAATAAGGGGAATATTGTCCCCAGGTTTTATTCTATTTATCAATCATAACTAATCTTTAAAAACGAATTTAATAATTTGAAAAATTCTTAAGTGAATTTGAAATATTTCAAATCAAGTAATATGGTTTTAATATAAGTTATAATAACATATTTTTTTATAGACTTTTATCAACAATGAAATAATTTTAACATAAAAATTATAATAAGCTATAATTTTAGTATCGTAAATATTATTTAGTAAATTTAAGTTTATTAAACTTTTGTTATCATTATTTTTCTCTGTCATGCTTCCTTAAGTTATTTTTACTTCTATAAAATAGATCAAAAATTGTATTTAAAGATTTTTTTCAAAAAATATATACATTCGATATAGTAATAATTATATCTTATAGAGACTTTTTTTTTAATTTTCAACTATTTCTTCGACATTATTTATCAATAAATATTTTTTTATAAGTAAAAAATAGTAATTTTTTTTATATTTTTGTTTTAAATTTATCCACTTATGATTAATAAATAATAAGATTTATAATTATTATCAATAATTATTAAAGAATATAAACTAATTATTATAAACAATCTATTATTGTCATTAATGTAAAGGTAGTCAATTTCAATTATTATTATTTTTTAAAAATTCACCTCAATTTGTAATGAATAATTAAAATTTAAATAATTTAAATATTAATTTTAAATAAGATAAATTGAAATTTTTTAAATTTTAATAGTTACTTTTAAATATGTGAAATTGAAAAGTTTAACAATTAATAATTAATATAATGAATAATAAAGTGGATGTAGTTTTTATTTTAGATTTCAAATTTTTTATTTAATATTTTTATTTCAAAAGAAACTTAGTATTTTTTTATTTGTTTAATGCTATTTTTTCAAGTGTGCTTTACACATGTATATAGAAGATAAAAAAAAATGAAATTTTCTTAAGCTTTGCCTTTGATGAATACTAAAAATTAAAATAAACCTATGGGAAGGGATGTTTAGAGAGAGAAGCTATGGGAAGGGACCTCAACCACGGCGGTTTCAGCCATGGCGAGGAGCGGTGGTGCCACCTCGGAACGGGGGGACGCAGAAGCAAAGAGAGGAGCAACCGTGGCATTGGGAAAATTATGGCCATGGTGGCTCTCAACGTCAGCCAGGATCAAGGATAACCGTTGTGAACCGATGGAAAATGCAGAACCAGAGGCAGCGGTGGCCACAAAGGGAGGAGCAGCAATGGCGTCGACATACATATGGCACTTTTGGCTCTCAACGACAGACAGGCTCTGGTGCAGCTGATGCAAATTTGGTGAAAACACAGCAACAATGGCGATCTCAACCAGAGGTGAGACGTGATGAGTCTGAAAGGAAGAACTCAGGCCAGCAGTCATTCTCGATGTTCATTGACGGCCTAGGCGAGAGGATTACGCGGGTGAAATTAAGGTCAATCTTTAGTAGAGCAGGGACTCTGTGTGACGTTTTCATACAACGGAGAATTAAATATGGGCGACGATTCCGATATGGTTTTGTTCGTTTCCAGAGAGATGATGAGGCATGGAGGGCTATCCGCATGTTTCATGGCCTGCGTTTGGAAGGAAATTTTATTGTGGTTTAGAAAGCAAAAATACAACGGCCTACCTGGAGGTCGAAGATGCCGACGCCGGGACGTTATAAGTATGAAATTCAAGGAAAAGTTTGGAGGCCAAAGGGACAGCCACAGACAAACACCCAGGGAGCAGGAAGAAAGCAAAATGAGGTCACAGAACGGACAAGGGAAGTGTCTCAACAGCCAGAGGTTGGCCCGCTTCATTTCACAACCCCAGAATTGGGTGATGGCTGGTTTAGGAGATGTGCTCAGGCACGCACCCTTGACCTCACGTCTATAGACATTGTGCAAGATGAGCTGAGTCGAATTGGGATGTATAATTTTCGCCTAATTCCATTAGGAGAAAATGAAGTGATTCTGGAATTTGAGAACAATGAAGAAATGTTGGATACAATTGCAGAATGCCGGACTTTCTTGGAACAAAAGCTCTCTGACATTAGACCGTGTACGACGCTTACTTTTGGCGTTGCGCAACTTGTCTGGATTCGCCTTTGGCAAGTATCAGTAGGATTATGGACTGAACATTTTTTTACTGCAGTTGGAAACAGAATGGGAAATTATGTGTCGTCGGATACAGCAACGTTGTCGAGGTATCGCGTTGATTATGCCAGAATACTAGTTAGAATGCACCATCCGTTGGTACAAAGCTTCACAGTGTCTGTTGATGTCGATGGTACGTCTTGTATTATTTTACTTGACAAGGATTCTGTTACTTATGATTATGGGTGTGTTGAAAATATGCCAACTACGCCATGGAAGGAATATGTGTCAGAGGATGACGTCTCTGAGGATGATGATATGAATGGTGGGCTTGGTATAATCATGGATGACGTTAAGGTACCAGATTTTGAGACCGCCAGAGATGTGGTTTCTGATGAAGAAGATGAAGTGTAACGGGACGACAGATTGGTAGGTTTCGCTGTGCTTGAGGCTGATGCGCTTGTGCAGGGGCAGGACGGTGCCCTGCAACAGCACACGGTGGCGATTGAACCACCGCCAGAGTCACCGGCGAGAGAGCCATCACAAGCAGGATTTTTGAATTCTGAAACGGAAGCCATAAATTCTATAATGAATTCTAAGGAGCAGTTACAGGACCTAATTGAGGCTGGTTATACGTTGAATGATATTGAAGAATGGGGGAAGACTTTAAAAGGAAGCAAGATATCTGATAATGGAAAACAAATCTTGAATAAAGAAATTCAAAATCCTGCCCTAGACGATTCAAAAAGAAAATATGCGGTTACAGGTTACTCATTTAATACTAATGATTTGTTTTTGACAACAGATTATCTTAGGCATTCAAATACCTTGAACTTGAAATGGGGCCCACGTTTTTTTCCACAACAACAAAGACAAGGGACGTGTTTGCCAAGAAGCCAAGCTACACAAAACGTATTTTTAAGTTTTCAACAACAGACGTGTTTGGCTCAGCAGGGAAACAACAAAAACGAGTTTGGGGAAGCTGTACGTTTAGAAGAAAAATCAGAGGTTTTTGTTTACACGACTCCAAATCAGATTGTGAGGAAACTCATCTCCACAACCTTGCAAGCGACTCAACCAGAACACGATCAACGCAACCAGAAGGAGCTTCAGAAGCAAAACTCGACACCACCTGAGCAAGTCGAAACTCCTGTCCAGAAGTCCCCATCTGTTATAGTTTCCCCACAAACAAACTCATCACAGAAAAGCTCCCAAAGGGGGCGCCCGAAAGGGAGTAAAAATAAGCCTAAACCATTGCCTATTGAATTTTTGGAACCAGTTCCGGGAGAAGACGGTGTGACGACGCGTGCACAACGAACTTGGCTGGTTGGAAAACAGTTGGGTCTGAAAGCACAAGGGTCGGAAGCTTTGATGATTAGAGGCTTGGAAGCACAAATCTGCCAGAATCATCCACACCTTAACTGATATGCCCGAGTTCGTGGTTTACATGGAACGTACGGGGGTTGGGAGGGTCAACGAAGAGGGAAGCAGTAAAGAAGGATGTTTTGCAGTGGAAGCCGGAACTTTTGCTATTACAGGAAATAAAGTTAACTGAGCAACGACAGCGTACGGTAGAGCCATGGACGCAAGGTATGCAAATGCGTCATGTCGAGGTTCATTCTGAGGGTGCAGCGGGGGGCCTAATGTGTCTGTGGTGGGAGAACTCTTTACAGCTGCTGCTGGTACTGTTGTGGAGTTTTTATGTTGCTGAGACATGTCTGTTATGGATCCTGGTGCATGCTGCGTTTGCTGTTGTGTAAAACCAAAGCTTTTGGATGATGTTGCTGTACCTGTGTTTGCTGTTGTGCTGATATGCTGTTGCTGAAGCTGGTATTAAGTGCTGGTGTAGATGCTTGTTGTTGCTGTCAAAAGAAATATGCTATTGTTGCTGTCATAAACCAGATGTTGCTACTGTCTAATTAAAACTGTTGTTGCTGTTGCTGCTGGTGCGAAAATGGAAGCTCGCTGTTGCTGGTTTTGCTGATTAATAAGGATGTAGATGCTTGCTGTTGCTGTCAAAAGAAATATGCTGTTGCTGCTGTTATAAACGACATGATGTTGCTGTCAAATTAAAACTGTTGTTGCTGCTGCTACTGTTGCGAAAATGGAAGGTCTTTTACACATGCTGTTGCTGGTTTTGGTGATTAATAAGGTTGAGGTCGTAATGGATACTTGGGGATGAACCTGTTGGTGCTTCGGCTTCTAGTGGACGTCTTAGTTTTTGAGTATTTGTTTTAATGTATTGAGCTAAAGGATGTTAGCATTGAACTCAGGTACAGAATGACTATCTCAAGATTGTAGTACTCTTTTTCCTTGCTAGGCTTTTTTCCCATTGGGTTTTGCCTAGCAAGGTTTTAATGAGGCTCTATCTTCGGATTTCGTTTGTGTCATTTTGTGGGATGGTGGTGGGTTAATTTTTGTACGACCAACTTGTTCATAGGTCATTCGAGTTCAATTCAGATTGTACTTGGTTCTTGCTTGGTTTGCTGTTGGCTCAAGCGCTCCTATTAATAATATACATTTCATTTTCAAAAAAAAAATGTATATAGAAGATATAAATTTTTTTTTGTTGAAAAAACCAAATATCTATATATATATATATATATATAATTACTTTGCGAAATAAGAGCCCCAAGTACAATATAGATAGATATATATATTGATAGAATTTTTTTTATATTAAAAGTATTTTATCTAAATTATTTATTAATAAATATTATATTGTTTTTTATTTTGATTTTTTAAATTTTTAAAATGCAAAGCTCAAGTCAATTTTAAGTCTATGAATGTTGTTGTTTAATATAAGTAGTTGAATAGTTTTTTATAATAATTTTTTTTCAGTTTTTAATTTATTAAATTTTTTACTTTTTAATGTATTTAATATAAAGGTATGTGAGCTTTTATGGTTTAATACATTAATTGTATGCAAAAACACAAGTGTGCTTTACATATATATATATAGATATAGATAGATGCATGGAGTGAAAAAATAAATATATACTATTTAAGTTCATTTAATTATATTCAAAGACAAAAATTATGTTCAAAGACAAAAATTCTCAACTTCAGTTAATTATATTCAAAGACAAAAATTCTCCACTATACAATATCATGAAGTTTAATTAAAGTAACACAAGAAAATGGGAGTTTGAATCTTGCAGTCCAAAACATGGATTTCAAAATGATAGAAGGATATGTTGTCTTGGTCGATATCGTTTGGTGCAGCAGAAATGAAAGTGTAACGCTCCAATTTCTAAACCGTGGATCACATTAGTAACCCAACAAATATGGGATTAACTCGGGGTTTTTTTTCTTCAAAAGAGGTGATAAATTTCGAAACCCAAAAGGCCCATCATCACCCAAGAAATGGTCCGAGAAGTTCCCAGGTAAGCTGGTCGGGCACAATGCCTCATTGAAAGCCCTTCTTTCCTTAAACAAAACAACCGGAGTTCTTACTTGAACTCAAATAGGGATTTTTATAACATTTTCAAAACAATTCAATTATCCTTTTAAGTTCAAAATCAATTTGATTAATCCATCAACTTTTCAAAAACTTGAATCCACTTATCATTTGATTTTCAAAACTCGGTTGAGTACTAATATTCAAATAAATCGTCCATTATCGAATAATACTAATAAATTCGAATAATTAATTAAAATCGCTAGCGCAAAGATTCAAACAAAATAACGATGTTCGATAGGATACAATGGTAAATAAAATGAAGTCTATCAAATTATGTTCTATTTTTGCAAGTGCTTCAAGCTTCTCACCGCCTAACCGGAAACCACGCCATCGACTCCTTGTTATCAAGAAATTCAGACTTCAGACTTATCAACTAAAGTGTTAAGCGCCTACATAGACAAGTAGCAACCATTATAGGTTAGTTTCAAAAAAAAGACAAAACAAACAAGAATTCAAAATTTAGATAAGTCATCGATTTTAAATTCAAGATAGGATAAGGGGACCAAAAATTCAAAATTCAAAATTAAAGATAAGTTTGAAATTCTAGTTCCCGTATGACAATTGTTCTACGTGATGCTTAGGCAACTGCTTTAACAATCGAATAACAATGGAAATTAAATCATAAAATAAACAAGACACAACACCAAAGTTGTTAACCCAGTTTGGTGAAACTTCATTAAGTCTGGAGGGTTTGCACCCAAAGAAAGGAAATCCATTATCTCAAGATATAGGAACTACAGACACTCATGAACACCACAGCTCATAGTTCTTTTCCTAATCTACCCAGTGTATTTCTACTTAGTATATCGACCTAAGTATGAGAGGCTCTCTCACTTTCTCTCAGTCACTGCCACAGTGATTGGTAAGAACAACAACAAGCAAAGTAATAACACTCAAGAACACATAACACAACCTTGCCTTATAGAATTCACAATGAAAAACAAGGACTAGCACAAATAACAACTCTAAAACACTTGATCTATTTCTCTCAATAGCTTCAGTCGTCTTCACGTTTTAGGTCTTCAATATATATAAGCTTCAGCAGCCACACAAGGTTTCCAAAGGCTGAAGCAGTAGTCCAGCAACAACAAATCAGAACACAATCTTCCATAAATGTTGATTGCGTTCACATGTTAATCATCATTAAAACAATAGGAATCAATCCTCAATCCGAGATTATTCCAATAATTAAACCAGCCCACAATAAACAATCATTTTTTTTTGAGAGCAAACTGAAATTATTAACAAGGAGTAAAAAGGTTCATAAGAACATTCCTCTCATGTAGAATTGAAAGCAAATCTACTAAAACTTAGCTAGCGTTATGCTATTTTGGTGTGGTAGCAACTCATGAGCGAGCCTCATTAAAACCTCCCAAGAAAAAACCCAGTGGGAAAAACTCTTGGGGAGGAAAAAGAGTACTCAAACATAAGGGAACACTAAAGTGAAAAACTAATCAGCTCATAATTTTCCCACTACAGAACCTTGACCACGACCAATTAAAATAAATCTAGCTTCCAATGGCCAAAACAACATCTGTGAATTACACCTACAATGCCCAGTAGGCTTTTCCAATTATGAGAAAGACGTTACAAAAACAACCCGTCACAAGACCTTCAATGATGACACGTACGTCCCCTTCTCGCATCACAGGTTCATTTAGCATCCTCACACCAGATTACAAAGCACCCAATTCCAGAAATTTGTATGCCTTCCATCCCCAACTGATACAAGAATGCTCTTCCTAAAACTCAGCGAAGTAATACAGCTACTTAAACCGTAAGTAACCACAATAAAATCTTCACCACATATCCAGGGCACACATGAGCACTCCATTCTCATCAGTTATTTCCTCTTCATCAGTGCTTGCATCTGTAGCAGCAGCAGGGGCAGCACTTGGCTCACCCTCTTGGTCCTCTTCTTCTTGAAGCTTGAGCAACAACTCATGCACCTTGGCCTTCCTTGCAGTACTTGTAGTGATAGTCTCCTGAATAGCCTTAGACACAACCTGCAATTCATCAATAACAGCCCTTCTTCCAGCCTTGCTCACAAGAGCAGATGAAAATGTCCTGCTAGATGGCACAACAATGTCTGGGACATGAGGCCTAGAAAACAAACGATGATCCAAAGTGATAGGAGCACCTTTGAGCATATCCTCCTCATCATCCCTGACAATCTTGGGATGTTGTTGTAGAATGATCTCTATGATCAGAGATGGAAAAGAGATAGGCAACTTCACAACACATGTCTCTACATGCTTCAATGTCTGCTTAAACATAAAAGTATCAAAATCAACAGGAATCATATTACCAATCTTGTAAATTAACCTGGAAAGAGTGGCAGAGATGACAGAGGTATGTTGGGTAGGTACCCAATTCACAACACCAATCCTATTAAGGACCAATCGTGTTAAGGATTGCATACTTCACACTAAGATTCCCCGTGGGCAAAAGCTTCTTCTTGGGCCATTTTTGAACCTTCCCAGCAGTGAGTTCCTTGGTAACTACATCCAAGGATGGCTCTTCATCAGCAACTGCATCAACTCTTCTTCCAAGTACCTTGTTGATCACATCAGGGGAAAACTTCACACAATTTGTCCTGACATACACCTTCCTGTATTCATCACTCTCAGGAAGTCTCACTTCCACAGACAAATTCACCACAAATTCCTTTACAAGCTTCTCAAAACAACTGTAGAACAGTCTTCATTAGCCCAGCCTTCTTAATGAGTGCCATAACCTACTTGCACTCAAGCACATCAGATCCAACCTCCCTTTGAATGGCAAGTATCCTCTGATAGACATACTTCCACTTGAGAACATTTTCTTCAGAATGGAAGGAGACATTGTCAAGAGGTGCAGTAGAAACATTCTTTGGAATACGCCTTCCAGCAAACTTCTTTTTCTCAGCAGGCACAATGTCTTGGACATCTGCTTCAACGTTTGAGTCAGACTCAGAGACAATAATAGGGGCCTTCTTCTTCTTCTCACTCTTGCTTTTCTCAGCCTTTGCTTTGCCTTTCCCTTTCACATCCTTCTTTTTAGACTTAGGGGTCCTTTCCCTTTCACATCCTTCTGAGAGACAAAAGGGACTTCACTAGTAGAGGTCCTTCTTTTTCTTTTCAAGCGGGCAACAACACTTTCTGAAGGAGTTTCAGACAAAGGAACTTTAGCATCATCAGAATCGTCGCCTTTAAAGAGGTTCTGAATAGGAACCTGGATTGGTTCATCAGAGTGGGTTTCTTCAGAGGAAACATGCTCTTGATCACCTTTTTTTTGAAGATGAAGGAGATGTAGCAGTTTTAGAAGGAACAACATTTTATGCGATCACTTCTTCAACAACAGGGTTTTCTGGAATTGAGGTTTCTTGAGGAACATTGGTATCCTGAGGGGCAGATGCTTCAGCATCAGACTCTACATCAGGATCGGAATCCATGGGGTTTTCTTCCTCATTGATGCTTGCAAGAGCATCATGAAAGGATTCTTCTTCATCAAAGAGAACATCTTCAAGAACCACATGAGAGGAGCTATCACCTTGAGATTTTAATTTGTACTGCTTTCTTGATGATGTTCTCGCCTTCTTCCTTGTTTGAAATAGGGATTCCACTTTCTTGGATGAAGTGGACTTTGAGGACCCACTTTTCAAACCCATAAACTTTACACCATACTTGTTGGTGACAGCCTTTGCATCAGCAGAATCAACATTTCCTGAGGATTGAGACATGTTGAAGGATAAAAGAACTGAACAAGACAGACAGAAAACAATTGAGAGAGAAATAAGGATTTCATAAAACAAAAACACAAGCGGTTGTGAAGTGAAGACAAATTGTCCGTTGGGGGGTAGTTATACGGCAGTTGCTTGATGATGCAATGTTCTCTCTGCTGACATCACGACAACAGTTAATATTGATTAAAGAAAAACTAGTCGTTAGCAACTGCTTATGCGTTGATTGCTACAAATCTTCACTTAAGAAAATCCCAAGACTTCCTCTTAATTTATCAAATGTGCTTGCATCAAGGAGTTTTGTGAAAATGTCAGCCAATTGCTTGTCGGTTGTAATATGCTCCAAATTGATGACTTTGTCCTCCACCAAATCCCTAATGAAGTTATGCCTAATGTCTGTGCTTTGTTCTGCTGTGCTGGATTGGATTCTTAGAAATATTAATAACACTGAGAGTGTCGCAGTACAATATCATGACATCTTGTTCAACATCATACTCCTTGAGCATTTGCTTCATCCAAACTAGCTGAGTACAACTACTTCCTAATGCAATATACTCTGCCTCAGCAGTTGACAATGACACACAATTCTGCTTTTTACTAAACCAGGAGATAAAATTATTTCCTAGAAAGAAACAACCTCCGGATGTGCTTTTCCTATCATCAGCACTACCTGCCCAATCTGGATCACAATACCCTACCAAAGAAGAGTTAGTATCATGAGTATAGAGAATACCATAGTCACTTGTACCATTAATATATTTGATTATCCTCTTTACTTGCAGCAGATGACTTGTCTTGGGTGCAGCTTGGTATCTAGCACACACACCAACAACAAATATGATGTCTGGCCTGCTTGCTGTAAGATACAATAAGCTACCTATCATACTCCTGTACAAGCTTTGATCAACATCCTCTCCTTTGTCATCCTTAGTTAATTTAACATGGGTTGCAGCTGGAGTCCTCTTGTGACCTGAGTTCTCAAGACCAAACTTCTTAACAATTCCTTTAGCATATTTACTTTTAGTGATGAACATAGAATCCTTTATTTGTTTGACTTGCAGTCCTAAGAAATAGTTCAGCTCACCAACTAAACTCATTCAAAATCAGATTTCATTTGTTGATCGAAATGCTCCACCATCGCGTCCGACATCCCTCCAAAAACTATATCATCCACATAAATTTGTGCAATCATGAGCTTTCCTTTATCATTCTTCACAAATAGAGTCTTATAAATTCCTCCTTTGCAATAACCATTGTTAACAAGAAATTCAGTGAGCCTCTCATACCAAGCTCTTGGTGCTTGTTTCAAGCCATACAATGTCTTCCTCAACTTGTATACATGGTCAGGAAAATGAGGGTCAATGAACTCTTTAGGCTTCTCAACATAAACTTCCTCATTCAAGTACCCAATTAGAAAAGCACTCTTTACATCCATCTGGTATAATCTGAATTTCTTCAAGCAAGCCACTCCAAACAATATTCTAATAGATTCCAATCTGGCCGCTGGAGCAAAAGTTTCATCAAAATCAACTCCTTCTATTTGAGTATAGCCTTGAACAAATAATCTTGCTTTATTTCTGGTGACAACCCCATGTTCATCAGACTTGTTTTTGAAGATCCACTTAGTGCCAATTATGTTTGCATCCTCAGGCCTTGACACCGAATCCCAGACTTCATTTCTCTGGAACTGCTCCAGTTCTTCTTGCATTGCACTAATTCAATATTCATCAGTCAATGCTTCATTCACATTCTTAGGTTCCAACTTGGATATGAACCAAGCATGAGCAATAAGATTTCTGGACCTAGTTGTGACACCTTCATGAAGATCACCAATAATATTTTCCTGTGGATGTATCTTTTGAATTCTGAATGAAAGAGCTTTATTTGAATTTTCCAACTTGTCTTCTGTTGAAAGGTTATTACCATAACTACTTTCAAATCCCTTTCAAGATTCAATTGTAGTATAGTAAAGAGTTTTTATCGTCCTCAGGGAATTGGAAATACAATGCCGTTCTTTAGCTAAATTACTTAAGCAAAGAGTTCAAGAAACGTTTGGTTGATTGTTTTGAGAAATGTTGTGGACATAAAACAGTAATAAAAACGGGTTAAAAACAGATTGAGAAAACTGTTGGGATTGGGGTTCACACATCAACTATCATATATCCTATAATTCAACACATACAACCTATTCTATCCTTGATTTCTTCACATCAGTTCTTATCTATCTCATTAATTTCTTACATGAACAGATTAACGATTCACTTCTCTAATTATCGATGTCTCTCATAACTAACGAAGCAAAACGTAATGAGTTCAAATGTTAAGCGACTAATAAACCTCATCCTAGGTCTAGAAATCAGGTAAATTAGATGATACAACCTAAATCTAATTCAAATATGTAGCTTTCACTCACATATCAAATCTCAAATCATGTTCTAGTTGATCAAGGTAAAACAAGCATTAAAATCAAGATCATATCATTGAAATCAAGAGATAAAATAGATTCATATGAAAGATAACTAAGATGGATACATTTAAGTCAAGTATTACACCCAATCCCAACAAAGAAAAGTTTAGCTATCCATAGACATGGATGCTATGCTTACAAAAAGAAACGGAGAAGAAGAAGATGATCTGTGCCGTCGTCGGCGTGTTCCCAGCTCGACGAAAGGTGCAAGACTCTTCCTTTCCTCGTGGGTTTCCTTCTCTCAAGTTATGGTTCTGTTTTCCTCTGTTTTTCTCTCCCCCTCATTGGAATGAAACAGATCTGATCGTGATTTTTATAATAAACTCTGCATTTTTTTGGCTTAAGCCCAACCACTTCTGGCTTAAGCCAAAAGGTTTCTTCAAGGCTAGGTAATTATCACACAGCTTCTGTCGTTCTCATGACTTTTTGGGCTTAAGCCATCCATGATTTGGCTTAAGCCAACATTCCTCAAATTTTCCAACTGAACTGTCTCTTCTTTTTTCTCTTTAGCTTAAGCCAGAACTTTCTTGGCTTAAGCTAAAATCTTCAATTTGTGTTATCAACTTCCTTTGCTTTGATCTTTTTAATCTTTCTACTACAAACACAAAAACAAACGATTCAATGCATATTCACAATCATATTTACTACAGTATCTATATAAAATCTAAATATCTACTATTCTAACCTATTGAGGGGTCATTTGAGAGATATTTTTCGCATTTAGAATGGATAAGTGCTAAAACCAACATGGAAAATTGAGTAAATTTCGTACTTATTATCTTCCTCCTCAGTTGCACTGGTCTCAGGTACGCTGTCCAGGTCATTTGCTAGAACATCTGCATTTTTAGTATTATCATAATCTTCAACTAAAATACTTTCCTGCATCTCACTTGGCACATCATCCACAATCACGTTGAATGATTTCGTCATGGTCTTTGTGCGAATGTTATACACCCTATTGACTCTGCTATTTGTTGAGTATCCCATGAATAATCCTACATCACTCTTAGGGTCAAGCTTTCTTCTTTGCTCTCGATCTGCAAGAATATAGCATTTACTCCCAAAAACATGAAAATATTTCACTGTAGGCTTCCTTCCCTTTCATAACTCATACTGAGTAGAGGATGTTCCTGCTCTAATAGTAACTCTGTTATGTATGTAGCATGCAATATTCATGGTTTCACCCCCGGAACTGATAAGGAATCTTCTAAGCATGTAGCGTGACTCTCGCTGAATCCTGCAACGTTCTATTCTCCCTCTCAACAACGCCATTTTGTTGAGGTGTGATAGGTGCAGAGAACTCATGACTTATTCCTTCTGATCCACAGAACTCAGAGAACTTGGAGTTCTCAAACTCCTTCCCATGATCACTCCTGATTCTCACAATGACTCTGCTCTTTTCATTTTGAAGTTTTAAGCAGAGATTCTTGAAAATATCAAATGTCTCTGAGTTATCTCTAATGAAGTCCACCCAAGTGTGCCTGGAAAAATCATCAACACACACAAATACATACCTCTTTCCCCCCAGACTTTCAATCTGCGTAGGACCTAAGAGATCCATGTGTAGTTGTTCAAGGACCTTTTTTGTAGTCTGATGCTAGAGCAACTTGTGTGACATTTTGGTTTGTTTTCCTATCTGGCATTCCCCACACATCCTTCCTTCACCCAGCTTCAACTTTGGTAGACCTCTGATTGCTTCTTCACTGATGATCTTTTGCATGCTCTTGAGGTGAAGGTGACCCAGTTTTTTATGCCACAAATTTATCTCATCTTCCTTTGACAATAAGCATCTTAAAAAAATGAGATTTCTCCTCTAGGGTCCACATATAGCAATTATTATTGGATCTGACTCCTCTAATTACCACTTCTTGATCATCTTTAGTAACAACCCATTCTATTTTGCTAAACTTCACATCAAGTCCTTTATCACAGAGTTGGCTTATGCTAATAAGATTCGCTGTTAACCCTTTCACAAGTAACACATCAGTTAGATCAGAAGATCCAGAACCCACAGGTTTTCCAATTTATTTGATCTTCCCCTTGGCTCCATCTCCAAAAGTAACAAAACTGCTTGAGTGTCCTCTTATGTTCTCCAAATAGCTCTTGTCTCCTGTCATGTGTCTTGAACAACCACTATCAGAATACTAGTCTTTCCTTGATGAGGCTCTAAAAGAGGTATGAGCAATCAGACTTCAAACTTCACCTTTAGGTTTCCACTTCCTTTTCACTTGGGTGTTCTCAAGACTCTTAGGCTGACTTGATATCTGAGGATAACCATACAACTTGAAACAGTAAGGCCTTATATGACCATTTCTTCCACAGTAATGGCATCTCCAAGGAGCACTTCTGACACTCTTGTACTGAGAAGTCACATGTCGAGGCACATGCTGAGACATCTGTCCAACCAACAAGTTGTTGATTGGTTTCTTGAATTCTGATTGCTTTGCAGCAACCACAAATTACGTTGGAGTCTTCTGACCTTCCTTGTTTGTATTCCTGTAGTCAAATTCAATCCCCTTCAAGCTTCTTGTAAGGCCCTAAGTTCAATTTGGAACAATTTTATGAAAGTTTGAATAAAATTGGGGTTTTAGCTAATGTTTGATAACTGGCAGATTAGAACTGTCAACTTGTGCGAAATTTTAGAGGGTCTTAACGACTTCATTTGGGAAAACTTCCTTCATGAGAGTTGTATCCCTTTAAGTCTATAAAATTCTCCAAGTGATTTCGCGTCAATCCGACCTCTGTAGCTTAAGATATTTGCGTTTTAGTGACTGTCGTTAAGGCTGTACAGTACCAGCGAGTAAATTAGTTTGTTTCCTTCTAATTCCGAATTGGATTATGAAATTACTTAAGAGGGCTTAAGTTTTTAATTAGATTCAGGTCTGATTAAGTTATTGGGTCAAGGGTTTGACTTGGAGCGGGCTCAAGAGAAAAGAAAAGAAACCCAAACCCATGATGAGGGGGAGCCCGCGGTTGTATTAGGGTTCTGAAGGGGGGGAAAATTTCTTTTCCTTTCAGTTCTGAAACAGAAACCCTTGCACTCCTTACATAAAGAAAACAGAAGAGAAAAGAGTGAGAGAACCACCCCTTGAACCCTTAGCCGCCGCCGACCAAACCACCACCGCAACCCGTGACGCCGCGCGAGTGAGAGAGCCTTGCGAGAGGGAGAGGATTCGCGTGGAGGAGGAGAAGAGGGATGTGGACAGCAAGCAACTGAGTTCTGAACCTACATCTTTTCTCTTTTTCAGACCAAGAACCCAAGGTAAGGGCTGGTCTTAGGATCTTTTGGGTAGAATAGGGGTTACATCATGAGTTTTCTTGGAAAAATTATGATTCTTGCCATGCTTTGACATGATTTTATGTATGAACTTGATTGATGTGCTTGAGGTTTTGAATATGCAATGTGTGCTGGACTTTTTCCATGTGATATTGGGTTACACTGTGAACATGTTACTATATTTGATGCTGGTAGATGACTTAGAACCCTTAGAATAGAGTGGCTAAAACGAAATTGATGGCAAATGCATTCTCTGTCAGATTTCTGTGCTGGACAGTAAACTTCAGGTCCTAGTTTCACTTGTTTCTGGTCGCCAAATAAAGAAATGATTAACATACAAATTGTAGATCTTCGAAAGAGCTTTCCAGACATATAAAGATCATAAATTTTGGTCTAGTATTGTGTGTTGTAGGTCGTTTTGGGTAACCGTCATACCTGCTGTTTTTCCCTGTGTCGGACAGAAACTTTAAGGAGTGATATCACCTAATTCTGGGGCTTAAATGAAAATGATTTTAACTAGAGAGTTGTAGATCTTTAAAATAGCTTTTCGGAAAGATATTATACATGATTTTTTGTTGGAGGACGCATTCTGTAGACCAGTTTCAATGAACGTTCTTTCTGCTGTCCAAAAAGCTAAGTTGCGAAAATGTGTTGTTTTCCATGCATAAGCCTTATGTTACCTTATTTGATAATTTATGCCATGATGTGCCATGCGTAAGTGTAAGTTTATGCTATGCCTTATGTGAATTGTGATATTATTGGAAATTGTTCAAAGGGTCGCTTATCCAGCTGTAATTCCCGATGTGTCTATGATCGTTTAATTGTTATATTTATGCGATGTTGATGTAAGACTCTAGGTTGACTTTAGAGACTTAAACAAAGAGAAACGCGTAATTAAATCGCTTGCAAGAAGATTGTGAATGAAATTTTATTGGACATAGGTCTAGTGAGACTATGGACCATGAGAACGATGGTACCTTGCACGCGAGGGAGTTATTTGGGTTGACTGCGGTCTCCCGTGAACCTTGTGGGCCGGTGTGGCTTCACGTGATTTGGTTGACTGCGGTCACCGTGAACTTTTGTGGATCATTGCGGCTCCATGTGAATTGGTTGACTGCGGTCACCGTGATAACCGTGCCTCTACGGAAGCACGAAGATGGCCATGGAAGTTTTGGTGGGTTGTGTGAAGTGAGATTCCGTTAGTAACTGACTCTTTCCCATAAAAGACATATAATGTACTTATATTATGTTGTTGTTGATTTTGTCATTATCATTCTTTTTGTTGGACCTGACCCTGCTTGTTTGCTATGTGTTTATTTGGGGGGGGTAGATGGTCGTGAAGATAATGACGAGGACTCATTCTTGGGAGTTGATGCTACGTGGCGAGCCACTACCGGATGACGACTACACTTCTGATGAAGAGGAAGAAGATAAAGAGGAAGGGGCCAAGGATATGGTTGGGTTGTGAGACATCCATTTTTCTTTTGGGTTGAGAGTACCGAGTTTTGGAAGTATTGAACCATTACTTTATTTTAGTTGAGATAGTTTAACTTGATGTAATTTACTTTGAAGTTTTCTTCCGGATAATTATTTCATACTCTTTTCAATGATTAATAAAGTTTGAGGTTTACGTTGATGATTATTTCCGCAAGTTTGAAATGGTTAAGTTTCGAGAATTTTGTAACTTTGAACTTTTATCATTAATTCAAGATTAATAAGTGAATCGACGAAAACTCTTTACGAAAATTGGTTAATTAGTTACTGTGTAACACTCGAGAAATTGGGGCATTACATTGTGGTATCAGAGCTCCGGTTGAGAAACCAGAGCACTAAGGGTTTTGGGTTTACGAGTTTCCGAACTCGTTGGTGTTTTTGTTTTTGAAAAAGATGTTTTCAAAGCTTAACGGTGAGATTGGGTAGACTTGTTTGCTAAGATGTTTGCTTGGCTGTGAGATTGTCTGTAGTTAGTATCATTGCCGTGATACTTGAGACTAAGTGTTTGATTATATTAAGATGTTTGAACTCTGAGATCGATTGATGGAATGTCAATCGAAGGAAGAGTGGGCTTTGGAATCCCTTTTGCGCCCCAAGGTGTACGCCTGTGTGCGTTTGTGTGCACCAGTGCTGTTGGTGAAGCAGAAGGATGGAAGGTCCAGACTATGTGTGGACTACCGACAACTCAACAAAGTGACCGTGAAGAATCGTTATCCGATGCCTCAGATAGATGATTTGATGGATCAACTTCGGGGTGCTGTTGTTTTCTCGAAGATAGATATGAAGTCAGGATATCACCAGATCCGTGTCAAGGAGGTTGACATCCAGAAAACCGCATTCAGAACTCGATACGGGCATTATGAGTACCTTGTGATGCCATTCGGAGTTACCAATGCACCCGTTGTATTCATGGACTACATGAACCGTGTGTTCAGGCCATTCCTGGACAAGTTCATGGTGGTGTTCATTGGTGATATTCTGATTTACTCGAAGAGTAAAGGAGAACACGAAGAGCATTTGCGTCAAGTACTAGGAGTAATGCGGGAGAAGGAGCTATATTCTAATGGCTCTAAGTGTGAATTCTGGATGGAAGAGGTTAAGTTCCTAGGTCACGTCATATCAAGCCAGGGTGTGGCTGTTGACCCCAGCAAAATTGAATCGATCATGTCATGGGAACAACCTAAGACTGCAAGCGACATCAGAAGTTTTGTTGGACTTGCTGGCTACCACAGACGCTTCGTGAAGGATTATGCAAAGTTGACTTCACCGTTGATTCAGTTGACAAAGAAGAATCAACCTTTTGCATGGACGGAGAAATATGAAGAGAGTTTTCAGGAAATGAAGAAGAGACTGACTACTGCACCAATACTAGCCTTACCCAAGGAAGGAGAACCATACGACGTTTATTGTGACGCTTCACATAATGGGTTGGGTTGTGTAATGATGCAAGAGAAGAAAGTGATTGCTTATGCTTCGCGACAACTGAAGATTCACGAGAAGAACTATCCTACGCATGATTTGGAATTGGCTGCTATAGTGTATGCTCTCAAGATTTAGAGGCATTACCTCTATGTCAGTACGTTCACGATCTACAGCGATCATAAGAGCTTAAAGTACTTATTTGATCAGAAGGATCTGAACATGAGGCAGCGGAGGTGGATGGAATTCCTGCAGGACTATGAGTTCACTCTATAGTACCATCCGGGGAAAAGCAATGTCGTAGCCAACGCTCTCAGCCGGAAGGCTATACATGTGTCCTCAATGATGGTCAAGGAGTTGGAACTGTTGGAGGCTTTCCGAGATCTGAGCTTGGACGTTAAGCTCGCCCAGGAAAACTGAGTTTCGGAATGGTGACGGTGTCAAGTGGACTCTTGGAAGAGATCAAGTCTAGACAAGAAACTGATGAAGGGATAGCTGAGTGGCGAAACCGTGTGACTCAGGGAAAGGCACCAGAGTTCTCTATTGGAAATGACAATATTTTGCGATGCAAGGGACGGATATGTGTGCCTAAAGATGCAGAAATGAGAAGATTGATCCTGGATGAAGGGCACAAGAGTAGGTTGAGTATCCATCCCGGAATGAACAAGATGTATCAGGACTTGAAACATCACTTCTGGTGGCCTGGGATGAAGAAGCAGGTTGCTGAGTATGTTTCTACTTGCTTGACATGTCAGAAAGCGAAGGTAGAGCATCAGAAGCCCGCAGGGAAGCTGCAACCACTAGATGTCCCAGAGTGGAAGTGGGACAGTATTTCTATGGACTTCGTGACGGCTTTACCTTTAACTCGGAGGAAATTCGATGCAATTTGGGTTGTTGTTGATCGTTTGACAAAGACCGCTCATTTTATCCCGATCAACCTGAAGTACAAGGTGGAGAAATTGGCGGAGATTTATGTGGCTGAGGTTGTGCGTCTGCATGGTGTGCTGACCAGCATCGTGTCAGACAGAGATCCGAGGTTTACCTCTCACTTTTGGGGAGCCTTGCAGCAGGCCCTCGGAACTAAGTTGAGATTGAGCTCTGCCTATCATCCGCAAACCGATGGGCAGACAGAGAGGACAATCCAGTCGCTGGAAGATTTGCTACGGGCCTGTGTGTTGGATCATAAGGGCAGTTGGGATGAGATTCTGCCATTGATCGAATTCACTTACAACAATAGTTTCCATGCGAGCATCGGCATGGCACCTTACGAAGCTTTGTACGGTCGGAGGTGTCGTACGCCCTTATGCTGGCATCAAGATGGAGAAAATTTGGTGATTGGCCCGAAATTGGTGCAACAGACCACCGTGGAAGCCAGAAGAATTCAGGAAAAGATGAGAACCGCGCAGAGTCGCCAAAAGAGTTACGCCGACAACCGACGAAAGGAGTTGGAATTTCAGGCCGGAGACCATGTCTTCTTGCGGGTTACCCCGATGACAGGTGTCGAAAGGGAAATCAAGTCCAAGAAGCTTACTCCAAAGTTTATTGGGTCGTACCAGATCACGGAGCGAGTTGGACCGGTGGCGTACAGGATCGCCCTACCACCGTTTCTATCCAACATCCATGACGTTCTTCATGTGTCGCAGTTGCGGAAGTACATGGCAGATGATTCGCATGTGATTACGCCAGACGATATACAGCTGAGAGATGATCTGACAATGGAGGTACCACCCATCAAGATCGTCGACCGAAGCATAAAGCGCTTAAGAAACAAGGGGGTACCTTCAGTGAAGGTCGTGTGGAACCAAGAAACCGGTGATGCGACCTGGGAGTTAGAGGATAAGATGCGGGAGTCACATCCCGACTTATTTGTAAACCCTTAAGTTTCGAGGGCGAAACTATTTTAAGGGGGGTGGTATTGTAAGGCCCTAAGTTCAATTTGGAACAATTTTATGAAAGTTTGAATAAAATTGGGGTTTTAGCTAATGTTTGATAACTGGCAGATTAGAACTGTCAACTTGTGCGAATTTTTAGAGGGTCTTAACGACTTCATTTGGTAAAACTTCCTTCATGATAGTTGTAGCCCTTTAAGTCTAGAAAATTCTCCAAGTGATTTCGCGTCAATCCGACCTCTGTAGCTTAAGATATTTTCGTTTTAGTGACTGTCGTTAAGGCTGTACAGTACCAGCGAGTAAATTAGTTTGTTTCCTTCTAATTCCGAATTGGATTATGAAATTACTTAAGAGGGCTTAAGTTTTTAATTAGATTCAGGTCTGATTAAGTTATTGGGTCAAGGGTTTGACTTGGAGCGGGCTCAAGAGAAAAGAAAAGAAACCCAAACCCATGATGAGGGGGAGCCCGCGGTTGTATTAGGGTTCTGAAGGGGGGAAAAATTTCTTTTCCTTTCAGTTCTGAAACAGAAACCCTTGCACTCCTTACGTAAAGAAAACAGAAGAGAAAAGAGTGAGAGAACCACCCCTTGAACCCTTATCCGCCGCCGACCAAACCACCACCGCAACCCGTGACGCCGCGCGAGTGAGAGAGCCTTGCGAGAGGGAGAGGATTCGCGTGGAGGAGGAGAAGAGGGACGTGGACAGCAAGCAACTGAGTTCTGAACCTACATCTTTTCTCTTTTTCAGACCAAGAACCCAAGGTAAGGGCTGGTCTTAGGATCTTTTGGGTAGAATAGGGGTTATATCATGAGTTTTCTTGGAAAAATTATGATTCTTGCCATGCTTTGACATGATTTTATGTATGAACTTGATTGATGTGCTTGAGGTTTTGAATATGCAATGTGTGCTGGACTTTTTCCATGTGATATTGGGTTACACTGTGAACATGTTACTATATTTGATGCTGGTAGATGACTTAGAACCCTTAGAATAGAGTGGCTAAAACGAAATTGATGGCAAATGCATTCTCTGTCAGATTTCTGTGCTGGACAGTAAACTTCAGGTCCTATTTTCACTTGTTTCTGGTCGCCAAATAAAGAAATGATTAACATACAAATTGTAGATCTTCGAAAGAGCTTTCCAGACATATAAAGATCATAAATTTTGGTCTAGTATTGTGTGTTGTAGGTTGTTTTGGGTAACCGTCATACCTGCTGTTTTTCCCTGTGTCGGACAGAAACTTTAAGGAGTGATATCACCTAATTCTGGGGCTCAAATGAAAATGATTTTAACTAGAGAGTTGTAGATCTTTAAAATAGCTTTTCGGAAAGATATTATACATGATTTTTTGTTGGAGGACGCATTCTGTAGACCAGTTTCAATGAACGTTCTTTCTGCTGTCCAAAAAGCTAAGTTGCAAAAATGTGTTGTTTTCCATGCATAAGCCTTATGTTACCTTATTTGATAATTTATGCCATGATGTGTCATGCGTAAGTGTAAGTTTATGCTATGCCTTATGTGAATTGTGATATTATTGGAAATTGTTCAAAGGGTCGCTCATCCAGCTGTAATTCCCGATGTGTCTGTGATCGTTTAATTGTTATATTTATGCGATGTTGATGTAAGACTCTAGGTTGACTTTAGAGACTTAAACAAAGAGAAACGCGTAATTAACTCGCTTGCAAGAAGATTGTGAATGAAATTTTATTGGACATAGGTCTAGTGAGACTATGGACCATGAGAACGATGGTACCTTGCACGCGAGGGAGTTATTTGGGTTGACTGCGGTCTCCCGTGAACCTTGTGGGCCGGTGTGGCTTCACGTGATTTGGTTGACTGCGGTCACCGTGAACTTTTGTGGATCATTGCGGCTCCACGTGAATTGGTTGACTGCGGTCACCGTGATAACCGTGCCTCTGCGGAAGCACGAAGATGGCCATGGAAGTTTTGGTGGGTTGTGTGAAGTGAGATTCCGTTAGTAACTGACTCTTTCCCATAAAAGACATATAATGTACTTATATTATGTTGTTGTTGATTTTGTCATTATCATTCTTTTTGTTGGACCTGACCCTGCTTGTTTGCTATGTGTTTATTTGGGGGGGGGGTAGATGGTCGTGAAGATAATGACGAGGACTCATTCTTGGGAGTTGATGCTACGTGGCGAGCCACTACCGGATGACGACTACACTTCTGATGAAGAGGAAGAAGATAAAGAGGAAGAAGCCAAGGATATGGTTGGGTTGTGAGACATCCATTTTTCTTTTGGGTTGAGAGTACCGAGTTTTGGAAGTATTGAACCATTACTTTATTTTAGTTGAGATAGTTTAACTTGATGTAATTTACTTTGAAGTTTTCTTCCGGATAATTATTTCATACTCTTTTCAATGATTAATAAAGTTTGAGGTTTACGTTGATGATTATTTCCGCAAGTTTGAAATGGTTAAGTTTCGAGAATTTTGTAACTTTGAACTTTTATCATTAATTCAAGATTAATAAGTGAATCGACGAAAACTCTTTACGAAAATTGGTTAATTAGTTACTGTGTAACACTCGAGAAATCGGGGCGTTACACTTCTCCCATGTTTGCTGGTTTCCTTGAGGATTTCATCAAGCATATCTGATCCATTGTTCAGCATTCTAAGGGACTTATGTGTAGTTTCAAGCTTGTTCTTCAGAGAAGCAACTTCCTCCTGCAATTCTGTATTAGCGCCCATTAATTTTACCTTTTCTAGAGTATCAATGTTTTCAGTTTTGATTTCCATTCATCAAGTTCTTCTTTCAGTTTGCTGCTGATCTCACATAACTTCTCATTTTGAGTAGTCAGTTGATATCTTGCTCTTTTACACCCTTACATGCTTCCTTCCACTTGCTATGCAACAACTTGTAGGTGTCAACCAGCTCTTCATCAGTTATGTCTTCATCACTGGAGTCAGGATCATTAATTATTCCAAAGAAGGCAGTAACTTTGTTTGTTGAGACCCCATGTTCCTCATCTAAGTCTTCATCTGACCAAGTTACCACCATGTCTTTCTTCTGCTTTTTAATATAGGTGGCACATTCAGTTATGATGTGACCATGTCCTTCACATTCATGACATTCCACTCCTTTATTTTGACCAGATTTATCATCCACTTTGGCCCTCCTCTGATAATTATAAGATCTGCTATTGTCGAACTTCATGTCCTGGACATTAGACTTTGACCTTTATCAATCTTTCTTAAGGCTCTGTTAAACTTCCTTCCAAGAAGAGCTAGTGCTTCAGAAAGATTTTCACCTTCACACTCAATCTCATCATCTTCATTAGTGTTAGACACAAAGACTATGCTCTTAGTTTTCTTCTCAGTCTTGTCAAAAGTTAACTCAAAGGTTTGCAAAGAACCAACAAGTTCATCAACCTTCATGCTTCCAATGTCCTAAGCTTCTTCAATTGCAGTGACTTTCATGGCAAACTTCTTGGGCAAAGATCTCACAATTTTCCTCGCAAGCTTCTCATCTGACATAGGTTCTTCCAAGGAAAAAGATGAGTTGGTCAAGTCACGTACACGCATATGAAAGTCTGAAATTGTCTCCTCTTCAGTCAGCCTCATGTTCTCAAACTAAGTAGTCAGCATTTGAAGTCTGGACATTCTTACCCTGGTGGTTCCTTCATGAGAAGTTTTCAGAATATCCCAGGCTACCTTTGCAACAGTGCATGTGTTGATGAACCTAAACATGTTCTTGTCAACACCATTGAAGATGGCATTTGGCACTTTAGAGTTTTCTAGAGCAGCTTCATCTTCTTCCTTGGTCAATTCTTCCTCAGGTTTCTCATTAGCCGCAGTAGAGCTACCTTCAATTTGTTCCTTGGTACGATGCTTCCATCCTTTAACAATAGTTTTCCAAGTCTTTCTATCAATTGACTTGAGAAAAGCAGTCATACAAACCTTCCAGTAGTCATAGTACCATCCACAATGGGTGGCCTATTGACTGATCCTACCTCCTTGTTATCCATGAGAACTAAATCTATCTCCCTGGGTAACTGCTTTAACAATCGAATAACAGTGGAAAGTAAATCATAAAATAAACAAGACATAACATCAAAGTTGTTAACCCAGTTCAGTGAAACTTCACCTACGTCTGTAAGGTTTTCACCCAAAGAAAGGAAATTCACTATCTCAAGATATAGGAACTACAGACACTCATGGACACCACAGCTCATAGTTCTTTTACAAACTACCCAGTGTATTTCTACTTAGTATATCGACCTAAGTATGAGAGCCCCTCTCACTTTCTCTCAATCACTGCCACAGTGATTGGTAAGAACAACAACAAGCAGAGTAATAACACTCAAGAACACAATACACAACCTTGCCTTATAGAATCAATGAGCAAGGTTTGTTCACATTGAAAAACAAGAACTAGCACAAATAACAACCCTAAAACACTTGATCTATTTCTCTCAATAGCTTCAATCGTCTTTACGTTTTAGGTCTTCAATATATATAAGCTTCAGCAGCCACATTAGGGTTTCCAAAGGCTGAAGCGTAGTCCATTAGAAACAAATACGAACGATATCCTCCGTAAATGTTGATTGCGTTCACATTTCAATCATCATTAACACAATAGGAATCAATGCTCAATCAGATTCCAACAATTAAACCATCCCACAATAAACAACCATAATACAGCTACTTAAACCGTAAGCAACCAATAAAATCTTCACCAGATTTTTAGAGCACACATAAGCACTTCAAGACATGGACTGATGTCCTGTGCTACACAAAAGCAGATGTCACATCATCTGCTTTGACATCAGGTTGTTTTGGACAAATTGCAAGAAAACCAAAAGTAGCAACAAATATGATGATTTCAAATTTAAGCATAATAAAAGATAAAAACAAACTAAAAATCTTATCATGCTCCAACAATTTTAAGATAGAGAAAAACAACAATTTATCAAAACTCAAACAAGCCATACGAAATTCACAAGCAAGATAGGGTTAGTCCTAATGCCTACATGCATCCACCAACATGGATTGATCAATAACGTCTTGCAATATGGGACAATCACGTGGGACAACCACCACCACATCGCCACTTAGAGCAATTCAAAACATTTTGAAGAATGAGACAATCTCATGGGACAACAAACCATCACATTGCCACTTCAAGCTCAAGCCCTATATGCCGGAGTTAGTCAACAACAAAGTTTGTGACCCATGGCCACATAATTCCGCAAAAACTTATCGAATGTTCAAAAGAACAATCTTTTCATCAAATCTTTCTCCAATAAGTTTATTACATTCCCATCCAAATCAACAATCCAAAACTCCCGACAAATAATCCAACAAAGTGAGCTTGTTATTAATATAAAGAAAATAGCAACAACAAAGATAATTAATCAATCAATTTAACGCCTCAAACACCTTCACTTCACATATCATGCAAGAAAATAAAAATCAAGCAGACTCACGCACTAAGAAAGAAACTACCCTTACATCCTCAAGTTATAGCGCATAGGATGTCAAACCTCTAACTTTTGAGAAATGAGAAAGTTGCTAACGAACTACCAAGGGTGAGGGAAGGTTGAGGCCAAAAAGAGGGAGTAGAGAACTTGAGGTTGATGAGTCTCAAGTGAACTTTTTAGTGAGGGAAGCAGCTACTAGGGTTTATGGTTCATGTTTCACTCTAAGGTCCTATTTATAGGAAAGGTTAACACCGACCTAGCCCCTTGAACAAGTCGGCCACCAAAAGAGGGAGGGTGTTTTTTTTTTTTTTTTCTGTTATTCATTCCCCTTTCCTAACCTCAAGTCTAGGTTCGTTTACTAACTTTTTTCTTTTGAATTACTAGATAGAAACTCAACAAATTGTCTCTAGAAAATTAATTCATTAATTAATTAAATATTATCATTCAGTTTTTTGGATTATATCTCTATTCTAGAAATTCCTCAAAAGATTGAAATTCAAGATAGCTTAGTTTACATGTTCTCCAAACTACTACAACCTTAATTTGGTAAAATAATTATAAAAAAAAGACAAAATTACGAAGAATTAACTCATTCATCCTAAAAGCTGTTCACATTAAGTTCCCCCTGATTCTCTCATCTTCTAGAAGCCCCATAAAATTTTCAAACTCATTTTCTCCTATTTTGCTTAAGTTTCAAACTAAACAAAGTTTAATTGATTAATTAATTAATAAAAATCCAAAATTCCGAAATTAATTAATTTCGTACTCCAAAAGTAATTATGATTATCTTCAGATAATATTTATTATTTTTAATGACTCATATTTCAAATTTTTCTAAGATATGCTAATGATACAGATCTCAAACCACCTTATTATCATTAAATTAAATAATTACGAATTATTTAAATAATTTATTTATTTTTATTAAAAATAATTATTTTAAAATCATATCAGACCTATCCTCAACTTTATTTAAATTTTATATCTCCTTTTCAATTTTTAAAAGATTTGATCTAAATTTATGGAAATACCCCTAAAGAAATTCAAATTAACTCTTTTAACCCAATTTTCTCTCTCCTAGTCATCAATCTCGAAAATTACAAGAATAGTAGAGTTATTTATAAATTATTTTTATTTTGATGACTTATATAATTAATTAAATAATTATCCTAATTCTAATTCTAGTAAATGTTCATTTCTGTCGTTTTACTGTCAACTGTCTAACTACATAAATAAATCATATGTTGTCTTTCAGCATCTAAACAACAACAAGGTCAACATCAACATCAACCATGATGATATTAATTTTATGAAATTCCACACATCGTGTATTGAATGATTCGCATAATCTCAAAGACAAATAATCAACAACACTCAATTCACCAAAAACAGGCAAACAGACAACGACCAAGCAATTTTATATATTATCATGATAATAATAATATACTAAATTCATAATAATTTATTTAATAATTTGATGGTCTTACGGAAAGAACAGACAAGTAGACGATGCACACCAACAAATTTATCATGTTTCGCCATCTGATCGATAGGGCTACATCCAGTCCCCCACAGGACCGAGATTTCATTATGCAAGTATCAAGGAATTTTCCTTACAAGTATTAGACATGACTTCTCCCCACAAGTATTAGACAGGACTTCTCCCAACGAGTATTATACATGACTCCTCAAAGTATTCTTTCACTTCCTCTCCAAGCATTGAGTATTATCCCGGACTCCTCCAAGTATTATTTCACTACCTCTTTAGGCATTGAGTATTAGACATGACTCCTCCCAACAAGTATTCTTCGGGACTCCTCCCACTAAGTATTAGAAGGACTCCTCCTTTACAAGTATTGGACATGACTTCTCCTAAAACAATCTTTCTCAAGATTGTTTTCTTCTACTCTAAATTCTCTTCTTCTAAGAGAGATAGTAGATCAATTAAGTTATTGAACAATAAAGTATTTATGAGATTTTCAACTCTGGGCTTATGCTTTATGTTCGATTACTTGATAGAGCTAGAAAAGAATTGACACTAACGAATATCTACTATACATGTTGAAGTAGACGATGATAAATGACTTGATCATTGAAGTATATCATCGATGTCTGAGGTTGAGCTCTGAAGCTTCTTTTCACGCTTAAGTGATTTCAGCATAAAGCTCACTCCATGTGAGCATAAGCACCACCTCTTTCAATCTTCACTTCTTCCCTTTATACTTCTGAACTTCTGTGACTGAAAAGTAGCTGTTGCAGCTCGTTGGAGCGTGGAGTTCACAGAGCTTCTAGTCGTTGGATCAAACAACACGAAATATACTTGCGTCGGAGCGTGATACTGTTTGATGGAGACCCTATGCCATAAAGATGTAATTTGTCATGTAGTAGGTAGCATAGGTCTGAGTTTCTATCTGTTGGTGTAGAGATATGGAAATCTGATAGTGAAACCACAGAGCTTTTCTTCATCATAGCATTTGTGGCAGACTCGTGATTTCATCTTGAAACTTATGCACAAAGCTTTCTCGGGTTTTTCTTCAATGAGAAGTTTTACATGATTTGACTTTGTAGCTTGCTTGAGTGAGACCTTGACTTCTTAGATGATCTTCTGCTTCATACCATCATTCTTCAGTTCTTCAGACGACGAGTGTGACTCTGCTTTGGTTCAGACGTTCAAGCTCATTAACTTATGTCTTATCTTCTCCTTCCTTTGTGATATAACAGTCTTCCTATGATGATAGATGTTGGTTGTCTCTGAAGTTCTGCTTACCATGTTCTTCTCATACAATGTTCTTTCTTCAGTCATTCGTTCTTCAGCAGATTTATAAGTTTGCACATGCTTCATTCCTTTCATTTGTTGGTCATTCAGTAGATAAGGCTTTCAGCTTTGACCAAATTCTTCATTCTTCTTCAGAAATGGATTGTCTATTTTGCTTGAATTGAATAGATAAGAGTAGGCATAGACAATAAGCTTTGCTCCATTTCTTCATTCCTTTGATGAGAGAGAAAGATGGAACTTTGATGTAGACAAGTTGCACTAGTTTCCTAGGTCAACTTGTTTTGTAGAGTATCACGTGATTTCTAGCACTTAATTTTCTCCTCAAGAGTGTCAGAGATATTTCCATTTGAATATGGCACTCTTTTCTCTAGACACTGCTTTCTTTAATCAATCCTGAGATAGACGTTGAATTGTAGACGTTGCATGCAGTCTTCTCAGGCGATCTGATGCCTTGACTCGTTCGTACATAGTTTGTCCTTGAAGCTCTTTGATCTTCTTCTATAGATGAGCTTTGAAGATTTGGTTGATCTTGCACAGTTGCTTTTGGAGCTTTGATTGCTCTTGCAAATATGTGCTTGAAGCTTGAGTTTTTCCTTGTGAAGATGATCCAGACCATTTGTCTTTTCATGTCTCTTGATCTCTTCTTCTTCTTCATCATGCTTGCTTTCAGATAGATGATCTAGAAGATATATCTTTTCTTTGCTAGTCATGTTGCCTTCTTCTTCTTCTTCTTCTTCTTCTTCTTCATCATGCTTGCTTTCAGATAGATGATCTAGAAGATATATTTTTTCTTTGCTGGTCATGTATCTTTTCTTTGCTAGTCATGTTGCCTTCTTCTTCTTCTTCTTCTTCTTCTTCTTCATCATCATCATGCTTGCTTTCAGATAGATGATCTATAAGATATATCTTTTCTTTGCTGGTCATGTATCTTTTCTTTGCTAGTCATGTTGCCTTCTTCTTCTTCTTCTTCTTCTTCTTCTTCTTCTTCGCTTTGACCAATCTCTTATTGCTCATACGATCCTTGTGAATTGATTTCCTTTCTCTGTGTCATCTGCCTTTGCTGCTTTTTCCTTGCTTGCGCTTTGACTGAGTTGACCTTTGACTTGTCTTGTACCTTTGACTAGTTTCTTCATGCGTCACTCCTTTAGATGATGTGGCCTAAGAGATACGAGGGTTTCCTGAAATGCAAATCATGTAATATATTTTGTTAGTTCATTTGCACTCTTTGAACATTTCGCTCTTGAAGATTGTTATCACTGAAAGTATGATAGACGATGCATTCAGCGTTTTGAACTTAACATATCAAATCCAATGTTTTAATAACTTTAAAATTGATTTTAGTTAATGTTTTGAAAAAAATAGTTTATTTTTTAATATGATAAACTTTTAACATGAAAAAAATTAGTTATTAGTTAATGCCAGCAAGTATCTCAAGCATAGTTGTTATTTTTAAAACATAACTATCCATTCCTTTTCAATGTTTCGATGCCCACAAGGGTGGGAAACTTTAAAATTGGTCCCCCAGTGGACCATAATCATACGTTGTTGGATCTGAGAATCTTGGAATATTCTTTTATTCGATGGTTAGGATTTGATGGATGATAAAAGGGCAATAGAGTAAATAGACCCATCTCCCTCTTCTTCTCCCTTTCTCGTTGGTTCTGCTCTCCGCCACAACCACCCTTTCCCCCAGAGCCTTAGCCCATATTCCGCCTCCTCCCCCGCGAGCCCTGACCCCGATGTGGCCGGTTGCGCCTCTGATGGCTTCACAGTTAGGATTTCTGGGAACCAAAGAGTTGCAGATCAATACAAACACTAACACCAAAGTTAACACCTGGATCCAAACCCACGAACCGATCAGAATGATTTGGTCGCGACTGGTGGTACTCTAGAGGTGGCACCACAGGTGCTGCACCGGATTAACCATGGCGAGTGGTGGCTGAAGCGGAGGAGCAGCGACCAGCTTGTCGAGACCGAAGAGGAAGTCGACGTTGTTCGGTTTTACCGGGTCGAGTTGAATGGAAGTTAGTACGGGTGCGAGAGCGGAGGGAAGAGGGTTTTCGGGGAGGAAGACGAAGAGTTGTCATTGTTGGTGACAGAGATGAGAGCATCGATTTCATCCCCCTGTAGCATCTGAACGAAAACACCGTCGTCTTCCTCAGCGACTCGAACGGTGAAGGCCTCGTGCTCTAGAAGCTGTTGTTCCTACTCCCTCTCCGGTAACGCCACCACGAAGTCGTGGCATTATCTGCCACCATCCTCTCAGAAGCAAGGCTCCTTTCAAACCCGAAGGAATATGATAGCTTCAGAAGAAAATCGTCCCTCCGATGATGGTGATCCTCGTTGATCCTTCTGGGAGTCACCGATGCAGGTAGTAATTTCAGGCAGGGGAGAGAGAATAAGCTTCAATGTCTGATCGGGTCGGGTCAGATCGAAGTGGAGAATAGCGTGGTCATCGAGGCCGGGTCATATCCTAGCCTCCATGAGAGGGGTGAAGGGGGATTCAGAACAGAGCACGCTGGCGCGGCAGAGAGGGAAATTTGTGTGAGCGAAACCAAGCGTCAGTGCAGTCGAGATGGAAGGTGTGAGAGCAAATAGGGAGAGTTTGAGCAAATTTGAGATAATTGGGTGATGCCATGGAAGCTGAGAGTTTGACCAAAGAGTAAATTTGAAGGGAAAGGTAAAATGGGAAGATGAAAATTCAATATTACCTTTGGTCCACCAGTGGACCATTTTTAAAGTTGCCCGCTCTAATGGGCACCCAATGTTTCAATAACTTCAAAATTGGATTAAAAACTCTTTAAAAAAAATGAATTAAAAACTATCTCAAGCATAGTTATTATTATGGGTTGATAAAGATTACTCATTTCTTCTTATAGTGCTTTGAATTGATTCATGCTGTCATGTAAGGGATGAGAAATTGGAGATTTATAGTCCCAGAAGCATGTCTGACTTATTGTAGTGAATGAACGCGAACCAACCCAAATTTTTATTTAAAAAAATAGTTACTAGTATTAAGAATATCATCAATAGTTACTTGTTTAGCGGGCCTCTTTTTTGTTCGTCGAGGTGCATAGTTTTTACTGGGGTGATCTTCACCCCCTAAGGGTCCAGTCCTTAGGGGTTTTTCGTGAAAATCAATATATATTCCTTTTTTCAAAAAAAAATATTTTCAATATTACTTTCAAAAAAGAATATCATCAATATTAGCAAAATAAAAAAAAAATAGAAAAGGGAAAAACAAACAACAAACAACTGTCTACATAAGCTTTAGGCACAGCTCCACAATACATTCCCAAGACTCAGCAATAAAACGACCCTTTACTTTGCTGTGTCTTCTTCTATCCCTGCTACCAGTAGTTATATTCAACACCTCTTCTTCCTCTTTATCACTTTTCCCTGTACCTTCTCTTATTTGATAATATTAATATTAATATATTGCAGACACAAACACAATCACAGAGAGAGAGAGAGAGAGAGAGAGAGAAGGCAAATACCCAGAACAGGAAATCCTTTGAGGCACTAATCTGAGTACTAAAAATCACTTTTTGAAAGGAAAAACAAACATGGGTGAGGGCCATATGGGGTTCATGTTCTGTTTTTCTCTCCTTCTTGTTCTGTCTTCTGGGTCATCCAGAAACTTGCCCATCATAGCCTTTGAGGAAGGGTATACACACTTGTTTGGGGACAATAACTTGATCATCCATGAGGATGGGAAATCGGTTCATCTTTCACTTGATGAGAGAACAGGTTTTCATCTATCTACATCCCCTTTTTCCTCCTTTTTTTATGTGGTATGATTTTCATTTATCTTCTTTTCTGGGTTTTTGCTGTTTACAGGCTCTGGATTTGTGTCTCATGATCTTTACCTGCATGGGTTTTTCAGTGCTTCGATTAAGTTGCCTGCTGATTACACTGCTGGGGTTGTGGTTGCATTTTATGTGAGTAGCAGCTGATCAAATGCAAATGATTTTACTTTTTTTTTCATTGTTATAATTTCTGATCCTATTCTTTGAAAAAAATTCATCAACCATCATAAAAAAGTATTCATTTTTACTTTTTTTTTTCAGTCCTTGTTCATTTTCAAGCATGATAAGGTGAAATTCTGGCTTATCATGTCGATTTTTGAAGCTTGTTTGTGAATTTTGTGGTGTGCAGCTTCAGTCTCAGTTTCTTCAGTCTTTATGATCATTAATAATTCATTAATGAAGACAAAAATTCAAACATCAATTTTTTTCAGTTTTTCACCGATATTTAATTCACCGAAACTTCAATGGTTTTTTTTTATTTGTTTGAATTATTGAACTGAAAAAGCCAGTTTGTCTGTTTGTCTTGTTTTCCTTTATCAACATTTATCCCCAAAAAATAAGCACCAAAAAAAAAACATTTATCCCCAAAAAATAGGGAACAGAGAAAAAAAATGGCCATTTATTAATTATTCCTCATATTTTATTCATGCTACAGATGTCAAATGGTGACATGTACGAGAAGAACCATGATGAAATCGATTTTGAGTTTTTGGGAAACATTAGAGGCAAAAACTGGAGGGTTCAGACCAATGTTTATGGCAATGGAAGTACCAATATTGGTAGAGAAGAAAGATTTGGTCTGTGGTTTGATCCTTCTGAAGATTTCCACCAGTACAGTATTCTCTGGACAGATTCTAAGATCATGTGAGCAATCTATCTCAATTCCAAATACCTTATTGGTTATTTAATTTTCCTTTTGGATTCTATATATTCCATGTACAACATGCCCACATCTTCCCTGTTATAGAAAAAGTTCTTTTAACAATACTCTTATTGCCTTTTATTCTCTAACCATCTATTTCTTGTAAGTAGTAATTTGATGGCTTTTTTTACTAGATTGGTAAAAAAATTGGGCTTTTGTTCAATGTTTTCTCTGGTTTTCGTTTACCGGTCGCTAAGTCCCCAGTTTTATGAAAGCCAGTTTTTACTTGGTATGGGATTACTATGTACAACTTATGCATTCACTACTTACTGAAAATGAATAAAAACAAGATGTCACCAGACCTATTTCTTCAATTGTATTTGTCCTTGTAGAAAGGAACCCACAAGATAAAAATTTGATTGGATGTGACCCACTTACCCCGGATATAAATTCTCTGTTGTTGGAATCTTTATGAAATTAAGTAGTTAGAGAACTATTTAGAGAACTATTGGAACTATTTTTGTGTAGCTAAATTCAAGAATTAGTAATCAATGTTATATTCATTCCTAGTTACTATGGTTACCAAGTGGGTCTCATATACCCTATAGGATTTGGCTTTCATGCGGTCAGGACAATTCTATATTCAAAGCGTCAAGGAATCTGTGTCATCCAATTAAGATCGGTCGGCTCACTTATTTCGTCCAGATTAAACGGTAGAGATAACCTTTAAATTTGAGCCGTATGATCTTGTTCGAATGACTCGGCTTCATTGACTGCGTAAATTTAGGAGTTCCCTGAGTGTAAGGAATCCAAAGTGGGTAGGAGGAAACTATTCTGGATTTATAGTATGTTTGTATTAGCTTCTCTTTCTTTAGAATCAATTCTGACATGCAGTAGCTACTCACAAAAGTTTGTTCCCATAATTGATTAAAGCTTCAGAATCAACTGTAGAAGTATAAGTGATTAAGTTTGATAATAATTTTTTGTTGTTTACCTTGTTTCTTACTAATGTGTTATGTTTTCCTTTTGCAGATTTTATGTAGATAATGTTCCTATGAGAGAAGTTGAGAGAACAGAATCCATGGGAGGGGATTTTCCCTCAAAGCCAATGAATTTGTATGCCACCATATGGGATGCATCTGATTGGGCCACCAATGGAGGCAAATACAGAGTAAATTACAAATATGCACCCTATGTTGCTCACTTCTCTGACCTTGTCCTGCATGGCTGTGCAGTTGATCCTATTGAGCATGTAACCAAGTGTGACATTGCTCAAACCTCTGATGCAGTTCCTTCTGGTACCATCACCCCATCACAAAGAGTCAAAATGGAGAAGTTTAGGTTGAAGCACATGACTTACTCTTACTGTTATGACAGAATCAGATATAAAGCTTCTCCACCAGAGTGTGTGATCAATCCCAAACAAGCTGAGAGGCTAAGAAAATTTGATCCTGTCACATTTGGTAATGGCAGAAACCACCATGGAAAAAGACACCACCATAGCAGAGGCAACCAAGCTGAGGCTGTTTCATTTTAATATTGTCCCATATAAAGAAATTCTAATAAATAATTATCTTTTCATCTTTCAGTTTGATTTGCCTGAGTTAGCAATATATCATTTTCCCTTTTACTTTCATTTTGATGTATAGAGAGAGAGAGGATTGGTCATAGAAGTCCATAATATGATAGTTATGATATGGTTGTTGCTGGTTGGTTTTTGTATAGTTCATCATCCCTTTAGGTTCCCTGGTATTTTGTCATTTGATGTCTTGTGCACTACAAATGGAATCTATTGATGATTTAAATATTTAGACACACCTCATGAAATGGTTTCAATAAACTATTTATCGCCATGAGTTATTTATTACATTTTTTTGCATCAGCTTCAGCTTCTTTTTAGCACAATTCTTAGTACATGTTTAGATACATGATGGAAAACCATAGTGAGTCAAAATTAAAGTTTTTCAGCTTTTGTGACTGTCTATATGTATCCAAACATACAAAGAGAAGATTTTGCTCGGAATTGATTCTAAACAATTGTAGTTCAGCACAATCAATTATTTATCCAGAAACCTTTCACAGAAGCCTGACAAATGTAGAAGGGTTTGTCAAACAATGCACTTAATGGATGTTAGGTATGAATTATTTTTGTTGGTAGTGCTCATCCAATTTGAAACCAATGCAAATTGCTCTATCATTGGTCCATGACTGTACTAAAAAATATGTCTCACAAGGTCAGATTTGTCAGCTTCAGGACATAAAATGTTGTCATTTTGTCAATCTAATAGGAATCCAAAGTCAAGGTGAATGTGACTAGTGCTGCAGTAGAGGTGATGCAAGTGGTGCTTAGTTTACTGGTACCTTCATAAAATAGTGTCCAAAATTTCTAACTTTACTTTTTTCTTTCCAATGATTTTGTCTTCTACTCTTCTAGCATGTAGACTCAGTTGGGGATTTGAATTGGGCAGTTGGGATCTCTATAGATACAACATAGGGAGTGGTTATTATTGACTTGTTATTCTGTTACAAGTCTCTAGAGCTGTCAATACGGGTCAACCCGACCCATATGGGTCAGCCCGTATGGGTTGGGTTCAAAACGGGTTGGGTTATGTCAACCCGGGATCTTAACGAGTCAGGAAAATATGAACCCAACCCGACTCGCAACGAGCTCGCGGGTTGACAGGCTGGCTCGCGGGCTGAGTGAAATAAATATAAAAAATTGAGAAATTGGATTAGAAAATGTTTAAAATGCTATAAAAAAAATAATTTCAAAAAAATACTTATAGAAATTGGTATCAACTCATAAAAAGAGGTTTATCAACGCAATTATTTTTATCTCACATTTGAAATATAGAAAAATAGTTTTGTTTACAGGATTTAAGAACACAATTATTTTACTGTCACATTTAAAATGAGATAAATAATATAATAATAATAAATAAAACATAAAAAATTGACTAAAATTAAAAGAAATGAAAATTTCAATTTTTCTATCTAAAATTAATCCATAAAACTAACCTGGAATTAAAGAGAAATAAAATAAATTTTTTAATTAAAAATAACTCTAACCCGACGGGTTGGCTCGCTTGACTCGCGGGTTGGCCCGTCTAACCCGCGGGTTAAACGAGCCGGGTTGCGCTAACCCAAGTTCTTTTCGAGCTGGAATTTAACCAACCCAACCCGACTCATTTAGCCAACCCGTCGAGCTGGCTCGCGGGTTGGAACCCATATTGACAGCTCTACATGTCTCTCTTCCTAAGTAGAACCGTAAACATAAGAAAATTGTCTCCCATTTATCACAAATTTTTTTTCAACTTGAAAAGCAAATTGTTTTCATACCAATTAATTGGGTGGAGTCGCCCGCCCGGGACGCCTTTTGAGTAAGGCGACGTACCAGTCTGGCGAGGAACATTGGCAATGATGGACGGTCTTATGGTCTATCATCTTATTAGTAGTCTCATCTGCCAGCTGGAAGATTCATTTGGGTTTGTCTTATTTGCATATGGATTTGGGCCTTAAGTGTAAGGTCCAAATGTAGGAACAATCTAGATAATGACAACACACACTATAAAAGGGAGGTCCTTACCTTGTATCTGACAACTTTTACGATCATTAATGAGAATATTACCTTTTTATTACATCATTTCTTTATTTGTGCTGTGCTAGGGTTTATCCTTATACCTTTCATACCTAGATAAGGTTTAGTACAGAGCAGGGTGTAACGGGTGTTCATGGGACTAGTTGGACTTTTTTTTCACCAGCCTAAAATATTGACCGAGCTAGTTTTTAATCCTGAATTTGTTTTAGATCCGAAGAAATGCGATAAGGTATGTGTTTGAAAAGAAACTTCGTTTTACATACAGGGTAAAGTGAAGAGAGAAAGAAGTAGAAGAGATGAAGGAGACTAGGCACAACACGCAAGCTGTATTTTAATATAAAATTCAATGGTCATAATTGTTTACCAAGCAACATGAGTTGTTTAAAGGTAGTCGTTAGATTAATTTTTTTTAGAGCGGACGAAAAAAAAAAACACTACGCAGATTAGCATAGGGTTTCCGTTTAGAAAATTTGAACAAGATCCAAGACTTGAATGCATTTATATAAAATCTATTATTTGAATGAGATATTGATTCCGAGGATAGGGAGATGCATCCGCGGACAACTTAAGTACTAAACCTTTCTTAGCAAGAATCCTCCAAATTATAATTATTATAGTTATGATATCTCTTACTCAAAATAAAATAAATCAAATCACAACTGTTATAGTTATGATATCTCTCATTCCAATTTCAAATCTGAATTTATGACTTAATCAAATCTAATCATTTCCTTTATTAGGTGAATCATTCACGTATCGGGAATTAAATGATTTAATCACATCTAATCTTTCCTTAATTGTATGAAACATTCATGAATAAAAAATGATGGCTAGGGTTCAACTCTTGAACCCTAATTTAGAGCCTCAAACATGAACTCTTCATGTTCTGCAAAACGGCAACTCAAAGATCTAGCGATCAATATACCAAAATGTATCACGGCTTAAAAAATCATATCGTCATATGAATAAAATACTCAAAACATTATAAAAACACAACTTGTTCATACTAATATAATTCGAAGCAAGTTATTACATAACATTAAGCTAAAAATTAAATCATGCTATCTAATATATATATATATATATATATACTAGGATAGTAGCCCGTTTCCGTGCGATGCACGGACGAGCGATTCTACGATTTAACATATTTAATTTTATAATTTATTAAGGTGATAAATTGACATACTAATAATTTGTAATCTTTTCAAATATATAAAATCAACAAAACTTGTTATTAAGTTTGTCGATACATGAGTTCGAAAAAAAAGTTTGTCGATACATAGGTGACAATAAACTGATTATTAACTGTGTATAACAAAGTTGTATTTTGCATTTTTTCAGTTTTTCAATATAATAATAATACAATAACAGTGTTATAGTATTTTTTGGAAATGTACAAATGATAAAATTATAAGTCAATAGATATTTTAATGAAACAGAAACATAACTAAACTATTTATAATTACACAAATAATTTGATAATTTTTTTATCAATCAACGACATATTGGCGTTACGTTCAACTATATTATCATACTTCAATAATAACTAAGTATATAATAATTTCAAAAAAAAAAGTATATAATAGAAATATAACATCCATTTATCAATGGGTTACAACAATTATAAAAAAAAAGTAGTCACAAAATAAACTCATTTAATTCTGATCTGAAAAGAACAAACATGGAACAATCATACAATCGTTCTCCACATTAAACAACATGCAAAGTCACAACAAATTCAAGTTTCACATGCATAGTCAACCTTGGATAGTTTTACCATTAAATACATTCAAACATACATGTAAACGCACATAGTACCACAATTCAGGGAAAGATCTAAGTAACATAATTAAAAGAGATGCAACAAAGTTACAACTTCTTCAAGATAGATTACAGGGTGTATACATGAACTCTGTATCTATTTTCCTGAGTCATTCTCCATAACTGCATCATGTGTCCTGCAATAGTATTTCTAAGCCTCCTAAATGTAGCTCTATAGAAGTCAAACCACCAGCAACAAACATCACCCTTTAGGCCAGAATTGGTATGTCTTTCACCAATGGAGTACCAAATAATTTCTACATGGTTTAATCAGAATGTGAGGCAAGTGTCCGGAATATTCTTGCTGAACACGATTGGGGATAATCTACTCATTTGAATTTCACATTGTAAGTAGAGAAACTAATGAATACAAAAAATTAAACCATGTCATAGATAAAAAACACAAAACAAAACAAAACAAAGGTTCACTGACATTAATGAGATCAGCAGTGAAACCAACATTCCAAATTAACTGCTTAGAACGCACATCTTCGACTTCATCATTAGACTCATCTTCACTAACTAAGGTCGATAATTAATATTTTGACTGCTTATATTTAATTTTCTTGTTATATGTAAAAGAAGGTTTACAATTAATATATAAAAAAATAATGAAAATAAAAATAAATAACTAATTTTTTTCGAAAGAGAAATATATATAATAATAGTGTGTTGAGGAATATCCCCTCTCAACATGGGTACAGTAACGTAGTCAACAAAAGCTGACAAAAACTCGAGCACTATGACAAAAACCTCCTCCAAAACACTTGAACAACCACCCACAAGATTACCAAACGTCTATCCCACTAGAAAGCACCTTGTTCAAATCGAAAAACAACGATCGAATCGCCGTACGACACCTACCGAACAGAGGCCTAACCAATTGAGCAACAAAAAAGCCAAACAATCAAGAACCCACAAGTCATAGTGCCGAGACCCAAGAGAACCAGAAACGGAAAGAAAAAAAGAAAAACAGCAACCGGCGAACAGCGACCAAGTCAACGGAATTAATCTTGTAGTTAGCAGTAATAAACTTATAAATTTTTTTATCAACTTTTCTAGATTACCCATGAATTTCTCTCTTAAATTTAAAAACTTTTCAAATTCAGGCTCCTTTCATATTAAATATGATGGTTGTTTTGGGTTAAAAAACATTGACGACTTCATTGATATTGTAAAGTTACTTATATTTAGAGATAACAAAACTATAAAAAGTGATTTATAAATAGAAGTGGAGGGAGTAAATAATTATTATATAGTAGATAATATGTAGTAGGTAGGAAAATAAAAGTATAGGGTGGTTAGATGCATTTTTCTTTATTACAAAACAAAATGGATTTGCTGAAAATGGACAAGTGAAACGTCTTTCTGTTAACAATCTTCCTCTCATACTAATTGCTGAAGATTTCAACATTATTGTCAACATGTTGTCAGCAATTAGTATATAGTGCCTGTTAACAATCTTCCTCTCATACTAATTGCTATTAACAATCTTCCTCTCATCACTCTATTACAAATGATTCCTTCAGATTTTTCTCTATATGTTGACAATCTTCCTCTCATACTAATTGCTGAAGATTTTGATGACCGGATTGGAGCTCTACTTGGTAAAGGATGCCAAGTATTGATTAGAGCGTATGGAAGGCCGGCCTTAGTACCAAGATCTTTACATTTGGAAGCTACCTGTAATTAGAATGAAAGAGGAAACAACTTTGAATTAATTATCATAGAAAACAAAATCACGATGGTTTACATTAAAGGTGTGAATTTTTTGACAACCTTTTGTATGTCAAATATCGATTATATATCCAAATTATGCCATCTTGTTTTTATTCTGGTAAGTTACTTGCATCTTGTGCTGCTTACCACATAAGAAGCAAATGGCAACATTTTCCCTGGTGGTAGGTTGTGGCATAGATCGCTGCAAATAAAATAAAGGTTATGTAAATTTTATAATTAATTCTGCCACATGAGGCTATTCTCATCAGAACACACTTTTGACACCGACATGTTTCAAATGGAAAATCATAAAATTAAAGCTCTCATGCATAGATATAATATGAAGAGCCTGAACATACCGTATAAAACAGCTCCAATAATGCATCCTTGGCAGTATCAATAAGCTGGGATGGCAGAACTTTGCGTTGTCCCAGAATACAACCTCCCGTACGCGGATCCTATCCCTTCTGCTCTAAATTTGGTAACAGACTTGGAGGACTAAGCAAAAATATCAATCAAAGTAAACATGCTTATTGTATATGTGCTTCTAAGATGTGACAAATGACAATGCAAAAATTTCCAATAGAAGACATTTTGGTTTCCCATGATAAGACCAATAAAAGGCCATTAACTATAAAATTTCTAACATTGAAGAGAGCAGAAAAGGGGGCATTTCATAAGACTGCTTAGCTTTGTTTAAACCACTCTTCATATGCAGCTTGCATGCTGTAGAACTCTTCCATATGTGCTAGAGTCAGCACTTGATGAAACACTGGCCTCATCTGCATTAAAAATACCCATATCATTTATACAACGGCAGAAGTTGCACACCTAGTCAGTGAGAAGAGTAATAGTCCAGCATGTGGTTTAGACTTTTCCATTTCTAAAACACTGGCAAGAGGATTGTAGAAAAAGTAATCATGGGCAAGAGGGGAAAAATCAGTCTGTTTCGTGTGCATGTGTGAGTTCTCTTGCGTGTCAAATTGGTCTGAATCTCTCCAATAAACATATTTTTGGAGAATAAATGGGTTGTAGAATCTTTTTTAGTTGAAAAGCTTCATATGTAGACTAATAGATATGATCACAATATTGTATTAAAGTTGGTGAGGTATTGGGTATCTAATTTTTAAATCAGAGGAAGAGAAGAATGGAGTTAGTAGCTTTATTATAAAAATGGAAAGAGCTAACTGAACAGTAAACATAGAAGAATTAGCTGCTGAAGGAACTAATTGGTGTAGTTGGGCACATTATCCCTTGGAATTTCCCAACCATCATGTTCTTTTCTAAGGTCAGCCCTCCCTTGGTTGCTGGCTGCACCATGGTCCTCAAGCCTGCTGAACAAACAACAATATCATCACGCTTTTCCCTGGCAACAATGCTAGCATCTATCCTTATACATCTCACCTATTTGACCCAATATTAGTAATCATTAAGCATGTGCAATTGTGCATACCAGAAAAAGGTAGCAGATATCACGTCAATAAATACTTATTAGTGTTAATAAGTATTTATTAATAAGTATTTATTGCTTATAAATAATATAACATGCAACGCCAGCTTGCACCTCAATCGATATCATAGAGTGACAAAACTTCAAGGACTTTTGAAAGATTTAGGTGCTGATGGAACCAGAACCTATAGATAATACCACACCTTTTTAGCTTGAAACATGGAATAGAAAACATGAGTTGTTATTACCCAAACCCTTCAAACAAATTATATGACCTTAATAATAATCCCACTTAGCATCAATAACAACTTGTTATTAATGCTAAGTGGGATTATTAACAACCCTAGAAAAAATCCCGTGAGCTAAACTGTCTAACCTATCCCAAAAACTCTAGAAAAAGCATTGTTTGAATCAAGTATTCTAGTAAACACAGATGGCAATTTAACATAAATTTTTGGAATAGGATAATCCAGATAAGGTATTAAGAATATAAAGATCAAATAGAAAGATAATATCAAAGCATCCACTGATAAGCTTGACTGTATAAATTGAAAAAAACTAAATGACTCACTTATAGGTAGCATACTAAATGAGAGCATAAGAGTTTCAAATAGCAGTCATGTTGCAGGGACACCAACACATATTAGTTCCAACCACAATGAGTTAATAATCCTCTTATAGCAGGGTGTGAAAGTATTAGTACTGTAAGAGAGTTTTTCTTTTCAACTTCCACAATTTGGGCTAAATGTGACAATGTCTGCCCAATAAGAAATCTTACCTCACTCTAAAAATCAAATTAATAAAGAAAGAATTACAGCCACAATATGCGAAATAAGTTTTAACAAAATTCTCCCAAGTGAGTTCCATTGGACAAGATAATTCCACCAATCTCACCCATTAAACAAGAAACCCAACCATCTAATTATGCATTTTTATACAAATAGCACAGACCTTCCAACACATTACAATAAAAACATGACAGGTTCCATATAAATGGCCTCCAAGAAGACACTTGCAATGTGATTTAAGATGCACACAAAAAACTGCACAAACACACATTGCCAACAAACAAGCCATTTGACCCCAAAATCAGGTTGCTAAACCACCCCCCAAGCAGCTAAGCATCCTCCAAACACTACATCAAACCAGCTGCATAAAACCCTCATATCACGACACAAAACTGCCTCCAACAGAATAAATTTACAATCAGGTCCAAATTAGTCATTAGATCATAAAAAACAAAAAGCATGGGCATAATTTAAAATCCAAAAATAAAGTTGAAGCAGAGTTTGACATTAGAGAAACCATATGTAGTGTGGGAAAAAACCATATGCAGTGTGGAACGCATATGCAGCCATAAAAGACATCAGTACAACTCACAAAAATTCAAATGCAGGAGCGGAAATGATCTAAAGCAACTAACAGAGGAACTAAAGCGTATGCAATGTGGAAAATGCCCAAAATCAAAGGAGTATTTATAGGAGTGGAAATGAAAGAAGCCCAGTACTCTATGACCAGCAGGACATCAATTGAATATTAGTAGGTTCACTATTTGTAGGATCAATTGAGTGAAGAATTGGATAAAAGGAAACTCATATGTTGGTACACCATTGGAGCCACGAATCCGCAATGGATGGTGAAATCGGGGAAGAGGAGCTTAAGGTACAAAAATTCACTGTATCTTGCGTCATTGGAGCCATGCTTCCTGCTCCATCTTCTACATCATGATGAAAGCCTCCATCGTCAATTGGATCAGAAAACGCGTTCTCGTACAATCTAATGGATTGAAAACCAGAGAAAGAAGGAGAGGAAAACCAAATCACTGCATGAACAGTGTTCTGAGATACCCGAAAGCTTCTTCCTTTTCTTTCCACCAGCTTCGTCCTTCTCCTTTTCCTTGCTCTGACCGTGAGAAGACCTGGCCCTGAGATGATGCTATCATGAACTGTCTTTGGGCCAAAAAACTACAGGAAGAAGAAATTATTTGTACTTGAAATAGTAACCTTGGACAAAAAAAACAAAACAAAGGCCCACAATGTCATGTGTCAGAGGTGAGGAGTGAAAACCAACCGTTAGATTAGAAAGTGAATTCAATGGCCAAGATTTGAGGTTTCTTAGGAATAGTAACTTGAGGTTTTGCCTTAACTAATAGTATATATATATATATATATATATATATATATATATATATATATATATATATATATATATATATAAAGGAAGAGTTTTTGCAGCTTGGGAGCAACTTTGTAATTCAAGAAATTATTGTTCATGAACTAGATTTTGTGCATGGGTAATTCAGTAAATCCAAATATAGTTAGCCAGTGATAAATCTTGGCCATTCGTGTCTTTCAATCTTGGCCATCAGTTTCATTACTGAGTCTTAGACTTTCCTATTCTTTCCCACTTGAAAGAGTCTCACATTCACTACTGAGACTTTTGTGCTCTCCCCTTTCACCAGACCGTTTCAGTAAATCCAAATATACATTTGTGTATGGGTAACTCAATGGGCATGAATTCATGGGCTGCTTGCATTCAAATTCCCTACCACTATCAATTTCCATAAGCCCTTTCACAGCAAACAGCCGTGTGAAGTGAACTAAGAAATCCAAACATCATTGTTGTTCGAGTGGTCGCCAAGGTTGTGCGTATAGCCATATACGAAGACAAGGTTAGCGAAAGTCGACAGCGCAAGACGAATAGTGGAACCGTGAAAGGAAAATGAGCGGTGACAACCCATCTCAAGCGGCGCACGGTAAATAGATGAGAGGTCCCCTTCCCAAATTTGATATTGTTCTTACTTTTACATTCCCATTTTGTCTTCCTATTTCGTTAAGCCATGTTCATTTCGTCTTCTACCTTGCAATTGGTTCTGCCTTCGGTCGATTTTTTCTGCACAATTGGATTTGGTTGCAATGGTGGTTACAACAATAGTGGGAAATTTCATAATCTTCCATCAGGTAAGAATTTTATAAATATGAATTAACTTTTCTGGCTATGTTCTTCTCAATCATCGTCTACTACTCCGGTAAGAACCACTCATTTTGAGCCTTTCACTTCAACATATTGATTTCTCTCACAATTTACATTTCCATTATGTTATGAGGCGACCTGCTTCAAACTGTCCTATTCTGCTCCGATAAAATCATCATTTTTGGAGGTTGAAAGCAGTGAGGTATATATAATTTTGAAATCTCATATTAAATGAATAACATGTTTATAAGGACAATATAAGCTGCATAAAAAATCAAAACTTTACTTCTCTTCTACTAATTGTAAATAGGTAGAATAATCATGTAATTAGAGAAATAAGATATTATGTATTTATTGTACCTTTATGGTACCTATTATATATAATGAACTCCGCTGTGTAGTTCAACACACGGATTCACCAATTCCTCTTGCCTCTTTTCTTGTCATTCAATATGGTATCAAGAGCCTAACAAGAGGCAACCCTAATTCTAATCCGTGTTTCGGTAGACCCACTGACCACTGTCTATCAAGATATTTTTTTCCGGATACCGTGTTGCATCTCCGGTTTCTGGCTCTTAGTGTTGTCGTGCCGCATTCCAACAACCCTTTTTTGGCTCCCACCGCTGCTGTCCAGCCGCTACCGCCGCTTCACCCGACGGAAACCGACTCCGAGCACCCCAAAAGGATCGCCCGAAGAAGTGTTGTTTGTTCCCAGTGGTTTCAACCTAAACGCTCCTTCCACGCGCCTCCACGCGCCACCGCTCTTTCTGCGCGTGAATCCCACACGCCGCCCACCTCAGCCGCGCGTGACGGCACGTCCAGGCTCCGTTCGGACCGCCGCTTCTTCCGTCGTGCTCACCTTCTCATGCTCTTTCCAGATTCAGCCTTGTTTTCACGTTTCAAGGTTCGTGGTGGTGCAGATCTGACCCACGATTCGGTTTTACGGTAATTGTACTTCATCTTTCCCCTTCTTGAGACCCATGGCTACGGTGCCTACTCCCAGTCCTGTTGCGCCTTCTCCCAAGGCTGAGAGCCTATTTTCACCAGCTATGTCACTACCTCCCTTACCGTTGACAAATTGGACGACACTAATTATGATTCGTGGTCTTCTGACGTTAAACTTTGGCTTCGGGGGCAAGATTATGAGAACCATCTGACTACAAAAGCTGATTCAGTGGCTGAGGCTGAACGTCCTCGATGGAAGAAGATCGATGCTCAACTCTGTAGTCTCTTTAAGTCCACCATTACTCCTTCCTTGAAACATTTTTTTTGTTCTAATGAGACGTGAATTAGTTTGGGCGTAGACTAAGGTCCTCTATACAAATGATACCCAACATTTGTATGGAGTGTGCCAAAATTTGCTGAATGTCATTGCTCCTCGACGTCTGGATGGTTCTATGGCAGAATACTTAGGTCGTGTGCATGGTCTCCTTCATGATTTTAATGAACTTTTACTTCCAGCTACCATATCTGAAAAGGAGATCGAGCAACGACAATATTTTTTCATGCTTCTCGCATTATATGGCTTGCCTACAGAGTATTCATCTGTTCGTGATCAGATATTGGGATTTCCTACAATCCCCACTTTGAATGCTACTTGGTCTACTTTGCTGCGTGTCCCAGCCAAATCATCCTCTGAAGGTGGAGTGCTACCTACACCAGTTGATTAATCTGCCTTGTTTTCTCAAGGACGTGATCGTGCTGAGGGAGGTGATCGTCCTCAGGGAGGTGATCGTGCTCAAGGCAATGATTGTGGCCGATTTCAGAAGACGAGCAAGCGTTGTCCCAAGTGTGATCATTGTCATAAGCTTGGCCACACTATTGATCAGTGTTATGCTTTGAAAGGACCCCCTCCTTCTCGAAATGCCAACATTGCACAAGCTGTTCAACCTACTACTCCATCTCTGCCTGATTCTACAGCTCCACCGACCATCTTCAATGACTTCATCAAGTGGTATGAGGAACGACAGGTCGCTGGTTTCACTGCTTCAGTCGCACACACGGGTAATTCTTTTGCTGGTCTATCTCACTCCACATCTCTTGGCCCATGGATCCTTGATTCAGGAGCCACTGATCATATTACTGGTAATAACTTTCTTTTTTCTTCATTCTCTACTTCTGGTTTATTACCATCTGTCACTATGGAAAATGGCTCACAAACTCCATCTCAGGGTACTGGTACTGTCTGTCTTTTTCCATCTCTCACCATGCCTCATGTCCTTTATGTCCTCGGGTCTCCTTTTAACTTATTGTCTTTGAGTCGTTTGACTCGTTCTCTTGACTGTATTGTCTCCTTCACTAAAGATTCCGTTATCTTGCGGGACCGAAGTTCGGGGCGGATGATTAGCTTCGGAAGTGAGTCTAATGGCCTTTACCTACTTCACCCTTCTGCACATGCTGGCTCTATGGTGGATTCTAATCTTCTGGTTCATGTACAATTAGATCATCCAAGCCTTGCCAAGTTACAAAAGCTGCTGCCCAATCTTTCCAAGTTATCTACATTGTCTTGTAAGTCGTGTCAATTAGGAAAACATGTTCGTAGTTCTTTTCCGAGTCGGATCAACCGTCGTGCTAAGTCTCTATTTGCTTTAGTTCATTCGGATGTTTGGGTCCTAATCGTGTTGTTTCTAGTTTGGGATCAAAGTATTTTGTCACTTTGATGATTATTCTCGTTGTACTTGGTTATTTTTAATGGAAAATCGTTCTGAGTTATTTTCTATCTTCCAAAATTTTTATAATGAAATAAAAACCCAGTTTGGAATTCCAATCAGTACTTTGCAAAGTGACAATGCTCGAGAATATTTGTCTACAGAATTTCAGACCTTCATGGCTGCTAATGGCATGCTTCACCAAACGTCTTGTGCTCACACACCTCAACAAAATGGGGTCGTTGAACGGAAAAATAGACACTTGGTTTACACCGCCAGGACACTCTTAATTCACAATAATGTTCCTCAGCGTTTTTGGGGTGATGCAGTGCCTTACAGCTTGTTATCTTATTAATAAAATGCCCTCATCTGTCCTCCAGAACCAGATCCATCATTCTACTCTATACCCTCAACAGTCACTACACCCCTTGCCTCCTCCGGTTTTTGGGTGTACATGTTTTGTCCATCATGTTAGTCCTGGGCTTGACTAACTCTCTGCTCGTTCTCATAAGTGTGTGTTCTTAGGTTACACCAAATCCCAAAAGGGTTATAAGTGTTATTCCACATCTTTTCGTCGATATTTTGTCTCGGCTGATGTGACATTCTTTGAGTAAGTTCCTTACTTTGGGACGTCTACGGGGTCTGAGTCCACTTTGCCCCTGTTCTCACCATCTCAAATTACTACTCCGCAAGTAGTTATGTATCCTCCTCTGGCAGACATTCCGCCTCCTACACGTCCGTTGCAGGTTTATCAACGTCGTCCACGACCAAATCGACCACTACTAGCCACTACAAAAATTGCCACAGACACCCCTCCGGATCCAACTCCTCCGTCTCCTCCGGCCCTTCCATCTGCAATTGATCTCCCAATTGCTCTTCGAAAAGGTATACGCTCAACCCGTAATCCCTCTCCTCATTATGTTAATTTGGGTTATCATCGCTTGTCTCCTTTGCATTATGCATGTATTTCCTCTTCGTCTTCTGTGTCTATTCCTAAGACTGTAGGTGATGCTTTATCTCACCCTGGTTGGAGGCAAGCTATGCTTGATGAGATGTGTGCTCTTCAGAATAGTGGCACTTGGGACCTTGTTCCTCTTCCTCCTGGGAAATCTGTTGTAGGTTGTCGGTGGATTTTCACAGTCAAGGTTGGGCCTGATGGACAAGTTGATCGCCTTAAGGCTCGTTTGGTAGCCAAACGTTATACACGGGTGTATGGCTTGGATTATGGTGAAACGTTTTCTCCCGTGGCCAAAATGTCCTCGGTCATATTATTCTTCTCTATGGCAGTTATTCGCCATTGGCCCCTTTATCAGCTTGACATTAAGAATGCTTTCCTACATGGTGATCTCACTAAAGAGGTTTATATGGAGCAACCTCCTGGTTTTGTTGCTTAGGGGGAGTCTTCTGGACTAGGCTGTCGTCTTCGGAAGTCTTTATATGGTCTTAAGCAATCACCTAGGGCTTGGTTTGAGAGATTTAGAGCTGTTATACAACAGTTTGGCATGACACGAAGTGAGGTCGATCACTCAGTTTTTTATCGTCACTCGGCTGCTGGGAGTATTTACTTGATTGTGTATGTGGATGACATTGTCATTACTGGCAATGATCATCATGGAATCACACAAGTAAAACAACACCTTTGCCATCACTTCGTAACAAAAGACCTTGGCAAACTTCATTATTTCTTGGGCATAGAGGTTGCACAATTCAAACAAGGGATTGTGTTTTCACAAAGAAAGTATGCTATGGATATTTTGGAGGAGACATGATTGTTAAATGCCAAGCCAGTTGACACTCCTATGGATCCCAATGACAAGCTTATGCCAGCTCAGGGGGAGCGACTCTCGGATCCAGAAAAATATAGTAGATTAGTTGGAAAATTGAATTACCTAACTATTACTCGTCCGGACATTTCATTTTCTGTTAGTGTGGTGAGTCAATTTCTTGATTCTCCTTGTGAAGGGCATTGGGAGGCTGTGATTCGCATACTAAAATATATTAAAGGGGCTCCAGGAAAAGGTTTATTGTACGAAGACAAGGGACATACACAGGTTGTAGGATACTCAGATGCAGATTGGTCTGGTTCTCCTTCTGATAAGAGATCCACATCTGGGTATTGTGTTTTTCTTGGTGATAACTTAATTTCCTGGAAGAGTAAGAAACAAAGTGTAGTGGCAAGATCAACTGCAGAGGCTGAATATCGAGCCATGGCTGCAACTACTTGTGAACTTATATGGCTCAAACAGTTGTTGCATGACTTGAGGTTTGGGGATGTCTCACAGATGACACTTATTTGTGACAATCAGGCAGCCTTACATATTGCCTCAAACTCAGTGTTTCATGAGAGGACTAAACACAATGAGATTGATTGTCATTTCAACAGAGAGAAGATTTTATCTGGAGACATCAGCACTAGATTCGTCAATTCAAATGATCAGTTAGCTGATGTTTTTACTAAATCTTTGAGAGGTCCTCGAGTTAATTATATTTGTAACAAGCTTGGTGCATATGACATATATGCTCCAGTTTGAGGGGGAGTGTTAGATATCTTGTAAATAAGTAGGATATCTTCTACTAATTGTAAATAGGTAGAATAATCATGTAATTAGAGAAATAAGATATTCTGTATTTATTGTACCTTTATGGTACCTATTAGGCTATTATATATAATGAACTCTGCTTTGTAGTTCAACACACGGATTCACCAATTTCTCTTGTCTCTTTTCTTGTCATTCAACAGTTACAATAACAACTCTGCAGCCTTATAAATTAATCATCATAATTTAGTATTGCCAGTTGATTTATTCACCATAACAGGTTACTTTCATTTTCATTCTTCCCCTTTAATGATAGTGACGAGCAGCCATAATAAGACCATCTTCAGTCCAAGCTGTTATTTCGAGTTCTTCATCAGGAAAGCTCTCCTTCTCAATAACAAGGCTGTGGTATCTTGCAGCCAGGAAAGGACTGAAAAATGATAGTGAGTTAATGAATTATGTCAGAGCTCAAAACCAGTTAAAGGTGAACAGAAAGTTGCTGTTGGTTACTTAATACAAAAATAAATCACATGGCGAGTGTATAAAAAAATGTCAAAAACAGATATTACATCTCCAAAATTTCACAGAAAAGTAATACAAAACCTACTTTGGTAGTCCAGAAAATAATCCATCTTCTCCTTTCTCATCATAATAAACCAGAGAACTTTTTCCATGCACGACACCAAAAGGAGAACGAACAATCTTCCCTGTACAGGATAAAAGAACAAGGCCTTGAAGTCTTAATCCTATTATAATGTCCCAGCCAAAGGGAATAAATAATGGTGAGAGAGATATAAAATAGTAAAGCTTAAAATCCAGTGGATGCTTGTCAGTAAATAGGAAAGCCTAATTAATTATGAACGGCGGGTAAATATATGGAGAAAATTTCATACTCATTTCTATTCACCTAATCGATTAGTGGCTAAGGAATCTATTAAGATTCACCTCCAAAAGCCTCTCCCATGCACTGCAAACCCATGCACACACCAAAGACCGGTACAATTGGTCCAAGTTCCAAAACGGTTTGCAAAGATATGCCAGAATCTTGAGGTGTTCCTGTAAGGAGGAAACGGTGTACATTAGTGGTCTTATCCGTGTTCATTTTATTATTTAACCATTGGCCACGTATAAGGTTTTATATGTAACTAATAGTAGCTCAAACTTCTAAAGAAGCTCAGTCTAATTACCTGGCCCAGGTGATATCAGCACTCACCTAGGATTTATCCTATTCAAAAGAAATAAAACAAAACAAGTAAACCACGGAGTTGTTTATTACATGAGGAACTTTAAAGAATGTGTATCATCATCCCACAAATTGTTTAATTTCATGAATAAGAGAGTGTTGGATATTCATAAAAAAAATATAAATTCACCTTTTTAACTCCTCCACCGTCAACCCGTCATTCCGGTAGACTTCAAAGTGAAATCCTAACTCTCCCTGTCTCCCATATACTTCAAATTTAAACCATAAAATATCAGACCGTTTTCATCAAAGGAACAGGTACACAAGTATCACAACAGATTCTATAAGAAAAATACTATTGCCTATTGCTAACGATTCTCTATTCATTTTCAAGATTCCCCTCTCTCCCGAAAGAAAGAAAGAAACATGGAATGGAAATCCCTCTACCATATTTTCTTTCGCCATAAATATCCTATGTGTACTACTCCACATTGGCCTTTTCACTGCACCATAGAGCGTCAAAACTCTAGTAAAAATATCGACTACAAAAACCAGCCAACCAATAAATTTGGTTCATTTAAAAAGTGTAACATTTTCAGATGGCAAAAACGCAAGCCATTGAAAATCAGCTACAAAAACCCTGCTTGCTGCATGAATTTGAAATAGCGACTCGATCGGTCTCAAACAAGTTCGGGTAATTTGAACAGTTTCCAATGTCAACAAATTCTATCAATCAATTCAATTGGATTTTTGCAATTTTTCAAACTAGTTAGCCCCAAAGAGATAGTAAACAAACATAGATATTATTTTCCGATGTACCAAAAAAAAAACAAAGATATTACTAGTGAAATCAACGCTCCTACGTTTTATATCATATATAAGCCACCAAGCTTAATTTTTTCTTTTAAAAGAAAACAACAATTAACACAAAGCAAAAATCAACATCAACAAGAAATTACACAAGTGCTGAAAGAAAAAAAAAAAAGAAAACCTGGCAAAGATTATAGGTAAAGCTGTCAATGGGACTATTGGACTTTTCATTTGAGATGGGGGGCTTCGAATTTGCTTCCAAGACACCCACAGAGGATTTTGGCACCACCCCATATGCCCTCTTGGCCACAAAACTCACATCTGCTAAAAAATGTTCAAACTTCGCAACAAATATCAATTAGAAAGAAAGGGTTTTTCATGAACGAGATGCGAGAAAAGAGTAAGAAAGTGCAAGAAAACGAGTTACCCAAATGAGAATTTTGGTTCCTGAGAAAATGGGTAAAACGAGAAAATTGGTGGGGTGTGTGAGTGAGCGATGGGTTGGGTTGAAGAAGCGAAATGTGTCTCTTTGCTCAAAGCTCAAGCACCGAACTGTCTCTGTTTAAAGCCAAACGTTTTGTATTCAACTATTTATAACGGTCCCTTTTTTTATTTGAGTAGATTTATAACGGTTCCTTGGATCTTCTTGACTTCTTCTATTGATTATTTTAAAAAAAAATATAAAATTTTTTAAATATGTTTTTTTTTTTCACGGATAATTTGAAGATTTTCCCATATACGGTTCCTAGTTTTTGTTTTTCTAACTAAATCTGTTAAGAATTATTTTTTTATTAAAGGGTTTCTTTATTGAATTTCGTCATTAAGAGTTCATTTTGTTTCGGTTCATTATTGTTCATTCATGTGTCAAGGTTAATTCAAAAAGGTTTAAAAAAAAGGTTAATACAAAAAAAAAAGACCAAAATAATCATGATCAAACCTCCAATTCAGGAAATAAATTCAAATTATGGGAAGAATACTTATTTTATCTTACACTACAAACTATTTTTTTTTTCTGACGTTCACTATAAACTATTTTTAAAATTTGGCCAAACTTTTATAAAGCTTAAAAGTTACTTATAAGTTGAAGGTAAATATAAGAGCTTTAAAAATAAGATTAAAGTTGTTTGATGATTTTCATATTTTAACATCTTAAAAGTAACTTTTAACTTAAAAGTTATTTGGTCAATAATGAATATCTTTTCACATATACTCATCTAAACATTTTATCAAGGCTAAAAAACATTTTTGGCCCCTGATGTTTTAAGTTTGTGCAAATTCTGTCTCTACTCTATTTTTATCGACGTTTCTACCCCTCGTGTTTTCAAACAGTGAACCATCTACCCCTCTGTCAGTCAGGCTTTCTCAGGAGAGGTTCCTGAGTGGATGGAGAGATGAAGAGGAGTATATGAAATTGATGATGATCAAGGAAATGATATAAATTAAATTTGCATGATGTATATATCAATTATGTATGTAACTGAACTGGTTAAATGCATGTTTTGCTACTTACAGGTTTTGAGTTTGAATCTCTCATTCCCATTTTTTCCAATTTCACTTGTAATTTCCACGTGGTAGGTCCAAAAAATATTTTTAAAAAAAGGCAAATCAGCTCATTCCGTTAGTTTTTTAACGTTTGACTGACAGAGGGGTAGACGATGCACTGTTTGAAAACATGAGAGGTAGAAACATCAACAAAAATAAAGTAGGGGCATAATTTGCACAAACTTAAAACATCAGGGGCCAAAAGTGCTTTTTAGCCTGTACTGTTATTGGGCTTACAATATTTGTATCAGGTGGGCTTACTGAATTTGTACTATTGGTCCAGGCGACCCATGACCCGAACGGGTCAAAACTTCATAATATATAAAGAGGACACCGCCCATGCGGTGGGGGATCCAACACTTTTTTACTCATTTGCTATCTTGTCATTTTCTACTTTTGTTGCTTAATTGCTTAGCTCTGACCGGAGATTTAGACCGGAACATTGGCGCCCACCGTGGGGCCGAGGAATTCAATCCTAGGCTTCAAACTCACTGAAAATGGTGAATCGATCTGAAGCAAACGGAAGGGACAATCATGTTAACCATGAAAATGTTCCGCCCGACATTTTGCAACAGATCATGGCGGATCTAACTGATCTTCGTCAACACAATCAACAACTGCAAACTCAACTTGCTGAGATCAACCAAGATCGGGGCTTGCATGAGGGCGATCGTAGAATGGCAGAGATGGTGGTAGATTTCCAACCGTTCACAGAAGACATTGCAAACACAACCGTTCCAGATAATTTGAAGACTTTGGTTCTTGATTCTTATTACGGAGATTCTGACCCCAAGGATCATTTGGTGTATTTCAACACCAAGATGGTTATTGTGGGCGCTTCAGATGCTCTGAAGTGTAAAATGCTTCCTTCAACTCTTAAGAAGTCAGCAATGACTTGGTTTACAACGCTTCCACCGCGTTCAATTGTCGGGTTCATGGATTTATCGGCGAAATTTCTGTCCCAATTTTCAACTAGTCGCGCCCAGAAAGTGACTCCAGCAGCCTTGTTTAATTTGCAACAGAGGCATAATGAAAGCCTTCAATCCTTTATGGGGCGTTTCAATCAATTGTCCGTGCATTTGGAGGATAAAATGCCTGAAATTTGCATTGCGGCTTTTGAATTGGGTCTTCAATCAGGAAGTTTGAACAGCAGTTTGAGTCGTAAGCCCGTGGAGACAATGGCGGAGTTGCGAAGCAGGGTACAGGGTTTCATTCGGGAGGAGCAAAGTGATCGCATAAAGAGAAACCGTAAAAGTGCGGCGGTAACTGGCCAACAACAGCAGTTAGATTCGAAAAAGGCGGTGGTTAATGATCAGCGTTCGGGCGGAGCGGTTACAAAAGGAGAGAGAGGTTACAATAATTCAAGTCGTTTTGATAACCGCTCTAATTTTCGCAATCGTGCTCAGCCTTATGGAAATCGTGGTTATGGATCGATGACGTGGACCAGAAACCAACAAGACAGGTCGACCCCACTCGCGGTTAATTTAACTGAAGCATTGCACATGTGTCTGGAGGCGAACACAATTCGTTTTCCTAAACAACCAAAACGCCCACCAGGCAACGTGGACAGGAGTAAGTGGTGTGAGTACCACCGAATCGCGGGACACAATACAGATGATTGTTTTACCCTAAAGAAAGAGATTGAGGCATTAATAAAAGCAGGCTACATGCGTCAACTGGATGGGCGAAAGGAGTCAGAGGGAGCTGGAACCTCAACGAAGCATGATGATACAGGGAAGGAAATTGAAGAGTCTGAACCAAAGAAGCAAGCTGGAGGTGAAACTAAAGGGCGCATTCATTCTATATATGGAGGATTTCGAGGAGGAGGTATGACTAATTCTTCAAGGAAAAGGTATGTTCATTCCATTAATGCTGTCTATACAAATGATTGGGGAAGCTGGGAAATCAATCAGCCCGATATTACATTTACTGTTAGAGATTTTGAGGGAGTACAGCCTCATGAAGATGATCCCATCGTGGTGATGTTAAAAGTTGCTGATTACGAAATTGAGAGGGTACTGTTGGATCAAGGGAGTTCTGCAGATTTGATATATGGCGATGCATTTGAAAAGTTAGGGCTTACGGAAACTGATCTGTTACCGTATGATGGGGCGTTAGTTGGTTTTTCAGGTGATAGGGTATTTGTTAGAGGATATGTGGAGCTAAATACTGTGTTTGGTGAAGGTAAAAATGAGAAAGCTTTTGCTATTAAGTTTCTTGTGGTACAGTGTACATCGCCGTATAATGTGCTTATTGGAAGACCATCGCTCAACAAGCTTGGGGCGATTATTTCAACAAGACATTTAACAGTTAAGTATCCATTGGATAAGGGCGGAGTTGGAACTTTGAAGGCTGATCAGGTGGTTGCTAGGAAGTGCTATTCTGACAGTTTCAAGCAGTATGGTCACATGGGGAAAAGAGCAGTGAAGGAGGGACATAGAGTTTTTGGAGTTGATGTTGATCAAGATGAGGTTAGTTTGGACCCGAGAGAGGGTTTTTCAGATTTCAAGGTGACCCCGGAAGAGGAAACGAAGACAGTGAAGGTGGGTGAAAGGAATTTGAAAGTTGGGGTAAATTTAACTTCAATTCAGGAAGGCAGACTGGTGCAATTGTTAGCTGAGAACATGGATTTGTTTGCTTGGAGTGCACGCGATCTTCCAGGAATTGATCCAGAGTTCATTTGCCACAAATTGGCATTGAACCCTGGTGTGAAGCCGATCGCCCAGTTGAAGCGTAAAATGGGCGAAGAGAAAGCACTGGCGGTGAAAACAGAAACTAACAAGTTAATTGATGCAGGTTTTATAAGGGAAGTGAAGTATCCTACTTGGTTGGCTAACGTTGTCATGGTCAAGAAGAGTAATGGAAAGTGGCGAATGTGCACAGATTATACGGATTTAAACAAGCACTGCCCAAAGGATTCATACCCATTGCCAAACATAGATAAGTTGGTGGATCGGGCTTCGGGATTTGGAATGTTGAGTTTGATGGACGCATATTCGGGCTATCATCAAATTCGAATGTATGCGCCAGATGAAGAGAAAACAACATTTATGACGAATCAAGCGAATTATTGCTATCAAACCATGCCGTTTGGGCTTAAGTCTTTGAAAAGCAAGTGGGGCGTAACATGGAAATTTATGTGGATGATATGGTGGTCAAGTCAGAGGAAATGGGCGGTCATTGTACGGATTTGGCTGAGGCTTTTGGAGAAATCAGGAAGCATAACATGCGTTTAAATCCGGAAAAATGCTCTTTTGGAATTCAGAGTGGAAAATTTTTGGGCTTTATGATTACTCGGAGAGGAATTGAAGTTAATCCGGATAAGTGCAAAGCAATTCTAGAAATGCAGAGCCCAACATCAGTTAAAGAAGTGCAGAAGCTAACAGGAAGGATTGCGGCTTTGTCACGATTTTTACCATGCTCAGGGAGTAAGGCAGCTCCGTTTTTTCACTGTTTGAGGAAGAACAAAGCTTTTCAATGGACAGATGAGTGCGAACAGGCTTTTCTAACTCTAAAGGAGCATCTAGCTAAGCCTCCCATATTGTCAAAACCAATTCCAGGTATTCCGTTGTCAATTTTCATTTCCATATCAGATAATGCTGTGAGTTCTGTCTTATTGCAAGAATGTAAAGAGGAGTTGAAAATTATATATTTTGTGAGCCATGCTTTACAAGGGGCTGAGATAAGGTATCAAAAAATAGAAAAGGCTGCACTAGCCTTGATTATCACCGCCCGGAAGTTGAGGCCTTATTTTCAAGGTTTTCAAATCAAAGTCAAAACTGACTTTCCCCTACGCCAAGTACTTCAAAAGCCTGATTTAGCAGGGCGTATGGTTTCTTGGGCTGTTGAATTGTCAGAATTTGGTATAGTATTTGAGAAGAAGGGACAAATAAAGGCGCAAGGCTTGATCGATTTTGTGAATGAGATGTCTCCGGAAGAAAGAGTACCAGAAGAAGTGGCATGGTTTTTGTCTGTGGATGGGTCATCAAATCTGAAAGGAAGTGGAGCTGGTGTAGTTTTGGAGGGACCAGGTGGAGTAGTTATTGAGCAATCTCTCAAGTTTGACTTCAAGGCGAGCAACAATCAAGCAGAATATGAAGCAATAATAGCAGGGGTGAGGCTGGCCTTGGAGATGAATGTACGTTGTATTGTAATAAAAACTGATTCTCAGCTTGTGGCAAATCAGATAAAGGGAGATTATCAGGCGAAGGATGTTCAGTTGGCTAAGTATTTGGTAAAGGTTCAGGAATTGTTGAAGCAGATGGACAAGTTTCAGGTAAATCATGTTCCGAGGGAGGAAAATACAGGGGCTGACATACTATCCAAACTTGCAAGCACGAAGAAACCAGGTAACAACAAGTCTGTGATTCAAGAGACTTTGAAGGGTCCAAGTGTGAAGGAGGATGATGTTATGATGGTAACGGGCGGAGCAACTTTAGATTGGATGGATAGAATTCGAATGTGCCTGGAAGCGGATGGATCAGATTTAGCTTTGTTTTCAAGAGACCAGATACGAGAGGCGAGTCGTTATACAATGATGGGTGGACAACTTTACAGGAGGGGCGTAGGAATACCATTGTTAAGGTGTGTTAGTAAAGAGGATGCAGAAAGGATTATGTTTGAAGTGCATGAGGGGGTTTGTGCTAGTCATATAGGAGGAAGATCTTTGGCTTCGAAAGTGTTGAAGGCAGGATTTTATTGGCCTACGTTAAAGGGCGATTGTATGGAATATGTTAAGAAATGTGAAAAGTGCCAAGTTTTTGCTGATCTTCACAGGGCACCTCCTGAAGTTTTAAGTTCAATGAGTTCTTCATGGCCATTTGCAATGTGGGGCGTAGATATTCTGGGTCCATTCACTCCGGCAGGGGCGCAAGTTAAGTTTGTTTTGGTGGCGGTGGATTATTTCACAAAGTGGATTGAAGCAGAGTCAATGGCGAAGATTACAGCTGAGAAGGTTAAAAAATTTTATTGGAGGAAGATAATCTGCAGGTTTGGAGTGCCAGCAACCATTGTTTCTGATAATGGAACACAGTTTACAAGCAGGAAGGTTAGAGATTTTTGTGCAGAGATGGGAATTGAGAACAGGTTCGCCTCAGTTGAACACCCGCAATCTAATGGGCAGGTTGAAGCAGCAAACAAGGTGATTTTGAATGGCGTAAAGAAGAGATTGGGCGAAGCAAAAGGATTATGGGCAGATGAATTGATCACAGTGGTTTGGGCTTACAACACAACACCCCAATCCACAACTGGAGAGACACCTTTCAAGCTTGCTTACGGAGTTGATGCAATGATTCCAGTGGAGATACAAGACATGACTTTTCGAGTGGCTACATATGAAGAAAACCAGAATCGGGAAAATGTTCTAGTGGACTTGAACTTGGCGGATTAGGTAAAAGCAGAAGTCCGTTTAAGGGAGGCTGCAGTCAAACAAAGGTCAGAAAGGCGTTATAATACACGAGTGGTGCCTAGGAGCATGAAAGTGGGCGATTTGGTATTACGCAGAAAGGCAAAAAGCCCAACCGATTCAAAGCTGACACCTAACTGGGAAGGCCCATATAGAATTCTGCGAGATTTGGGGCAAGGGGCTTACCACTTGGAGGAGTTATCTGGGCGCAGGGTTCCAAGGGCATGGAATGCACAACACTTGCGCTATTACTACAGTTGAAGTTGTGTTCTGTTTGTTTCGTTTCAGTGTGTTTTATTCTGTTCAAAGACTACGTCGTGTTCGTTGTTTGTGGTTTCTGTATTTGTTTAAGTGTCAAGACTATGTGGTTTGTCTATTAAGACTTGGTAGCATGCACTCTTTTCTCTACCCATTAGGGAGAGTTTTTAACGAGGCATGATTTAATTGTTAATGAAAAAACAGGTATGCACTCTTTTCTCTACCCCAGGCGGGAGAGTTTTTAACGAGGCATAACCTTTAAAAATTTCTTAAGTGCTTTGTTAGCATTTAAGTTACTTTTCAACTTAGGTCTATCAATTGGGCGATTCCAGACAATTGAGAAAGAGTAAGTCTCTTAAAACTAGAGCGTTTGGCCACGAATTCATAAGCATAGCCTTAACTTGGATTAAGCTTGTCCAACTTAAGCACAAAGTCTCCAAGCGAGCAAATTTCTATATCAGTACAAATTGCGCTTCTGATCTTTTTAATTTTGATTCACTTCAAAATGCAAAGGCCTTATGAATTCAAAGAATAGTTGTGAAAGAAAAATCAAATTTTTCTTGAAACAGAAAATTTTGGTAAGCCCAGGGCTTTGAGTTTTATAAGAATTTGTCAAGGCTTTCTTCATAAGGTAGGCAACTTGTTAAGATCAACGCCTTTGTGGATAACCGAATCCAGAAGAAAGGTATTTTCGCAGTACATTATTTTCATATTCTTATGCTGTTAGAGTAGTAATTTAAGTTTAGAGAACACAATAACTTTCGAGTCAAATTACTGAGTTATTACTTTTTAAGAAGGAAAGGAATGAGAGATTTTGGAGGAAGATAAGTGTTTTTAAAGCATAGTATAGGGGTGACGCTGAGATTTTGAACTTAAACTTTGTTGCATTAATATTAGAGGGGGGCGTTACATTTAAATAAAAGCGGGGAATGCAGGAAATAAAAAGCGGGAAACTAATCAACCGTTTGGTATAAGACCAACGGGAACAAAATATTATTTCAACTTTTCCTAGGAAGGATCAATTGCTTTCCCCTTCGCCCTCTTTGTTGTTGTCATTGTTGTCTTTGTCTTCTTCTTCTTCTTGTTCTTCTTCTTCTTCTTCCTCATCAAAGTTGGGCGTGATTAACTTTCCTTCAATGATCCTAGCATAAGGATCAACGCCTTCAGTCTTGATAGGCACGTCAGGATTTAGGAACAAGATTTGTTCCTTAGCTTTGTTAAAGTCAGCTTCAAGTTGGGAAAGAATGGAGGCTTTCAAAGATGCCGCTTCGGCAGTGAGATCATCAACAGTCTTGTTCAAAATTTGCTTTTCTGAGGCCAAGGAGTTCGCCTCTTCCTTCATTTTTTGTGTTTCTTCTTCCTTCGCCTTAAGTAAGGCTTCACCTTCTTCCAGAGTCTTTTTCAATTTTTCAAGTTCTAAAGCCAGGTCAGCGGCTTTCTTCTCGTTAGCCTTGTTAGATTTTTCCAACAGCTTCATCGTGGACTTCAGTTTTTCATTTTCTTTTTCTTTATCTTCCAGCTTCTTAGCGTTAGAAAGCCCATCAAAGCTGCTGGACTCAATTTCTATCATCTTGGAAATGGCAGCAATTTCCAAACTTTTAGTCATGACGGCTTGGCAGGCTTCTTGAAGCCCAATTTTCCTCATCTTTTCCTTATCAGCTTCAAATACAAGGTTGGTCTCCACAAGGGAGTTGAAGTTGATGCGGGAATCCCATAAGGAAGTGATTTCTTCTGAAGTCATGTCTTCGAATTCTTTCAGTTCGTGTTTCCACGAGGGAGGTGGAGCGCTGGAGGAACCATATTGGTTCGCCCCTTTGGTTGTAAATTTCTCCAGCGAAATTTGAATGGTGGCTTTCTCAGCAGACTTCTCAGTATTTTGGTTTTTCTTTCTTCTTTTCGGGGCTGGATTCTTTTCAGTTTCAGATTGACTCCCTTCAGGTTCGTTCAGAGACTTAGCAGGGGATTGCTTTTTCTTCAACGCCTGTTGTTCGCGGCGGAAACGCAGGATGTCATCTTCAGAAAGGCGAGACATCTTCGCTGAAAGTTGTAGAATAAGAAAACAACGTTAGGATCATACATGGTTATTTGGGGCGAATTAGGCCAAATAGAATGTTCTTACCAACATATTGGGCTAAGTTTCTTTTCTTGAATGCTTCATAGAAGTCATAAAGGTTCAAGTGAATCGTTGACAAGAAGTCAATTTCATATTTTTCAACAGGGGTAAGAGAGGATTCGGGAACTGTGTGGATAAGTTGGGGCTTATCGGTCCAATAGAAGGGGAATCGAGGGGTCCCATCGTCAAAGTAAAAAACATCTTTACTTTGTTCGGATTCTTTTAGTTTGAAAAACTTGGATTTCCAGTGTTTAAAGTTACTTCTAAAGAGGGTGAATACCTCACGCCCCCTGGCAGAGGACAAGGAAATATATTCCCCTTTTACCTTCATGCCAGTAGTTTCAAAGAAAGAGAAAAACTTTTTGCACGTGGGTATTATGCCTAAGCAGGTGCATAGTAATTCAAAAGCTCGAAGGTACGCCCAACCGTTAGCAGAAAGTTGAGTAGGGGCGATATTCATCAAGGTTAGGCTTGAGCAAGTGAAATCTGGAAGGGGAAGTTTGTAGTCAAGGTCTTGAAACATAGTTTTAAAAAAGTAAGTATGGTTTTTACCGTTGGGGTCGGGCTCACCGAAACAGCAGGGTTCGTCGGGGGCGCAGGCAACTATATCTAAGTGGGCATCATTACCGTCAGCCCTAAAGTTATATTGGGTTATCAAATCCATTACTTTGGATACAGTACGGAAGTCGCTGTATCTAGTAGCAACCGCCCGAGAGATCCATAAAGAGTCAGCGGCTGGAGCCTCTTTACGTTTCTTAGGTGATTTACGAAGATTTTTTGCAACCATTTTTGGGGGCAGGGTTCCCTGAAAATCAAGAGGAAATGGGGTTTGTCAGGTAGGAATTTTTAGTGAGTAAGTGACGGAGTGGGGTGGATATTTAAGTTTATGTTTGGGGGAAATTATCTATATTCAGAAAGTAATTGGGTGCTGTGAGTTTAACAGAGAGGGGGTTTAAGAGAAGTTGAGGGAAGTAGGATATGAAAAATAAAGAAAAGTTGAAAAGATGAGTAAAAGTTTAAGAGAAGAAGAGATTACCAGGAAGAGAGGTGATAAGATCTGGAAGGAGATGGGAAGTGTTTCTGGCGAAATTCCCAGAAATTCTTCAAGTACTCGAGGCAAGGCAGTGAGTATTGTTTAGAATTATAGAGAAAGTTACTAAAAAGTTGGGAAGGTAGAGAATGGTAAGAAAAAGATTTTGAGTCGCGTTTTATAGTGTTGGTGGGTTCTAGGCGCGTCGATTCATCTTTAGGCAGAATCGATGAGCTTTGAAACGTGTCTCTTTAAGGGCCTTTAATTTTTACCTTGAAAACATTTCTGGAAAGAGAACGGGTTTGCGTGTAGATAGAGTTGAGGATAGGTAATTATTGCTTTTGTACCGTTGGTAGATTTATGTCAGTGGAGATTAAATGCTGAGTGGAGGCGAATTTTGGGAAACGTCAGGCGTCGTTTCACCATGAGGTTTCAAATTTCAAAATATTTGCATATCTTATTTGTGATTATGACAGGAATGTGACAGTGAAGTGATGGGAGGAGATTTCAGTCAGAATCTTAAAAAAGAGGGCAGGTGGAGTAATTTTAGTAATCAACAAGGGCGAAGCTTCTTTTTGCTTATTGAAGAAGGCGAAGCTTCCTTTGTTTGCTACAGGGGCGAGGCTTATGTTTAGGCTTATGTTGTTCATTATGTGACATCTTTTGAATATAACAGTTATTTAAGTTTAGCGATTATTGACTTTAAACGTTTAAGGGCTTTGAGTATTGTACTGTGGGCTTGCTTAAAAGACACGCTGCACCTTAAAATGGCTTTTAAGCTTGGGTGTCTTGTGGGCTTGTGTACTGTTATTGGGCTTACAATATTTGTATCAGGTGGGCTTACCGAATTTGTACTATTGGTCCAAGCGACCCATGACCCGAACGGGTCAAAACTTCATAATATATAAAGAGGACACCGCCCATGCGGTGGGGGATCCAACACTTTTTTACTCATTTGTTATCTTGTCATTTTCTACTTTTGTTGCTTAATTGCTTAGCCCTGACCGGAGATTTAGACCGGAACATAGCCTTTTATCAAATAGTTGGTATGCAAGCTTGTATACACAACATTGGAAACATTTTCCATCCTCGAAGCAATCATTAACATGATACTTTATTTGACAAAGCCATCAAATTTTTTTTTTTCTTTTTCAAATTAACCTTTTCGTATCATGTTAAATTCTTTTAAGAACCAGCAAAAACAAAAAAAAAACGGTGAAGATGACCTGTGAACATTCCGCAGATTTCACCGCCAATCCCAACACCATGACCCAACCCACTTCGCCCTTCTCCTCCCAATACATCTCATTGTTACCATTATGAAACAAAGTTCAAAATTTTAAAACAAAGACCTCATATATAGTCTGAAACAGGGATGGATTGATGAAGAAGAGGTTGAAAGCTCGGAGAAAAGCGAGAAAAAATTGGGGGGAACAGAGTAACGAGGATGAATTGATGAAGACGAAGTTTAACTCTACAATCTCACAGGAAAAACAGGGGCGCACAGTGTAACAGGGATGAATTGATGACCAAGACGAAGTTGAAAGAACATAAACATGCAGCTACCAACGTGAGAAAGGAGACGACGAAAGAACAGGATCATAGAGAAAAGAGACGATGAAAGAGCATTGTACTGTTATTGGGCTTACAACCTTTGTAGTATGTGGGCTTACCGAATTTGTACTATTGGGCCAGGCGACCCATGATCCGAACGGGTCAAAACATCATAATATATAAAGAGGACACCGCCCATGCGGTGGGGGATCTAACACTTTTTACTCATTTTGCTACTTTGTCCTATTCTACTTTTGTTGCTTAATTGCTCAGCCCTGACCGGAGTTTTAGACCGGAACATTGGCGCCCACCGTGGGGCCGATGAATTCAATCCTAGGCTTCAAACTCACTAAAAATGGTGAATCGATCTGGAGCAAACGGAAGGGACAATCATGTTAACCATGAAAATGTTCCGCCCGACATTTTGCAACAGATCATGGCGGATCTAACTGATCTTCGTCAACATAATCAACAACTGCAAACTCAACTTGCTGAGATCAATCAAGATCGGGGCTTGCATGAGGGCGATCGTAGAATGGCAGAGATGGTGGTAGATTTTCAACCGTTCACAGAAGACATTGCAAACACAACCGTTCCAGACAACTTGAAGACTTTGGTTCTTGATTCTTATTACGGAGATTCTGACCCAAAGGATCATTTGGTGTATTTCAACACCAAAATGGTTATTGTGGGCGCTTCAGATGCTCTGAAGTGTAAAATGCTTCCTTCAAACCTCAAAAACTCAGCAATGACTTGGTTTACAACGCTTCCACCGCGTTCAATTGTCGGGTTCATGGATTTATCGGCGAAATTTCTGTCCCAATTCTCAACTAGTCGCGCCCAGAAAGTGACCTCAGCAGCTTTATTTAATTTGCAACAGAGGCATAATGAAAGTCTTCAATCTTTTATGGGGCGTTTCAATCAACTATCAGTGCATTTGGAGGATAAAATGCCAGAAATTTGTATTGCTGCTTTTGAATTGGGCCTTCAGTCAGGAAGTCTGAACAACAGTTTGAGTCGGAAGCCCGTGGAGACAATGGCGGAGTTGCGAAGCAAGGTACAAGGTTTCATTCGGGAGGAGCAAAGAGATCGCATAAAGAGAAACCGCAAGAGTGCGGCGGTTACTGGCCAACAACAACAGTCGGATTTGAAAAAGGCGGCGGTTAACGATCAGCGTTCGGGCGGAGCAGTTCCAAAAGGAGAGAGAAGTTACAATAATTCAAGTCGTTTTGATAACCGCTCTAATTTTTGAAATCGTGCTCAGCCTTATGGAAATCGTGGTTATGGACAGTCGATGACGTGGACCAGAAACCAACAAGACAGGTCGACCCCACTTGCGGTTAATTTAACTGAGGCATTGCACATGTGTTTGGAGGCTAACACGATTCGTTTTCCTAAACAACCGAAACGCCCACCAGGCAACGTAGACAGAAGTAAGTGGTGTGAGTATCACCGAATTGCGGGACACAATACAGATGATTGTTTTACCCTAAAGAAAGAGATTGAGGCTTTGATAAAGGCAGGCAACATGCGTCAACTGGATGGGCGAAAGGAATCAGACGGAGCTGGAACCTCAACGAAGCGTGATGACACAGGGAAAGAGATCGAAGAGTCTGAACCGAAGAAGCAAGCTGGAGGTGAAACTAAAGGGCACATTCATTCTATATTCGGAGGATTTCGAGGAGGTGGTATGACTAATTCTTCAAGAAAAAGGTATGTTCATTCCGTTAATGCTGTCTATGCAAATGATTTGGGAAACTGGGGAATCAATCAGCCCGATATTACATTTACTGTTAGAGATTTTGAGGGAGTTCAGCCTCATGAAGATGATCCCATTGTGGTGATGTTAAAAGTTGCTGATTACGAAATTGAGAGGGTACTGTTGGATCAGGGGAGTTCTGCAGATTTGATATATGGCGATGCATTTGAAAAGTTAGGGCTTACAGAAACTGATTTATTACCGTATGATGGGGCGTTAGTTGGCTTCTCGGGTGAGAAAGTATTTGTTAGAGGGTATGTGGAGCTAAATATCGTGTTCGGTGAAGGTAAAAATGAGAAAGCCTTTGCCATTAAGTTTCTTGTGGTACAGTGTACATCGCCGTATAATGTGCTTATTGGAAGACCATCACTCAACAAACTGGGGGCGATTATTTCAACAAGACATTTAACAGTTAAGTATCCATTGGACAAGGGCGGAGTTGGGACTTTGAAGGCTGATCAGGTGGTTGCTAGGAAATGCTATTCCGACAGTTTCAAGCCGTATGGTCACATGGGAAAAAGAGCAGTGAAGGAGGGACATAGAGTTTTTGGGGTTGATGTTGATACAGATGAGGTTAGTTTGGACCCGAGAGAAGGCTTTTCTGATTTCAAGATGACTCCAGAAGAGGAAACAAAGACAGTGAAAGTGGGCGAAAGGAATTTGAAAGTTGGGGTAAACTTAACTCCAATTCAGGAAAGCAGACTGGTGCAATTGTTAGCTGAGAACATGGACTTATTTGCTTGGAGTGCACGAGATCTTCCAGGGATTGATCCAGAGTTCATTTGCCATAAATTGGCATTGAATCCTGGTGTGAAGCCAATCGCCCAGTTGAAGCGTAAAATGGGCGAAGAGAAAGCATTGGCAGTGAAAACAGAAACTAACAAGTTAATTGATGCAGGTTTTATAAGGGAAGTGAAGTATCCTACTTGGTTGGCTAATGTTGTCATGGTCAAGAAGAGTAATGGAAAATGGCGAATGTGCACAGATTATACGGATTTAAACAAGCATTGTCCAAAGGATTCATATCCACTGCCAAACATAGATAAGTTGGTAGATCGGGCTTCGGGATTTGGAATGTTGAGTTTGATGGACGCGTAATCGGGCTATCATCAAATTCGAATGTATGCGCCAGATGAAGAGAAAACAGCATTTATGACAAACCAAGCAAATTATTGCTATCAAACCATGTCGTTTGGGCTTAAGAATGCAGGAGCAACTTATCAGCGATTGATGGACAGAGTCTTTGAAAAGCAAGTAGGGCGTAACATGGAAATTTATGTGGATGATATGGTGGTCAAATCAGAGGAAATGGGCGGTCATTGTATGGATTTGGCTGAGGCTTTTGGAGAAATCAGGAAGCATAACATGCGTTTGAATCCGGAAAAATGCTCTTTTGGGATTCAGAGTGGAAAATTTTTGGGCTTTATGATTACTCGAAGAGGAATTGAAGTTAATCCCGATAAGTGCAAAGCCATTTTAGACATGCAGAGCCCAACATCAGTGAAAGAGGTACAGAAGCTAACAGGAAGAATTGCGGCTTTGTCACGATTTTTACCATGCTCAGGGAGTAAGGAGGCTCCGTTCTTAAAGTGCTTGAGGAAGAACAAAGCTTTTCAGTGGACAGATGAGTGCGAGCAGGCTTTCCAAACTCTAAAGGAGCATCTGGCTAAGCCTCCCATATTGTCAAAACCAATTCCAGGTATTCCGTTGTCAATTTTTATTTCCATATCAGATAATGTTGTGAGTTCCGTCTTATTGGAAGAATGTAAAGAGGAGTTGAGAATTATATATTTTGTGAGCCATGCTTTACAAGGGGCTGAGTCAAGGTATCAAAAAAAAGAAAAAGCTGCACTAGCTTTGATTATCACCGCCCGAAAGTTGAGTCCTTATTTTCAAGGTTTTCAAATCAAAGTCAAAACTGACTTTCCCCTACGCCAAGTACTTCAAAAGCCTGATTTAGCAGGGCGTATGGTTTCTTGGGCTGTCGAATTGTCAGAATTTGGTATAGTGTTTGAGAAGAAGGGACAAATAAAGGCGCAGGGCTTAATAGATTTTGTGAATGAGATGTCTCCAGAAGAGAGAGTATCAGAAGAAGTGGAATGGTTTTTGTCTGTTGATGGCTCGTCAAATTTAAAAGGAAGTGGAGCTGGTATAGTTTTGGAGGGACCTGGCGGAGTAATTATTGAGCAATCTCTCAAGTTTGATTTCAAGGCGAGCAACAATCAAGCGGAATATGAAGCAATAATAGCAGGGGTGAGGCTTGCCTTGGAGATGAATGTACGCTGTATTGTAATAAAAATTGATTCTCAGCTTGTGGCAAATCAGATAAAGGGAGATTATCAGGCGAAGGATGTTCAGTTGGCTAAGTATTTGGTAAAGGTTCAGGAATTGTTGAAGCAGATGGACAAGTTTCAGGTAAATCATGTTCCAAGAGAGGAAAATACAAGGGCTGACATATTATCCAAACTAGCAAGCACAAAGAAACCAGGTAACAACAAGTCTGTGATTCAAGAGACTTTGAAGGGTCCAAGTGTGAAGGAGGATGATGTTGTGATGGCAACGGGCGGAGCAACTCTAGATTGGATGGATAGAATTCGAATGTGTCTGGAAGCGAATGGATCAGACTTAGCTTTATTTTCAAAGGATCAGATTCGAGAAGCGAGTCGCTACACAATGATGGGTGGACAACTTTACAAAAGGGGTGTTGGAGTTCCACTGTTAAGATGTGTTAGTAAAGAGGATGCAGAAAGAATTATGTTTGAGGTACATGAGGGAGTCTGTGCCAGTCATATAGGGGGAAGATCTTTGGCTTCGAAGGTGTTGAGGGCAGGATTTTATTGGCCAACTTTAAAGGGCGATTGTATGGAATATGTTAAGAAATGTGAAAAGTGTCAAGTTTTTGCTGATCTTCATAAGGCACCTCCTGAAGTTTTAAGTTCAATGAGTTCTTCGTGGCCATTTGCAATGTGGGGCGTAGATATTTTGGGTCCATTCACTCCAGCGGGGGCACAGGTCAAGTTTGTTCTAGTGGCAGTGGATTATTTCACGAAATGGATTGAAGCAGAGTCAATGGCAAAGATCACAGCTGAAAAAATCAAGAAATTTTATTGGAGGAAGATAATATGCAGGTTTGGAGTGCCAGCAACCATTGTTTCTGATAATGGAACACAGTTTACAAGCAGGAAGGTCAGAGATTTTTGTGCAGAGATGGGGATTGAGAACAGGTTCGCCTCAGTTGAACACCCACAATCTAATGGGCAGGTTGAAGCAGCAAACAAGGTGATTTTGAATGGTGTGAAGAAGAGATTGGGCGAAGCAAAGGGATTATGGGCTGATGAATTGATCACAGTGGTTTGGGCTTACAACACAACACCCCAATCCACTACTGGAGAAACACCTTTCAAACTTGCTTACGGAGTTGACGCGATGATTCCAGTGGAAATACAAGACATGACTTTTCGAGTGGCAGCATATGAAGAGAACCAAAATCGAGAAAATGTTCTAGTGGATTTGAATTTGGCAGACGAGATAAAGGCAGAAGTTCGTTTAAGGGAGGCTGTAGTTAAACAAAGGTCAGAAAGGCGTTACAATACTCGAGTGGTCCCTAGGAGCATGAAAGTGGGCGATTTGGTATTGCGCACTAAGGCAAAGAGTTCAACTGATTCAAAGCTGACACCTAATTGGGAAGGTCCATATAGAGTTCTGCGCGATTTGGGACAAGGGGCTTACCATCTGGAGGAGTTATCTGGGCGTAGGGTTCCAAGAGCATGGAATGCACAACACTTGCGTTACTACTACAGTTGAAGTGGTGTTCTGTTTGTTTCGTTTCAGTGTGTTTCATTCTGTTCAAAGACTACGTCGTGTTGTTTGCTTTGTGGTTTCTGTACTTGTTTAAGTGTCAAGACTACGTGGTTATTTATTAAGACTCAGTAGCATGCACTCTTTTCTCTACCCATTAGGGAGAGTTTTTAACGAGGCATCATGTTATATTTTAATGAAAAAAAACAGGTATGCACTCTTTTCTCTACCCCGGGCGGGAGAGTTTTTAACGAGGCATAACCTTTAAAAATTTCTTGAGTGCTTTGTTAGCATTTAAGTTACTTTTCAACTTAGGTCTATCAATTGGGCGATTCCAGACAATTGAGAAAGAGTAAGTCTCTTAAAACTAGAGCGTTTGGCCACGAATTCATAAGCATAGCCTTAACTTGGATTAAGCTTGTCCAACTTAAGCACAAAGTCTCCAAGCGAGCAAACTTCTATATCAGAACAAATTGCGCTTCTGATCTTTTTATTTTTTATTCAATTCAAAAATGCAAAAGCCTTATGAATTCAAAGAATAGTTGTTAAAGAAGAATCAAATTTTTCTTGAAAAAGGGCTTCAAGTTTTAAAGAATTCGTTAAAGTCTTCTTTCTAAAGTAGACAAACTTGTTAAGTCCAGCGCCTCGTGGATAAACGAATTCAGATGAAAGGTATTTTCGCAGTAAATTATTTTCATATTCTCATACTGTTGGTATAGTACTTTATGTTTAGAGAACACAATAACCTTCGAATTAGATTATTGAGTTATTGCTTTTTAAGAAGGAACGGGAAGAGTTTAGATGAAGATAGATGATATTAATGCATAGCGTTGTGGTGACACTTAGATTTTGAACATAAACTTTGTTGCATTAATATTAAATGGGGGGCGTTACATTTTAATTAAAGCGGGAAATGCAAGAAGTAAGAAAGCAGGAAGCTAAGTCAACCGTTTGGTATAGGACCAACGGGAAACAAAATATCATTTCAACTTTTCTCAAGAGGGGGTTAATTGCTTTCCCCTTCGCCCTCTTTGTTGTTGTTGTCCTTGTCTTCTTCTTCTTCTTCTTCTTCTCCTTCTTCTTCTTCTTCATCAAAGTTGGGCGTGACTAACTTTCCTTCAACGATCCTAGCATAAGGATCAATGCCTTCAGTCTTGATAGGCATGTCGGGATTGAGGAACAAGATTTGTTCTTTAGCTTTGTTGAAGCCAGTTTCAAGTTGGGATAGAATCGAGGTTTTCAGAGAGGCCGCTTCGGCAGAGAGATCATCAACGGTCTTGTTCAAAATTTGTTTTTCTGCGGCCAAAGAGTTCGCCTCTTCCTTCATTTTCTGAGTTTCTTCTTCTTTCACCTTCAGTAAGGCTTCACTTTCCTCCAAAGTCTTTTTCAGTCTTTCAAGATCTAAAGCCAGATCCGCGGCTTTCTTCTCGTTGGCTTTGTTAGATTTTTCTAACAGCTTCATGGTGGATTTCAGTTTTTCATTTTCTTTTTCTTTATCTTCAAGTTTCTTAGCGCTAGAAAGCCCATCAAAGCTGTTGGACTCAATCTCTATCATTTTGGAAATAGCAGCAATTTCCAAACTTTTAGTCATGACAGCTTGGCAGGCCTCCTGAAGCCCAATTTTCCTCATCCTTTCCTTCTCAGCTTCAAACACAAGGTTTGTCTCCACAAGGGAGTTGAAGTTGATGCGGGAATCCCACAAGGAGGTGATTTCCTCCGAAGTCATATCCTCAAACTCTTTCAGTTCGTGCTTCCACGAGGGGGGCGGAGCGCTGGAGGAACCATACTGATTCGCCCCCTTGACTGTGAATTTTTCCAGTGAAGTTTGTATGGTGGTTTTCTCGGCGGACTTCTCAGAATTCTGATTTCTTTTTCTTCTTTTCTGGGCTGGATTCTTCTCAGTTTCAGACTGACTCCCTTCAGGTTCGGTCAGAGACTTAGCAGGGGATTTTTTTTCTTCAACGCCTGTTGCTCGCGGCGGAAACGAAGAGTGTCATCTTCGGAGAGGCGAGACATCTTCGCTGAAAAAGGTAAAAGAAGAAAATCACAGTTAGGATTTTACATAGGTTTTAGGGCGAATTAAGTTAAAAAGAATGTTCTTACCAACATATTGGGCTAAGTTTCTTTTCTTGAATGCTTCATAGAAATCATAAAGGTTCAAGTGAATCGTTGACAAGAAGTCAACTTCATATTTTTCATCAGGGGTGAGAGAGGATTCGGGAACTTTGTGGATAAGTTGGGGCTTATCGGTCCAATAGAAAGGGAATCGAGGGGTTCCATCGTCAAAGTAGAAAACATCTCTGCTTCGTTCGGATTCTTTTAGTTTGAAAAACTTGGCTTTCCAGTGTTTAAAGTTGCTTCTAAAGAGGGTGAATACCCCGCGCCCCCGGGCAGAGGATAAGGAAATATATTCGCCCTTCACCTTCATGCCAGTGGTTTCAAAAAAGGAGAAAAACTTTTTGCAAGTTGGTATTATGCCTAGGCAAATGCATAATAATTCAAAGGCTCGAAGGTAAGCCCAACCATTAGCGGAAAGTTGAGTAGGGGCGATGTTCATTAAGGTTAGGCTTGAGCAGGTAAAGTCTGGAAGGGGGAGTTTGTATTCAAGGTCTTGAAACATAGTTTTAAAGAAGTAAGTGTGATTTTTACCATTAGGGTCAGGTTTACCGAAACAGCAGGGTTCGTCGGGGGCGCAGGCGACTATGTCTAGATGTGCGTCATTACCGTCAGCCCTAAAATTATATTTGGTTATCAAATCCAACACTTTGGGGATAGTACGAAAGTCACTATATCTAGTAGCCACTGCCCGTGAGATCCATAAGGAGTCGGCGGCTGGAGGCTCTTTACGTTTCTTAGGTGATTTACGAGGATTTAGTGCAACCATTTTTGAGAGCAAGGTTTCCTGAAAATCAAGAGGAAATGGGTTTTGTCAGGTAGGAGTTTTCGGTGAGTAAGTGAGGAAGTAGGTTAGGTAACCAAGTTCTAAGTTTTGGGGAAAATTATCTGATTGCAGAAAGTGATGGGATGATCTTAAGTTTAACAGAAGAAGGGTTTAGAAAAACGGGAGTAGACAGGATATGAAAAATTGAGAAAAATAGAAAAGAGGAATAAAAGTTGAGAGGAAGAAGAGATTACCAGGAAGGGAGATGGCAAGATCTGGAAGGTGATGAGAAGTGTTTCTGGTGAAGTCCCCAGAAATTCTTCAAGCACTTGGAAGTAAGCAGAGGACGTTTTTTAAGTTTAGGAGTAGTTACATGAGAAGTAAAAGGTAAGAGATGGTAAGAAAGAGGATTATGTTAGCATTTTTATAGTATAGGCAAGGGGTGGATACGCCTTTTCACGTTTTGGCCTAGAAATTTAATTTTAAGAGCGTGTCGTTTAGGGAACCATACGTTTTTTGCTTCCCCCTAAGCATCTTTAGGCAGCGAACAGTCGCGTTTCTATAAGTTTTGAATGTAATAATTACATTTACACGTGTGCCGTTTGGAGAGTTTGGAGTTAGTGAGTTTTAAATGTTGAGTGGAAAGGGGGTTTTTGGGGAAGTGTCAGGCGCCGTTTCATCATGAGGTGTAATTGCCAGTTTCAAGTTTCAAAATATTTGCATATCTTGTTTATGACTGTGACAGGAGTATGACAATGAAGGGACACGTAAAGACTTTAGTCAGAAGCTTGGAAAAAAAAAGCAAGCGAAGTAACCTCAGTGGTTATCAAGGGCGTACGGATGATGCCAAGGGCGAAGATTTCTTGGCTTATTATGAGTTATTTTTTGCATTTAACAGTTATTTTAATTTAACATTATTGACTCTGTACGTTAAAGGGGCGTTGAGTATTGTGTTGTGGGCTTATGTAAAAGACACACTACATCTCAAAATGGCTTTTAAGATTAGGTGTCTTGTCGGCTTGTGTACTGTTATTGGGCTTACAGCCTTTGTAGTATGTGGGCTTACCGAATTTGTACTATTGGGTCAGGCGACCCATGACTCGAACAGGTCAAAACATCATAATATATAAAGAGGACACCGCCCATGCGGTGGGGGATCTAACATTTTTTACTCATTTTGCTACTTTGTCCTATTCTACTTTTGTTGCTTAATTGCTTAGCCCTGACCGGAGTTTTAGACCGGAACAAGCATAATAGGGAATGGAGAGTTGCGCGCAAAAATTAGATCCAACAACAGGGAAAGGAAACGCGATGGAAAGTCATGAGAGGGAAGATGCATGATAATAAGTTACTTTTAAGTAAAAAGCTCATCTCAGTAACTTATTCTAAAAAGACGTTTTCTTTATTTTACACTATAAAAAATAAGCTACTTAAAATTTTAGAGTTTTTTTAAAATTGTGTTTGGCCCAGCTTTTACTTAAGAGTTAAAAAAAGTTGGGCCAAACACTACTAAATCAACAACAGGGCATTGTAACCGCGCTCCCATTCCAGCAAGATAATCAGCCGGAGCATTGCCTTCACCGGGAACATAGCCTAGCTTGATTTCCCAGCTTCTAGAGAGGAGAAGATAAATATCCGTTAGTAAACTGCCATACTGATGAAAATCAATTCCTCGCTTTTCGATCACACGAACAACTTCAAGACAATCCATCCCACAAATAATCTTCCTCCAATTCTTTCGCCATAGAAACCTCAAACCTGTCGCCAATGGTTGCAGCTCCGCGTACAAAGCATCACCACCACTAGCTCCTGCATAAAAGCCACCTAACCAGGCCCCTGATGAATCTCGATCTAGCCCCCCCCCATCCCCATACGGTAGAGTGCAGGGCTGTAAGCTCCATCGACCCTGAGGGAGCTAGATAAACTCGACCGGAGGTGGTTCCCAAGATTGGGTTTGCGGTATAGCCTGAGACAGTACCGTACCACCACCAAACCACCGCTCGTATTCCTCAAAATCACGCTTAGCTGCTTCACTAACATGTCTAACCGTCCATCGCTTGTCACTCAATACTGCTTCATTCTTCCATCGCCATTGGCGCCAAAGAACCGCAAGGAACAACAAACAACTACCCCCTGAGTTGCGTTTGAATCCACCCTTACACGGTAGAGGAGAAGAAACCTGGCCAACGCTGCGCATCGAAGTTCATCCAGACTTCTCTAGCGTGGGGACAATCACGAGGAGAAGGAGCTAGATGACAACCAAATCTGTGTGCATCCACCTGGGTTGCATCATGGAGCTAAAGCCAAACGAACACTTTCACTTTCTCAAGGACGTGCAGCTTCCAAACACTACACCAGTCACTCACAAGTTGCGGTCCAAAAGCTGGTTGATGAAGCCACTGATACGATGAAGAAGTTGTATACATACCACTAGAACAAGGCTTCCAAGTGTTGGGTGGTTCCCTCCTTAACTGGGCCACACTAACTTATCTTATTTTTAAAAGAAAAAAAAAACAGATTCTGTTATTTTTATTTTGATGGGCCAAGCCCAAGTTTGTTTTATTTAAAGGGTTTGGAACTCTTGGTTTTGAGAGAAGAATAGCACAGTAACACGTGAAAAGAAATTCACGTTGAAGCCCCAGCTTTGTTTTGGTGAAGAAGATTTTGGCTCTTGACAGACTTTTCCGGTACATCGTTTGTTCTCTGTTTTGGCAGAATTTTTAGTATGTCCTTCCTGTCTGTGAGCCCTTTATATTAACCTTTTTAGTTGAGATTTTTCTTCTCCATTATTTGGGTGATTTACTCTTTTGTTGTGGGGTTCTTTTGCTGTATCATATTTCCACCTTTTATTGGTGTAGTTTTTCCCTTTTTGTTTTGGGGTTTATTTTCACCTTTTTGGGTGAAGCTTTTGATGTCGTGGGACATTATTATGTAACCATTATTTTTCTTATAGTGGATTACTTTGGGGTTACTTCTCATATTGAGAAGGTTTTTCCACGTTAAAATTCTTGTGCCTCTACTTTATTTTTATTGCCTCTGTGGTTATTTGGATTTGCTTTGAAGGTTGTTCAGTTCTCACAAGTGAATATTTTTCCGCTGCGCCACTCAATTCCCAACGAGTGGTATCAGAGCTCCGGGTTCTTTTCGGGGTGATTTATCTTGTGTTGAACAATGGAAACCAACAATCCAAGCCGAATGGTGTTTTTGAATGGCAAGAACTATTCCCTTTGGAAAGAAAGAATGGAAGACCTGCTTTATGTGAAGAACTTCTATCAGCCTGTGTTCCTGAAGGAAAAGCCTGCAAATTAAACAAATGAAGCATAGACTCTCTTTCACAGACAAGTGTGTGGCTACATCCGTCAGTGGGTCGATGATAATGTGTTGAACCACATTAGTGGGGAGACAAATGCTGCTTCATTGTGGAACATGCTTGAGGAGTTGTATGCGAAGAAGACTGGGAACAATAAGATGTTTCTGATCAAGCAGATGCTGGCTTTGAAATATCAAGATGGAACTCCAATGGCAGATCATTTGAATAATTTCCAGGGCATTATGAATCAATTGTTAGCCATAGGAATTAAATTTGATGAAGAAGTTCAGGGTTTATTGCTTCTTGGTTCCTTGCCAGATACATGGGAAATTTTCAGAACCTCATTGTCTAATTCTGCTCCAGATGGTGTCATGTCATTGGACCTTGCTAAGGGCAATATTTTGAATGAAGAGATGAGAAGAAAATCGCAAGATCCTCAATCATCTTCAGAGGCTCTGTTTGCTGTGTCAAGGGGGAGAAGCAAGAATAGTAGTTCATACTATGGTGATCAAAGCAGGAGCAATTCCAAATTTAAAACTCGCCACTGCAACCATTGTGGTAAGAATGGGCATGTTATGAAGTTTCATTGGTCTTTGAAAAAGGGAAACAATGCTAGAAGCAAAGAGAAGAAAATCCAGATGAAGACAGGGCTAATGTGACATCTGATGATGACCTTCTTGTTCAAGAACTTGAAGATTTGGTTTAACCCCCACTTAAGGAGTGAGGGGGAGATATGTTGGGTGGTTCCCTCCTTAACTGGGCCACACTAACTTATCTTATTTTTAAAAGGAAAAAAATAGATTATGTTATTTTTATTTTGATGGGCCAAGCCCAAGTTTGTTTTATTTAATGGGTTTGGAACCCTTGGTTTTGAGAGAAGAACAGCACAGTAACACGTGAAAAGGAATTCACGTTGAAGCCCCAGCTTTGTTTTGGTGAAAAAGATTTTGGTTCTTGACAGACTTTTCCGATACATCGTTTGTTCTCCGTTTTGGCAGAATTTTTGGTATGTCCTTCCTGTCTGTGAGCCCTTTATATTAACCTTTTTAGTTGGGATTTTTCTTCTCCGTTATTTGGGTGATTTACTCTTTTGCTGTGGGGTTCTTTTGCTGTATCCTATTTCCACCTTTTATTGGTGCAGTTTTTCCCTTTTTGTTTTGGAATTTATTTCCACCTTTTTGGGTGAAGCTTTTAATGTCGTGGGACATTATTATGTAACCATTATTTTCCTTATAGTAGATTACTTTGTAGTTGTTTACTTCTCATATTGAGAAGGTTTTTCCACGTTAAAATTCTTGTGCCTCAATTCCCAACACCAAGTCCATACATCATTCAACCGCTGGTCCAGAACCGGATCCATGTCACGCAAGATGTTCTGGTAAGTGTGGGGAATCGACATGGATAACATGGAAAAATCCCAGGTGCCATTCTTAATCAGATGTTGTAATTGATGAGCAGAATCTGAAATATGGACCGCTGGAACTACCTTACCCAAAGCTCCTAATCCTGACCAGTCCTCAAACCAGAGAGATGTTGTGCCCTTGCCAAGCTTATACGAGAACCCCTCTTTCAGAAGGTCTCAAGCTTTCAAAAGGCCTTTCCAAAACGATGAAGCATTCTAAACAACAGGAACATTAAGAATGTTATTTTGCTTCAAATATTTATGGGACACTACCTTAACCCACAATTTCTCTGGTTGATGCAACATAGTCCAAACTGATTTTCCCACACCCTCCTTCTTGCCCTTCTTAACAGTATCCCAGTTAACCAAATGCCAACCTCTCTCCGAAGAGGAAGAAGACCATATGAAGTCCATGGTTGCACGGTTAATTAGCTGAGTAGTTTTCCTTGAGAGCCAAACTGTTTGCGTAACATACGTTGGTAAAGCTGTGACTACGGACTTAGCCAAACAAATTCTTCCAGCTCTATTTAATAATCGATTTTCCCAACCGCTAAGCGCCTATGAATCTGGTCAAGCAGGAAGTTATAATGCGTATGGGTAGCCCTCCCAACATGCAATGGAAAGCCCAAGTACCTCCCTAAATTACTCACAATAGGAATGAGATTAACAGCAGCTAAACACCGACGCTCACCTCTATAAACCCCCTTCGAGCACACGACTTTAGATTTCTGAACATTTACAATCAATCCAGAGCTTCGGCCAAAACTGTCCATAATTTGAGCAATATACCAGAGCTGACTATCCTTAGCTTTACAGAACAAAAGTACGTCATCTGCGAATAAGATATGAGATAAAGTTGGACCCCCACGAGAGATCCAAATAGGAATCCAATTCTTCTCCTCAACCGCTCTCTGGATCCAGATAGAAAGCTTCTCCATGCACAACACAAAGAGATAGGGGGACAAAGGATCACCTTGACGAAGACCTCTATCCGTTTTGAAGCTAGGGAACCGTTCTCCATTCCAAAGAATAGAAACTGAAGAAGATCGCACACAACACATCACGAGATTAATAATTACCGCTGGAAAATTAAAATCTCGAAGAGTATTCTCTAGAAAGTCCCATTCTAATTTATCATATGCTTTCTCCAAATCAATCTTCATTGCTAGAGATCCATTTTTTGCTCTCAAATTTTCCATGAAATGTACCACCTCTTGTGCCAAAATAGCATTTTCCATAGTACCATCTGAGGTTATATTGGAATCAATGTTAAATTAAACGTATGAAACCAAGTGGGTTGGTGAAGTGGTTCAGCACTTCATCCTTTCAGCAAGTGGTTGGGGGTTCGAATCCCAACTCTTGCGAATAGAAAAAACTCTTTGACCAGCCCCCTACCGCTTAGTGCGCTGACCGTGGGGCGAGGGATTAGTCTCACGGCTATCGGCTGTGGGGATACCTTGGTCAAGACCAAAAAAAAAATTAAACGTATAAAGTTTTGTTTGGTTTAGATTTCATTTTCAAAATGCAATAAACTAATACGAGTGATAATTAGTGGCGTCTATGGTGTCACCCATAAAAGGGGGTACACCGGTGTCCCCAATAAAAAATATTTCATAAAAGGGGGGACATTGTATGTATACAAATTTTAGACCATAGATATATTAATAAAATATTTAAACAGTTTAGATTAAAGCGGTAGATTTACTAAATTGCCATGTCACTTATCAACAACAAAAAAACCCTCTTCTAATCTTCTTCCTGGTTTTGAGGCCTCATCCAACAACGTTTTCCACCTGTAGTGCCGGCCACCTAACTTTTCCACCACAACACCAATCGAACATCTCCGTCTCAGCATAAATTTTATTCGCCGTGAGCGGAATTCGAAGCGGAAGAAGCCGCGGGCGGAGGTGTTTCACCCGATAACGGCGACATCTGTGGCTCCTGGGGAAGCCACGCAGGCGAAGCCATTGAAATTGATATGCGTTCAAAACAACGAGTTAGAATTAGCGTGAAATTGCATAAAAGGAATTGAGGTTTTTGAATGCGAAGTGCAAAACTGGAGAAGGTGGTGAAATTGAAATTGGAGAGAGGGTGAGAGAGGATCTTAACCAGATAGGGGAGAAGGAAGAGGGTGAAATTGGAGTTTGAGAGAGAAGAGAAGAGTGTGAGTTGCGAAGTGAAGCAACGGAAATGGAAAGATGGAGTGAGCACAGAGCATATTTCGTTTTACGCAAATCCCAGCGCACATCAAGTGCCTCCTTTGCCGTCGGCGCAACACTCAGACGCCATTCACCACCGACTGAAGATCCTCGACGGCCGCTGTGGTGTCCCTCAAGCGTTCCTCACCGACGGCTACTTGCACAGAGCCACCGCGTTATGCTCCGCACTGGAATCGCCGGTGTGCTACATGCACGGAGCACCGGTTCTTTCCTTCCTCTTGCTCAGCAATTATTCGGATCTGTTTTCTCTATGGCTAGATTTTATTTAAGTTGATTTTCATTGTTCAATGATGTCTGGTTCTAGTTCTGGGTTCTATTTTTGTCAAAACCAGGAAGAAGATTAGAAACCCTCCTAGATGTGTTTTACTGGCTTTGACAAAAATAGATCCTGTTCCGGGATGTAAACCCTCCTAGATGTGTTCAAGATCTACTACTTCTTATTCGGATTGTTCAAGGATGTGTTTTACTGACTGGATTTTATTTTCGTTGATGTTCATTGTTCAATGATGTCTGTGTTTTAGTTCAATGGTTGGGTTCTTGTTCAACTCTTCTATGTAGTTTTGTTAAATGACATTGTTGGTTTTAATTTTTCACACACTGAAGGTTAGAAACTGCCAGAAATGGTATAGGGATAAATTGGTAATATGACTTACATATTATGGGGGACACGGGTGCATCTCTTTTAAGGGTGACACCATAGATTTCACCGTGATAATTGAATTGGATGTACTGGAATTTTGGGTATAGAAAGTGAGTGCTCGTGTCTTATAAATTCTCAAAAATAAAATGATTAACAACTGATTCACTTTGAAGTTTCACATACATTATTAAGAAAAATACACAAATTTTATTTGACGGAAAAGAGATGCTGCATTAATAAATAATTAGAGAAATATCCAAGAGAATACAAGATTGAAGTACAAAATGAAAAATAGAAAGGCATAATGCCAAATGTTGCCATTTTGTGGAAAGCCCACAAAGAGAATCTGAATTTCATTGAACTGGATGCACAATGCCTACCAAGTAAAAAGAGAATATTATTAGAATATAGCATTACAATGCATAAATACTGAAAATGAAAATGAATAGACAAATGTTGCTTGATGCACTGTCTTGTAAACTTTTTTCTACACAAGTATATAATTTTTTCGTCATACCATAAATTTATTTTATTTTAATTAAAGTTTTTTTTGAAAGTTAAAAGAAATGTGTTTGATTGATCTTATATGACATTATGCGATTGGAGTAAAATTATTTAGACTGATGATACATATCTATGAATCTCAAATGAAAAACAGCAACTAAATAAAATACCTCATTATTTCGTATTGCTGACGTGGTATTTATTACTCTGAAAAAAAAAGACAAAGCATGTTCTGAATAAGAAGAAGAAGAAAAACTAAATAGAGAGTAAATATTTTAGGAAATGCATAAATCTTGTATTTTTAATGGCTGAAAAGTAAATACAAACAAGAATATATATATTTTTATGATGAAGACAAAAAAAATACCTTTTTTTTCCCCAAACTCAAAGCGAGTTATGATGTTGTAGTCTTTGTCTAAAACACTAACAAGCGGCACATGTTGGATGATTTGGCGTTGTTTGTTATCTTCAAAGTCGAATGGCCGCCCTGGCTCTGATAACTCGACACGTTTAAGATTATTTAAGTGTTGTATGCCGCTTGGCACCTCATTGAGCTTCGGCACATCCCATAGCAAGAAAATTTCCAGATAAGGCATTGCTCCTCTGTCAATGAGGATGAATTCCAGAATGTCTAACCCAAAGAGATTTAACTCCTTTAGTTTGGGAAACCCCCCATCATGAGCATGCAAAGTGTCACCTGCATACGCATTTATCATCAACTGGAGGCGCAACAAGTTTGGAAGGTTTTGTAGTGATGTGAATGGATCAACAGTTAACTCGGAGTTTGTCAATTTCAACTTAACAAGATATTGAAGGCTTGGAACCCACTCTGGCAACTTATTTAATTTCATTTTAAGGAACAACGATCGAAGCAGAGGCAGGGTTGAAATCAAATGCAAATCAATGATTTCATCTGGCTGTGTGACATTAACCGATAGTTTCTCCAGTTGCTGCATCTTATTCAATGAGGAACGCACAACGCTTCCTTGTCCTTCCCTAACATGACTTAAACCCAACACTCTTAACTGTGATAGCTTTTCTAGCTCTTTAAATAACTCTCCTGCTTCATCATCTTCTAGGCTCAAAGAACTTAGTGTTTGTAGGGATGTCATGCCTCCAACACTATCCTTCGTTAATGGATTAAACTTAAAAGACCCGTCAAGGTGTCGTAGCTTTCTGAGTCTGCTTATCTCCTTTGGCAACAACACCACTGCGCCTTTTCCTACATCCAAGGTCTCAAGGTTCTCAAGTTTGCAAATGGATTCTGGGAGACTTTTAATGCCTCTACCTCCAATGCTCAAATACCTCAAGTGGATTAGGGTCCCTAAATTCTCAGGAACATGATTCTTAGGATGAACATGATTAAAATTCCATATAGAAATTGGATTTTGTAAATCAAGTACCTTCAGTAGCTTGCAATTTGCAGGAATTATCCTCCCAAGTAATTCTTGTATCCTTTCCTCCTTCATGAAGAAAAGCAGGGAACGGATGTTTGAGCTTTCGGTGCTTGTCATGAAACTATTGGAATTTGCTGATATTGATAGGCGTCGACTTTTCCCAATTGAGGCTGACCGGTCATCTTCACTAATAAAATGGGCAAAACTTGTACCCTCAAATTTTCTATGGATCATCTCCCGTAATAGGTCATGCACCCGAGAACCTTTAACTCTTCCATCAATACTCAACCTAGATGCTTGCACTAGACTTCTACGGACCAACTCCATTAGATATCCTTCTGCAACCTTTTCCAATGATTTTCGCTTTGCTCTTTGTCAAACCCCTCAGCTACCCACTGTCTAGTCAATCTCTTTGTTGTAACTTGATAGTCTTCAGGGTACATTCCAAAATATAGATAGCAATGTTTAAGATAGTGAGGTAAATTATCATATCTGAAACCTAAAATTTTTCTTATGCTATCTAAACGAGAATCTCCCTCCAATTCTGAACTTAGATTTTGACTAAAACTTTTCCATCCATATTCATCATCTCTATCTTTGCCGGCTAAAACACCACCTATGGCTACAATAGCCAGTGGTAAACCCTGGCATTTGTCAACAATTTCAGAAGATATTTTCTCAAGATTTTTGGGACAGCTTCCATTTAAGTTGGGGAATGCCTTTTTATAAAACAGTTCAAGAGATTTTTCATCACTTAATGGTTCCAGCTTATGCACATCAACAAAAGATTTTTTGCAAGAATCTACAACATCCATATCCCTTGTAGTGATAAACACCCTACTCCCAACTTTACCATCAATTAAAGCAAGCTCAACATCATCCCAAAAGTGTTTGTTCCATACATCGTCAAAAAAGACAGCGTACCTCTTGTTTTGCAAGTAGTTTCTCACCTGAGTTATCAATGACTCTCGATCCATTCTTGAAACAAGTTCTTCAAATTCCTCCAACATTTTGCTCAACAATCCCTCCACAGTGTATGGCTGAGACACGGTGACCCAAGCACGGTAAGGGAAGTGTCCAATCACCTCTTGGTTGTTGAAAACCTGTTTGGCAAGTGTGGTTTTCCCCTGCCCTCCCATTGCTACCAACGGGATGACGGTGCGCTCCTTTCTTCCTTTCACCAAATAATCAATCAAGGTTTCTTTTGGTGATTCAAATCCCACAACATCAGCTTCGTCGCTGAAAAGAGCAGCCAGTTGAAGGTTCTTCATAGCTGGATCTTTGTTTCCACCGGAACTGCTTGGTCCTGCAGGTTGTGTAAGAGATGGGATTTTTAAGCCATCTTCTTTTTCACCTCTCTCCTGGAGCCATTTGAAGTGCTTGATCTTGTACGCTATTTGAACACGAAGGCTCATAATTTGGATGAATCTAGCAGCCTCAGAGGGTAAAGCTGAACACTCAGGATCATAAGCTGGCTCCCATTGCTCACAGATCATGTATTCATCAATGATATCTTCTAAGCGGAAAGATCTTTCCACCAAATGCTTCAACTTTTCCTTGACTTCTTCAGTTGCATTGGTTGTATCTGATTCAGAAATGAAGGTTTGAATCTTTTGCAGTTCATCTCTCATTTTTTTGACTTCTTCTGGGAGATCTTTTAACAGAGTGGCTAACTCCGCTATTAATGGAAGCATGTGACGAGCGAAGGACAGTACAAGTTCACACATTTTTATCTTAGCTCGATCTGGTTTTTGCTCGATATATTGTAAAGATGAGAGGAATATTAATGCTTTATGTCCTTCAAGTTCATGGAGGAGGAAGACTTTGAGTTTCCCTCGGTCATTGTTTAACACTAGGATGGCTCCCGTGCATGCACGGGAGGCTTTGATATTTGTGATCCATAAAATGTGTTTTTTAGTGGTCTTCCATAATAAATATGAAATGTTCCTAAATATAGCGTATTCATTCCTTTAAAAAAATATTCATTCCTTTTGCTTGTTTACCAAACTTAATCATGAAGCACTAAACACTAAAGTGTATACTGGGATTTCCGTTGAACTCAATGACGATTCACGTTTGAGTTAACACTAGTATTAAACTCGTGCGATGCAAGGACCCTTAATACGTAATTTTAACAGGTGTTATCACTACTTGAATTTATACGATCTATAGCAACATAGGAACTATGACAAAAGTCAATACTCATCCTACATCAAGTCAAAAGTCATTTTATAAGATCCGTAATGCACATACCCGTAATACGTAATTAAGATCTACATTAACCGGCTTTGTACTGCTTAAGAGTGAACTCCTCGATTGCACCATGCTTTATATATAAATTATTATATAAGTAGATAAATAATTTTAAATAATAGGAGCTGAAAATAAAAAATTAGTCTATTACTATTAAATAATCAATAGGCTAAAAAGCATTTTTTCTCCCCGATGTTTCAAGTTCGTGCAAATTTTGCCTCTACTCTATTTTTGTCGATGTTTCTACCCCTCATGTTTTCAAACAGTGCACCGTCTACCCCTCCGTCAGTCAGGCTTTCTCAGAAGAGTTTCCTGAGTGGATTGGAGAGATGAAGAGGAGTATATGAAGTTGATGATGATTAAGAAAATGATATAAATTAAATTTGATTGATGTATATATCAATTATGTATGTAATTGAACTAGTTAAATGCATGTTTTGCTACTTACAAGTCTTGAGTTTGAATCTCTCATGCCTCCTTTTTCCAATTTCACTTGTAATTTCCACGTGGCAGGTCCAAAAAATATAAAAAAAAAAGCCAAATCAGCTCATTCAGTTAGTTTTTTAACGTCTGATTGACAGAGGGGTAGACGGTGCATTGTTTGAAATCATGAGGGGTAGAAACATTGGCAAAAATAAAGTAGGGGCAGAATTTGCACAAACTTGAAACATCAGGGGCCAAAAGTGCTTTTTAGCCTATTCAATATTTGTAACCAATTGGTTTTCATTTTGTGACACGTGATAAATAATAAAAATTAACTAAATTAAAAATATTATTATTTCAAAAGTACTTTATATTTGGCTAAAAAGCATTTTTGACCCCTGATGTTTCAAGTTTGTGCAAATTCTCTCCTACTCTATTTTTGTCGACGTTTCTACCCCTCATGTTTTCAAACAGTGCACCGTCTACCCCTCCGTCAGTCAGGCTTTCTCATGAGAGGTTCCTGAGTGGATTGGAGAGATGAAGAGAAGTATATGAAGTTGATGATGATCAATGAAATGATATAAATTAAATTTGTTTGATGTTTATATCAATTTACATATGTAACTGAATTGGTTAAATGCATGTTTTGCTACTTACATGTCTTGAGTTTGAATCTCCCATGCCCCCTTTTTTCAATTTCACTTGTAATTTCCACGTGGCAGGTAAACAAATATGAAAAAAAAAACCAAATCAGCTCATTTCGTTAGTTTTTTAACGTTTGACTGACGGAGGGGTAGATGGTGCACTGTTTGAAAACATGAGGGGTAGAAACATCGACAAAAATAGAGTAGGGGCAGAATTTGCACAAACTTAAAACATCAGGGGCCAAAAGTGATTTTTAGCCTTTATATTTCAATTATTATATAAGTAGATGTAAAAAAAATTATTATATAAGTAGACAAATAATTTTTAAATAATAGATATGAAAATATTAAATTAGACTACGCCTACCCAAAATTATTCAACTGTGGTTTCTTTTTGAGTTTATGCCCACCCAAAATTTATAGCAACTAAATGGGTGTGTTTGGCTAAATTCCTTTTTCACCTATACTTTTTTAATTTTATGGAAAAGAAATAGTAAAAAATAATTCTTATACAATTTCATGTCACTTGGCAACAACAACACTTGAAAATTAACATGCACTACCCAAAGGTAGTATTATCTGGTATTATAAAAAAGAGCAATTCATCCCCAACGCGAAATCTCTGCGTCCGACAAAATTGATATTAGCCTGTATCGAAAACACTCTGCTGAGGCTTGCCTGGGGCCCATTTGATTGTCCATTCATCTACAGTCTCATCAGGCAGTATCATGTTCACTGATTGAGGACGGTGCTGGAGAAAATGAGTAACAACACCATAAGGAATATGCTACAAAATAATAAAATAAAAATACTCAGTAAGGGAAATATTAGATCCGTTATAGATAGAAAAAGGATGTGAACAAACTAATACCAATGACTGGTCTCCAGTTCTGAGTGCAGAAGTAAGAAGAATATACCATAACGCTTCTTAAGGAGACAGTTCTTTAGGATTTCATTTGTAAACGATAATTTATTTTTGGTGAATCTATTAGTGTGGTTTTATCTATTGATATTAATAACACCAAGTATGATATTGGATGATCACATGATTACTTAGAAAAAAAATTGTGGTAAAGAGTATCAATAGCATTCAAAGTTCAAGTGATCAAGGACACCATGTATTGAAAATGGACCTTGTTTCTCTGTTCCACTTTAAATGGTTCCAATATAATTCAAAGTTCAAGTGATGAAGGATACCATATGTGGCAAATGGACCTTACTACTAAAATAACATATGGGAAAAAAAGGATAAACTGTTTATATTCTTCACAAAAATATACATGAATCCCAATATACACTTGGCTCGCAATTCTTTTACATTTCTTCCATTCTCTCACAAACGAAAAAATGCTCAATTAGGTGAGGCTATTAGAAGGTACTATTATTACTTTGCAAAAGAAACCATTTAGATTAGATCAAAAGGTATTATTAGCCTGAACAGTGCCATTAAGTACCTTGAAATAATAGGCTTTAGATTAGATTCTTAAATATGAACTCCTTTATATCATTAAAATGCTTGACTCTCGCATGGGAGCACCTCTGGTGATATGTACTCTACACACTCTGAGAGTTAACATACAAAGATCAAGAACCACAAACTACAATGCCTTCCTAAACTATCACGGGAGCAAATTAACGCTCCATCTGCAACCCGCCTGACACTTGTCCAGCTGAAGATCACGTGGACTCTTAAAGATGGTTGCTCCCAACACCTAGATGTTTGTCACCCTCAAAAGCTCTACATTGTAAACTTTAGCATATTTCCGCTTTCACTTATGATCTAAGTTATGTCCTGAAAAGGTGAAAACAAATATACATTTATAAGAACAAAAAATGCAGTGTCATTAACAATAAGAGCATGATGTATATAAAATTAAATGGCCCAATTAAATAGGAATAGTCCATTTTAAAGGCTTGTTCCTGACAGCAAAGAGAAAGATAAAGCATAACTCAGAAAAATAGGGAAAATTAGGATGCAGGATATATCAGGTGAGGAAAATCTGAGTGGATCAACAAAATCATTAGAAACCTAGAGTGAGCATTACCTAAAGCAGAACAAAGACAAAAAAAAAAGGTGTATATTTAAGGATTATATCTCTTTTATCACTAAAATGAAATATATCAAGTATAGACTTGTATCTGAATCAGCCTTGGAAAGATCAAGTATATCATTTGTAAGTTGAAGAACCAAATATCCTAAAATTAGCATGAGATCAAAGACATGTCTTCATTCTAGATCAAGTTATGCGGTAGAAAGAATTACAACGATGCTAACAACCCCAGATAGTGGAATTCTTCTCTCATGAGACATGTTTGCCAACATTTGTTTGTTTCCCAACATTTGTTTGTTTCCCTTATTAAAAGATTTCTCGCGGCAAACACAGATTTGAACATGTAATGTGAATGATTTATGCAGTTTTATTTCCTTGAACAGTTACATCCATTCCCATGTAATTTATTCTAAACAATGCTTAACCATATAAATGAGCTTGGTTGAGAGTAGATATATCAAAAAAGAAATAAAAAATCCATGGTGAGGCCCCCTCCCGATAGAGTCATGCACAAAACCATATAAATGAGCTCGATTAAGAGTAGATATATCAAAAAAGAGAAAGAAATACATGGTCAGGCCCTCACACGCAAGAATCCTACAAAAATCCAGCAAGAAATCACACCAAAATATCCTTGAGAATCCTACAACAAAGACAGGGGAGCAAAGCCCTTTCTTTTCCTGTCGTACAACTCAAAAATATGCTGCAATTTGAACCTGCATCCAAACCAAGTAGGCATGTAACACCCCGATTTCGGTGGCGTCACTTTAGTAACCAAAAGTAAACTTAATGCGGAAAAACGTGAAATATTTTTTTTTTTCGATAATAACTAAGACAAGACTGAGTTAAATAAAACCCAAAAGCGAAAAGTAATAGAGCTAATATACAATATATAAACAGCCCCCGCTGTAAGTAACAACCTCGTCACGAGTAACCCCCAGTGACGGAAAGAAAAGTGTAGCGCCCGAAGGCAAAATGTACAAACCAAATCTAAAGGTAAGTGTCCGCAACACTATCCCTCAAAACTGAGAATAAGCTGGCCCATCGGCCTGAAACAAGACCTCCTAAGTCCAACCAACTCTCTGTGATTCCCGTAAAGAAACCACACAAAAAGCTATAGGTGGGAAACTACCCTGTCCCGAATGAAACAAATAATGTTCAGAGCTAAGACTCTACTCCTACACTAATCCCATCTCGAGGAGCTCACACTAACACTCAATCCTGCATGCTGGCATGATCGTCGTCCGAATTTGAAATCCAGAACGACCTAGTCTATGTACACCATCCGTCCTCCGCTCGCTACCGCGATAGGCTCCAGTTCCCGCATCTCAACCCTAGTTACTCCCGAAGGATGAACCATCATGAATCAGCCCTCCAAAGACATCTGACAAAGGGCGTTTGTTCGCCAAAGCACACACAGAAGACGCGAGGGTCAACTCCAAAGAATTATGTAAATAATAGCACCAATAAATATAAATAAGATAATAGCCACTTAGGCTTATAACTAGGGATAACATCCTAGGGTTGCATATTTCCACAAAGAATATAACGACTGTAAATCACAGTTAACATGCATCAAGTAGAACTAACAAGTATCAAACACACTCATCATGTAGTCAGATCAGCATAAAACCCGAATAACGTCACTCTGCTTGGCGACGGAACAAACCGACAACGTCACTCTGCTTGGCGACGGAACAAAACAACAACGTCACTCTGCTTGGCGACGGAACAAAACAACAACGTCACTCTGCTTGGCGACGGAACAAAACAACAACGTCACTCTGCTTGGCGACGGAACAAAACAACAACGTCACTCTACTTGGCGACGGGACAAACCAAAGGTATTGCCACTTATAGGCTGGGCACCTCGAGACGGTCGTAACACTAGCCTCGTGTTTAACCATTTCTGCTCGGGCGTCGCTTATCACCTTTGGCTATAGTCAAGACGGTACAAACTCTACATGGTTTGACCATTTCTGCTTGCTATGCCGAACATCAACAGGCACGATACAACTCTACATGGATGATCGTTACCTCCTGTTGTGCCAGGTATAGTCAGGACCGATCCAACTCTGCATGGCTGATCGTTACTTCCTGCTATACCGAAGTACTCTGCTTGGCACTTCATCGCGTATATGCATGGGTGCAACCACTCACGATGACTCTTCGGGTCACCAATGCTCTCACGAAGTCTCACGCTTCAGTGAAGTTTCATGCTCTCACAAGGTCTCACGCCTCAGTGGAGTTCCATGCTTTCCACAAGGTCTCACGCCTCAGTGGAGTATCCCGCATTCACAAGGTCTCACGCCTCAGTGAAGCTTCTCGGCTCATCCCTTGGATGGCTATCAAACTGCTCAACGAGCGAAGGAGTACCAACATACTCAGAACTTACCAAACTCCTCAACACTTGGATCCGACGACACTCCTCGCTTTTCCAAAACTATGATTTGACTTCCAATGCCTTCCTTCGAGGTTGTTATCATTACTTAAAGATTTTGAGGTTATTTAAGGTCTTATGAATTTTCTTTATAAAATAGATTCCCTTTTGTCTTATCGCAAGTCTTATACATTTGCAGGATCTCCCAATCCCAAGTCGCTTCCAGAGGAGGTCTCGATCCACTAAACAAAATTAAGGCCCGAACCTCGTTCGTCCTATCAAACTTTCTCAAAACTCTCAAAATAAAATCGGCATGACCTGCCCGCTTTTCTCACCGTTCAGAAACTCAGATTATAGTGCAAAAGCAGAATTAACTCATCATAATCAATCAACATGTCATATGTCAATATCTTAAGCAATAACCACATAGCACCTAGCATATAAGGCATGCACCACACATCCTAAATTACCCAATTAGCACTTAGCATGTCATTCACTCATCAAAAACATTCAGTAGATGCATCATCTACATTGTCAGCCGAAGCCTCAGAAAACATTTTCCAATCACACACAATTCCAGTGCATAAACAGTAAACAATGTCGAAACATCGACCCTAAGCATTAACTAGAGATTCAGTGAGAAGCCCTCACCTGTAGGTTCTCCCGAGTTATCTCCTAAAGCTCCTTCACAATCAAAGCCTTGCTCCGCTGGAAATTCCTCAAAATCACCTTTAGAGCAAAACCACAGAAATACTATCAGAATCTATCGAAAACTAAGCTATCGATACTTACTAAGGTTACTCGAAGTAATCTATACTCTAAGGTACGATAATCTAGCGCGAAAGACAAGTTTTCGGAAAAGGAAATTTTCCTCCTCCCCCTCTAATAGGCTCGGCCACTTTTCACAATTAAGGGGCTCGATTTTTCTTCGATCAAACTTGGTTCCTATGCTTTCATAAGCCGTAACTAAGGGTATTCTGAACTCGGAAAAATTATCGGATCAAAAACTGTCGCAGGGGTATTTTGGTCATGATTTTTAACTTAGGATTTTCAAAACTGAAATCCCAAAAATAAAATTTTGCAGGGACGTCACCAACGACGTTTATGACAACTAATCCTACTAGCACTAAGCTAAGGCGATAGTTTTCAGCCTAAAGGTTGAAGCTTTACTCCAAAAACTCCAAAATGGGTATTTTAGGCTAAAATTGATTCCGACGGAATTCCGGCGACATAACGGAAAATCTAATCCGGCAGAAGTGATCTTGGGCACATATAGAAGAGGTTTAGAATCAGAAATGAAAGATTCAGGATAGTTTTGCAAAAACCCATAAACTATCCACTCAGAAAACTCTACAGAAAAGCTATGGAAAAAGCGATCAGAGGTAAGGATTAGCGACTATACCTCGAAACCTTGAAGCAGCAACTGATTAATCAACGATCAAGCAAGGATTGAACAAAATCTCTTCTCCTCCTCTCCTTAGCAAACTCGCGGCCTCCTTGGGTAGAAAATGGTGGAGTTTTGTGATTTCTTCTCACTTGCTTGCTATATATAGAAAATGGTAATTCGCGGGAAAATGAAAGTTTCGCGAATCTGATTTTTCCGGCATCATTCTCCATGAATTCTAAGATAGGTTTTGGCAAAGGAATTCCTAAGCTAAGAAGATGTCTCCTTGTATTTTTGACAACTAATGCAAAGTCGGTGCAAAGTCGGTGTAAAACTATTTTACCCGATAAGTTGCTTTTTGCATCGAATGTCGGAATGGAAAACTTCCTTCTGAAGAAAGATTGAAATCATCAAGAGAAATAGGTGTACGCGTGTAGAATGTTCATTTGAAGCTCTGAATAGAAAAAGTCTTCATTGTCGGTTGATTCTAGGGTTTTGAAATACCAGGGATTCGGTTTCGGCAAACTTCCGATGATTGGAATCGGACGTTCGTAGATCCTAGAGTTTCGCCTTGAAACGATTGTGATATATGGAAAAAGAGAAGTTCTAACATTTCTCTGAAGATTTTTGGAATTAACTTCCGTCGTGCCTAAAAGTGAAAATTAGCTATATACTAGGGTTTCTGACCTAGGTTTAAGCGTAAAACGATCGTGCTATAACTTTTATCGATCATAATGCAATCCTTGAACTTTTCCTGAACTTTCTCCTTCATAAATATATTTCATTTGGTAAACTCTTGTTCAGGTTTCCTTTCACGATACATCAAGCCTAATCGTAAATGGAAATCTCTTCCACTTATTCTAAGCTTAAAAACTTGGGTCTTACATTACTACCCTCCAAAAAGAAAGTTTCGTCCTCGAAACTTAGGGTTCAGTAAAAGCTCTGACTATTGTTCTTGATCTTTTCCTCTAACTCCCATATGGCATCGTCTGTGTCTTTGTTCCAAATAACTCTTACTAAAGCACTCTGCTTTCCCTTCGATTGTTTCACTCTTCTAGTCCCAATGTTGACCAACGGCGTCTCAACAGACATATCATCTTTCAACTTGCCGAGGTTTAACTACAATCCTCAATGATACCACCACTAAAACTCTTACTCGAATATGATCTCCAGCTTCTGAAGTCAATCTTTACCCTAAGATTCTCATTCCACATAACAAAATTCACTCGCTAATCTCTAGCTCGCATCACCAAAATCCATAACAAGTTTCATTCACTCTTAGACTTTAAGCAACTTGTCCAAATATGACAACCTCCAGTGTTCATCTTAATACTAACACTTCCCTTTTCTGTAACTTGATTACCATCTTGTCGATAAACTTCTTAATCTCCCAATCAAATTATAACAAACTTCAAGTCCTATACACTTATGACAAGAATTAATAGACTTAAAACCTAAACCTTTTCCAAGTTTGGATCTCTGATGCTCTGTAACTCTTCAACATTTCCTGATAGAATATTCATCTCTTAAAACTACACCTCCTTCGCAAGGAAAACAAATACTTAATGAGAACTTTTTCCTCCCAAACTCAACTAATCTTCGATCAACTCAAGTTAATCTTACCAATCCTTCTATCAAAGTCCATAGCCAGCTGTGATTCCGAATATCACCCCCTCAATATTAAGTTGATCAGGCCTAATACATCGAAGGTGGAAATCTAGAAAAACCTACTGGATCAGTCAATGAGTTCCTATCATCCAATAGTCACAAATATCTTGATATTAAATCCTCAATAATGTCGCTACGGAACTACACACTCTCGACATCATACGTATACTATCCATACGAAATCTCTCTAAGATTCATTCTTTAGCTTCAAGCTTCTGGTCAAACGCATCGGTACAGGACTACTTTCTAGGCTTAACGTGTTATCTTAAACCTCGGGTACTTCTATAGCTAAAATACGAGCTACGGTCAAATAAGGTATTAATAGGCGTAATAACTATAAGGTCAACGCTTAGCGGTAAAAGCAAGTTCAGACGTGTTGCACACGCTACGGGGGTAATGGAATATATTATACTAGAATGAGAAAGAATGGTTAGAAAGTTACCATCGTTCTTGCGCTCTCTTCTGACTAATCCATCAGCTCCTTCACCATCCATGATATAAACTCTTCCTCTAGCAGCAGGGCGCTTTCCCCTTATGGTGTTGACAAATGGCTCAACCTTGGGTGTCTTGCAGTTGTTGGCCAGATGTCCTGGTAGATCACACTTGAAACACCTCGGCTTCCCCTTCGGGCATTTCGTGGAGTAGTGCCCAACCTCCCCGCATTTAAAACATGTCATCTCACGGCTCCCAGCTTGGCTTCCTGCTCCTCCCGCAGCAGCAATCGTAGGCCTGAACGGTCCTGGGGTAAACCCTTCCCCCGTAGGACGCTGATAAGGCTTCTTCATCTGTAACTTTCCTTTTCCCTTGTTGTCTTGGGAGCTCGACCTCATCGGTCCCCCAATTCCTGCTCTATTCATCCTTCTATTTTTCATCAGCTCCACCTCCGTGGCTTTCTCAACCAACGACTGGAATCGCATGATTCCCAGCGGCCTCACTGAGTCCTCAATATCAGGCCTCAGTCCATTTACAAAGCGCTTGCACATGTAGCGCTCATTCACATGATCATGAAAGAATTGAAAATGCTTCGCCAAAGATTCCAGCTTTGAAGCAAATTCCGGTACCGACATACCTCCCTGACGGAGTGTCAGAAATTGTGACTCCCGCTCATCCCGAGCACTTGTTGGAAAATACTTTTCCAAGAATGCGGTCCGGAATGAGTTCCAGCTAATCTCCTCGTGATTGTCTTCCGTAATTCCTCTGGTGCCCTTCCACCAGTACTCAGCATCCCCGAGTAGCAGATAAGTCGCCATGCCCACTTTGGCACCCTCAGCAGTTTGTAGTACGCCGAATATCTTCTCGATTTCCTGAATCCAGAGATCCGCTTTGTCTGGGTCAGTACCACCAGAGAACTTGGGTGGATCCTGCCTTCTAAAATCATTCAGTCCCCTGTTCTGGTCTAGGGCTAACTCCCTCTCACGCTTATGTCGCTCACGTTCAGCCTTGTCAGCACGCCACTGAGCGTTCTCCACTGTTTGATTTGTCATTGCCTGGGCCACAGCAGTCATTGCCCCAGCGAGTTGATTCATGTTCACCATGTTCTCTGTTTAGTTAGACAAACAATTAGTACTCATCATAAGATAGCATTTCCATAACTATACAATATGATTAAGCAATAACTTCAATCAATTTTTAAGCGAAAAATCGCTTGCAGACAATCAATTTTTCACTCTTTGCAGAGTCACACAACCTAGCACAGAAGACCTATTCCCCAACAACTCCCGAAAGACTCGACCGTGCTCTGATACCACAATGTAACACCCCGATTTCGGTGGCGTCACTTTAGTAACCAAAAGTAAACTTAATGCGGAAAAACGTGAAATATTTTTTTTTTTCGATAATAACTAAGACAAGACTGAGTTAAATAAAACCCAAAAACGAAAAGTAATAGAGCTAATATACAATATATAAACAGCCCCCGCTGTAAGTAACAACCTCGTCACGAGTAACCCCCAGTGACGGAAAGAAAAGTGTAGCGCCCGAAGGCAAAATGTACAAACCAAATCTAAAGGTAAGTGTCCGCAACACTATCCCTCAAAACTGAGAATAAGCTGGCCCATCGGCCTGAAACAAGACCTCCTAAGTCCAACCAACTCTCTGTGATTCCCGTAAAGAAACCACACAAAAAGCTATAGGTGGGAAACTACCCTGTCCCGAATGAAACAAATAATGTTCAGAGCTAAGACTCTACTCCTACACTAATCCCATCTCGAGGAGCTCACACTAACACTCAATCCTGCATGCTGGCATGATCGTCGTCCGAATTCGAAATCCAGAACGACCTAGTCTATGTACACCATCCGTCCTCCGCTCGCTACCGCGATAGGCTCCAGTTCCCGCATCTCAACCCTAGTTCCTCCCGAAGGATGAACCATCATGAATCAGCCCTCCAAAGACATCTGACAAAGGGCGTTTGTTCGCCAAAGCACACACAGAAGACGCGAGGGTCAACTCCAAAGAATTATGTAAATAATAGCACCAATAAATATAAATAAGATAATAGCCACTTAGGCTTATAACTAGGGATAACATCCTAGGGTTGCATATTTCCACAAAGAATATAACGACTGTAAATCACAGTTAACATGCATCAAGTAGAACTAACAAGTATCAAACACACTCATCATGTAGTCAGATCAGCATAAAACCCGAATAACGTCACTCTGCTTGGCGACGGAACAAACCGACAACGTCACTCTGCTTGGCGACGGAACAAAACAACAACGTCACTCTGCTTGGCGACGGAACAAAACAACAACGTCACTCTGCTTGGCGACGGAACAAAACAACAACGTCACTCTGCTTGGCGACGGAACAAAACAACAACGTCACTCTACTTGGCGACGGGACAAACCAAAGGTATTGCCACTTATAGGCTGGGCACCTCGAGACGGTCGTAACACTAGCCTCGTGTTTAACCATTTCTGCTCGGGCGTCGCTTATCACCTTTGGCTATAGTCAAGACGGTACAAACTCTACATGGTTTGACCATTTCTGCTTGCTATGCCGAACATCAACAGGCACGATACAACTCTACATGGATGATCGTTACCTCCTGTTGTGCCAGGTATAGTCAGGACCGATCCAACTCTGCATGGCTGATCGTTACTTCCTGCTATACCGAAGTACTCTGCTTGGCACTTCATCGCGTATATGCATGGGTGCAACCACTCACGATGACTCTTCGGGTCACCAATGCTCTCACGAAGTCTCACGCTTCAGTGAAGTTTCATGCTCTCACAAGGTCTCACGCCTCAGTGGAGTTCCATGCTTTCCACAAGGTCTCACGCCTCAGTGGAGTATCCCGCATTCACAAGGTCTCACGCCTCAGTGAAGCTTCTCGGCTCATCCCTTGGATGGCTATCAAACTGCTCAACGAGCGAAGGAGTACCAACATACTCAGAACTTACCAAACTCCTCAACACTTGGATCCGACGACACTCCTCGCTTTTCCAAAACTATGATTTGACTTCCAATGCCTTCCTTCGAGGTTGTTATCATTACTTAAAGATTTTGAGGTTATTTAAGGTCTTATGAATTTTCTTTATAAAATAGATTCCCTTTTGTCTTATCGCAAGTCTTATACATTTGCAGGATCTCCCAATCCCAAGTCGCTTCCAGAGGAGGTCTCGATCCACTAAACAAAATTAAGGCCCGAACCTCGTTCGTCCTATCAAACTTTCTCAAAACTCTCAAAATAAAATCGGCATGACCTGCCCGCTTTTCTCACCGTTCAGAAACTCAGATTATAGTGCAAAAGCAGAATTAACTCATCATAATCAATCAACATGTCATATGTCAATATCTTAAGCAATAACCACATAGCACCTAGCATATAAGGCATGCACCACACATCCTAAATTACCCAATTAGCACTTAGCATGTCATTCACTCATCAAAAACATTCAGTAGATGCATCATCTACATTGTCAGCCGAAGCCTCAGAAAACATTTTCCAATCACACACAATTCCAGTGCATAAACAGTAAACAATGTCGAAACATCGACCCTAAGCATTAACTAGAGATTCAGTGAGAAGCCCTCACCTGTAGGTTCTCCCGAGTTATCTCCTAAAGCTCCTTCACAATCAAAGCCTTGCTCCGCTGGAAATTCCTCAAAATCACCTTTAGAGCAAAACCACAGAAATACTATCAGAATCTATCGAAAACTAAGCTATCGATACTTACTAAGGTTACTCGAAGTAATCTATACTCTAAGGTACGATAATCTAGCGCGAAAGACAAGTTTTCGGAAAAGGAAATTTTCCTCCTCCCCCTCTAATAGGCTCGGCCACTTTTCACAATTAAGGGGCTCGATTTTTCTTCGATCAAACTTGGTTCCTATGCTTTCATAAGCCGTAACTAAGGGTATTCTGAACTCGGAAAAATTATCGGATCAAAAACTGTCGCAGGGGTATTTTGGTCATGATTTTTAACTTAGGATTTTCAAAACTGAAATCCCAAAAATAAAATTTTGCAGGGACGTCACCAACGACGTTTATGACAACTAATCCTACTAGCACTAAGCTAAGGCGATAGTTTTCAGCCTAAAGGTTGAAGCTTTACTCCAAAAACTCCAAAATGGGTATTTTAGGCTAAAATTGATTCCGACGGAATTCCGGCGACATAACGGAAAATCTAATCCGGCAGAAGTGATCTTGGGCACATATAGAAGAGGTTTAGAATCAGAAATGAAAGATTCAGGATAGTTTTGCAAAAACCCATAAACTATCCACTCAGAAAACTCTACAGAAAAGCTATGGAAAAAGCGATCAGAGGTAAGGATTAGCGACTATACCTCGAAACCTTGAAGCAGCAACTGATTAATCAACGATCAAGCAAGGATTGAACAAAATCTCTTCTCCTCCTCTCCTTAGCAAACTCGCGGCCTCCTTGGGTAGAAAATGGTGGAGTTTTGTGATTTCTTCTCACTTGCTTGCTATATATAGAAAATGGTAATTCGCGGGAAAATGAAAGTTTCGCGAATCTGATTTTTCCGGCATCATTCTCCATGAATTCTAAGATAGGTTTTGGCAAAGGAATTCCTAAGCTAAGAAGATGTCTCCTTGTATTTTTGACAACTAATGCAAAGTCGGTGCAAAGTCGGTGTAAAACTATTTTACCCGATAAGTTGCTTTTTGCATCGAATGTCGGAATGGAAAACTTCCTTCTGAAGAAAGATTGAAATCATCAAGAGAAATAGGTGTACGCGTGTAGAATGTTCATTTGAAGCTCTGAATAGAAAAAGTCTTCATTGTCGGTTGATTCTAGGGTTTTGAAATACCAGGGATTCGGTTTCGGCAAACTTCCGATGATTGGAATCGGACGTTCGTAGATCCTAGAGTTTCGCCTTGAAACGATTGTGATATATGGAAAAAGAGAAGTTCTAACATTTCTCTGAAGATTTTTGGAATTAACTTCCGTCGTGCCTAAAAGTGAAAATTAGCTATATACTAGGGTTTCTGACCTAGGTTTAAGCGTAAAACGATCGTGCTATAACTTTTATCGATCATAATGCAATCCTTGAACTTTTCCTGAACTTTCTCCTTCATAAATATATTTCATTTGGTAAACTCTTGTTCAGGTTTCCTTTCACGATACATCAAGCCTAATCGTAAATGGAAATCTCTTCCACTTATTCTAAGCTTAAAAACTTGGGTCTTACATTACTACCCTCCAAAAAGAAAGTTTCGTCCTCGAAACTTAGGGTTCAGTAAAAGCTCTGACTATTGTTCTTGATCTTTTCCTCTAACTCCCATATGGCATCGTCTGTGTCTTTGTTCCAAATAACTCTTACTAAAGCACTCTGCTTTCCCTTCGATTGTTTCACTCTTCTAGTCCCAATGTTGACCAACGGCGTCTCAACAGACATATCATCTTTCAACTTGCCGAGGTTTAACTACAATCCTCAATGATACCACCACTAAAACTCTTACTCGAATATGATCTCCAGCTTCTGAAGTCAATCTTTACCCTAAGATTCTCATTCCACATAACAAAATTCACTCGCTAATCTCTAGCTCGCATCACCAAAATCCATAACAAGTTTCATTCACTCTTAGACTTTAAGCAACTTGTCCAAATATGACAACCTCCAGTGTTCATCTTAATACTAACACTTCCCTTTTCTGTAACTTGATTACCATCTTGTCGATAAACTTCTTAATCTCCCAATCAAATTATAACAAACTTCAAGTCCTATACACTTATGACAAGAATTAATAGACTTAAAACCTAAACCTTTTCCAAGTTTGGATCTCTGATGCTCTGTAACTCTTCAACATTTCCTGATAGAATATTCATCTCTTAAAACTACACCTCCTTCGCAAGGAAAACAAATACTTAATGAGAACTTTTTCCTCCCAAACTCAACTAATCTTCGATCAACTCAAGTTAATCTTACCAATCCTTCTATCAAAGTCCATAGCCAGCTGTGATTCCGAATATCACCCCCTCAATATTAAGTTGATCAGGCCTAATACATCGAAGGTGGAAATCTAGAAAAACCTACTGGATCAGTCAATGAGTTCCTATCATCCAATAGTCACAAATATCTTGATATTAAATCCTCAATAATGTCGCTACGGAACTACACACTCTCGACATCATACGTATACTATCCATACGAAATCTCTCTAAGATTCATTCTTTAGCTTCAAGCTTCTGGTCAAACGCATCGGTACAGGACTACTTTCTAGGCTTAACGTGTTATCTTAAACCTCGGGTACTTCTATAGCTAAAATACGAGCTACGGTCAAATAAGGTATTAATAGGCGTAATAACTATAAGGTCAACGCTTAGCGGTAAAAGCAAGTTCAGACGTGTTGCACACGCTACGGGGGTAATGGAATATATTATACTAGAATGAGAAAGAATGGTTAGAAAGTTACCATCGTTCTTGCGCTCTCTTCTGACTAATCCATCAGCTCCTTCACCATCCATGATATAAACTCTTCCTCTAGCAGCAGGGCGCTTTCCCCTTATGGTGTTGACAAATGGCTCAACCTTGGGTGTCTTGCAGTTGTTGGCCAGATGTCCTGGTAGATCACACTTGAAACACCTCGGCTTCCCCTTCGGGCATTTCGTGGAGTAGTGCCCAACCTCCCCGCATTTAAAACATGTCATCTCACGGCTCCCAGCTTGGCTTCCTGCTCCTCCCGCAGCAGCAATCGTAGGCCTGAACGGTCCTGGGGTAAACCCTTCCCCCGTAGGACGCTGATAAGGCTTCTTCATCTGTAACTTTCCTTTTCCCTTGTTGTCTTGGGAGCTCGACCTCATCGGTCCCCCAATTCCTGCTCTATTCATCCTTCTATTTTTCATCAGCTCCACCTCCGTGGCTTTCTCAACCAACGACTGGAATCGCATGATTCCCAGCGGCCTCACTGAGTCCTCAATATCAGGCCTCAGTCCATTTACAAAGCGCTTGCACATGTAGCGCTCATTCACATGATCATGAAAGAATTGAAAATGCTTCGCCAAAGATTCCAGCTTTGAAGCAAATTCCGGTACCGACATACCTCCCTGACGGAGTGTCAGAAATTGTGACTCCCGCTCATCCCGAGCACTTGTTGGAAAATACTTTTCCAAGAATGCGGTCCGGAATGAGTTCCAGCTAATCTCCTCGTGATTGTCTTCCGTAATTCCTCTGGTGCCCTTCCACCAGTACTCAGCATCCCCGAGTAGCAGATAAGTCGCCATGCCCACTTTGGCACCCTCAGCAGTTTGTAGTACGCCGAATATCTTCTCGATTTCCTGAATCCAGAGATCCGCTTTGTCTGGGTCAGTACCACCAGAGAACTTGGGTGGATCCTGCCTTCTAAAATCATTCAGTCCCCTGTTCTGGTCTAGGGCTAACTCCCTCTCACGCTTATGTCGCTCACGTTCAGCCTTGTCAGCACGCCACTGAGCGTTCTCCACTGTTTGATTTGTCATTGCCTGGGCCACAGCAGTCATTGCCCCAGCGAGTTGATTCATGTTCACCATGTTCTCTGTTTAGTTAGACAAACAATTAGTACTCATCATAAGATAGCATTTCCATAACTATACAATATGATTAAGCAATAACTTCAATCAATTTTTAAGCGAAAAATCGCTTGCAGACAATCAATTTTTCACTCTTTGCAGAGTCACACAACCTAGCACAGAAGACCTATTCCCCAACAACTCCCGAAAGACTCGACCGTGCTCTGATACCACAATGTAACACCCCGATTTCGGTGGCGTCACTTTAGTAACCAAAAGTAAACTTAATGCGGAAAAACGTGAAATATTTTTTTTTTTCGATAATAACTAAGACAAGACTGAGTTAAATAAAACCCAAAAACGAAAAGTAATAGAGCTAATATACAATATATAAACAGCCCCCGCTGTAAGTAACAACCTCGTCACGAGTAACCCCCAGTGACGGAAAGAAAAGTGTAGCGCCCGAAGGCAAAATGTACAAACCAAATCTAAAGGTAAGTGTCCGCAACACTATCCCTCAAAACTGAGAATAAGCTGGCCCATCGGCCTGAAACAAGACCTCCTAAGTCCAACCAACTCTCTGTGATTCCCGTAAAGAAACCACACAAAAAGCTATAGGTGGGAAACTACCCTGTCCCGAATGAAACAAATAATGTTCAGAGCTAAGACTCTACTCCTACACTAATCCCATCTCGAGGAGCTCACACTAACACTCAATCCTGCATGCTGGCATGATCGTCGTCCGAATTCGAAATCCAGAACGACCTAGTCTATGTACACCATCCGTCCTCCGCTCGCTACCGCGATAGGCTCCAGTTCCCGCATCTCAACCCTAGTTCCTCCCGAAGGATGAACCATCATGAATCAGCCCTCCAAAGACATCTGACAAAGGGCGTTTGTTCGCCAAAGCACACACAGAAGACGCGAGGGTCAACTCCAAAGAATTATGTAAATAATAGCACCAATAAATATAAATAAGATAATAGCCACTTAGGCTTATAACTAGGGATAACATCCTAGGGTTGCATATTTCCACAAAGAATATAACGACTGTAAATCACAGTTAACATGCATCAAGTAGAACTAACAAGTATCAAACACACTCATCATGTAGTCAGATCAGCATAAAACCCGAATAACGTCACTCTGCTTGGCGACGGAACAAACCGACAACGTCACTCTGCTTGGCGACGGAACAAAACAACAACGTCACTCTGCTTGGCGACGGAACAAAACAACAACGTCACTCTGCTTGGCGACGGAACAAAACAACAACGTCACTCTGCTTGGCGACGGAACAAAACAACAACGTCACTCTACTTGGCGACGGGACAAACCAAAGGTATTGCCACTTATAGGCTGGGCACCTCGAGACGGTCGTAACACTAGCCTCGTGTTTAACCATTTCTGCTCGGGCGTCGCTTATCACCTTTGGCTATAGTCAAGACGGTACAAACTCTACATGGTTTGACCATTTCTGCTTGCTATGCCGAACATCAACAGGCACGATACAACTCTACATGGATGATCGTTACCTCCTGTTGTGCCAGGTATAGTCAGGACCGATCCAACTCTGCATGGCTGATCGTTACTTCCTGCTATACCGAAGTACTCTGCTTGGCACTTCATCGCGTATATGCATGGGTGCAACCACTCACGATGACTCTTCGGGTCACCAATGCTCTCACGAAGTCTCACGCTTCAGTGAAGTTTCATGCTCTCACAAGGTCTCACGCCTCAGTGGAGTTCCATGCTTTCCACAAGGTCTCACGCCTCAGTGGAGTATCCCGCATTCACAAGGTCTCACGCCTCAGTGAAGCTTCTCGGCTCATCCCTTGGATGGCTATCAAACTGCTCAACGAGCGAAGGAGTACCAACATACTCAGAACTTACCAAACTCCTCAACACTTGGATCCGACGACACTCCTCGCTTTTCCAAAACTATGATTTGACTTCCAATGCCTTCCTTCGAGGTTGTTATCATTACTTAAAGATTTTGAGGTTATTTAAGGTCTTATGAATTTTCTTTATAAAATAGATTCCCTTTTGTCTTATCGCAAGTCTTATACATTTGCAGGATCTCCCAATCCCAAGTCGCTTCCAGAGGAGGTCTCGATCCACTAAACAAAATTAAGGCCCGAACCTCGTTCGTCCTATCAAACTTTCTCAAAACTCTCAAAATAAAATCGGCATGACCTGCCCGCTTTTCTCACCGTTCAGAAACTCAGATTATAGTGCAAAAGCAGAATTAACTCATCATAATCAATCAACATGTCATATGTCAATATCTTAAGCAATAACCACATAGCACCTAGCATATAAGGCATGCACCACACATCCTAAATTACCCAATTAGCACTTAGCATGTCATTCACTCATCAAAAACATTCAGTAGATGCATCATCTACATTGTCAGCCGAAGCCTCAGAAAACATTTTCCAATCACACACAATTCCAGTGCATAAACAGTAAACAATGTCGAAACATCGACCCTAAGCATTAACTAGAGATTCAGTGAGAAGCCCTCACCTGTAGGTTCTCCCGAGTTATCTCCTAAAGCTCCTTCACAATCAAAGCCTTGCTCCGCTGGAAATTCCTCAAAATCACCTTTAGAGCAAAACCACAGAAATACTATCAGAATCTATCGAAAACTAAGCTATCGATACTTACTAAGGTTACTCGAAGTAATCTATACTCTAAGGTACGATAATCTAGCGCGAAAGACAAGTTTTCGGAAAAGGAAATTTTCCTCCTCCCCCTCTAATAGGCTCGGCCACTTTTCACAATTAAGGGGCTCGATTTTTCTTCGATCAAACTTGGTTCCTATGCTTTCATAAGCCGTAACTAAGGGTATTCTGAACTCGGAAAAATTATCGGATCAAAAACTGTCGCAGGGGTATTTTGGTCATGATTTTTAACTTAGGATTTTCAAAACTGAAATCCCAAAAATAAAATTTTGCAGGGACGTCACCAACGACGTTTATGACAACTAATCCTACTAGCACTAAGCTAAGGCGATAGTTTTCAGCCTAAAGGTTGAAGCTTTACTCCAAAAACTCCAAAATGGGTATTTTAGGCTAAAATTGATTCCGATGGAATTCCGGCGACATAACGGAAAATCTAATCCGGCAGAAGTGATCTTGGGCACATATAGAAGAGGTTTAGAATCAGAAATGAAAGATTCAGGATAGTTTTGCAAAAACCCATAAACTATCCACTCAGAAAACTCTACAGAAAAGCTATGGAAAAAGCGATCAGAGGTAAGGATTAGCGACTATACCTCGAAACCTTGAAGCAGCAACTGATTAATCAACGATCAAGCAAGGATTGAACAAAATCTCTTCTCCTCCTCTCCTTAGCAAACTCGCGGCCTCCTTGGGTAGAAAATGGTGGAGTTTTGTGATTTCTTCTCACTTGCTTGCTATATATAGAAAATGGTAATTCGCGGGAAAATGAAAGTTTCGCGAATCTGATTTTTCCGGCATCATTCTCCATGAATTCTAAGATAGGTTTTGGCAAAGGAATTCCTAAGCTAAGAAGATGTCTCCTTGTATTTTTGACAACTAATGCAAAGTCGGTGCAAAGTCGGTGTAAAACTATTTTACCCGATAAGTTGCTTTTTGCATCGAATGTCGGAATGGAAAACTTCCTTCTGAAGAAAGATTGAAATCATCAAGAGAAATAGGTGTACGCGTGTAGAATTTTCATTTGAAGCTCTGAATAGAAAAATTCTTCATTGTCGGTTGATTCTAGGGTTTTGAAATACCAGGGATTCGGTTTCGGCAAACTTCCGATGATTGGAATCGGACGTTCGTAGATCCTAGAGTTTCGCCTTGAAACGATTGTGATATATGGAAAAAGAGAAGTTCTAACATTTCTCTGAAGATTTTTGGAATTAACTTCCGTCGTGCCTAAAAGTGAAAATTAGCTATATACTAGGGTTTCTGACCTAGGTTTAAGCGTAAAACGATCGTGCTATAACTTTTATCGATCATAATGCAATCCTTGAACTTTTCCTGAACTTTCTCCTTCATAAATATATTTCATTTGGTAAACTCTTGTTCAGGTTTCCTTTCACGATACATCAAGCCTAATCGTAAATGGAAATCTCTTCCACTTATTCTAAGCTTAAAAACTTGGGTCTTACAAGGCACGTATGCGAAGAATTGAAAATAATGCATAAAAGCTATAAGAATTATAAAATTAACCATCTTTCTCATCACTTCTCTGATCATTCCACAAATTCTGCATATCTTTAAATTGAAGAAATTTGATATCACTTTGAGTAATCACTCCATAAAATGAGCTATTTAAACAAAATGCATATCATTTAATTTGTTGTCATATGAATGTGTGTTTACCATTTAGAAAGAAGAAAAATAATTAGGAGTGGATTAGTGGTTAGTGCTTTATAAAATTGGTAAATTTGCAAGAAAACTTAGGTACTACGTTAAAGTATCGAGTATAAAGTTAAAGTAAATATAACTGATTAGTATAAGGATGCAACTATGAGTACAACTAATACCTGTGGATCTAACTTGGATAAGGATGCAGCTCCCGAACCATAACTCCATCAGTTTGTGTTCCAGGTGAAAACCTGAAAAAGAAATTATAACTTATGAGTACATAGAATAATGAGAAAATCATTTAAAACTTAAAATTTCATAAGATTGACTCACTCTTTTGCCTTTCATAAAAGCTGTCAATTAACTTCTCGAGTTACATAAAGGGAGGAACATACAGGCAGCTGCTTCAAAAACAAATCCAATCAGTTTTTAACGATCCATTCTTCTGAGCCTCTTGGACCGGTGTATGATCTCAAACTCTGGCTACAAATAAACCCCACAAAAGAGGTTTCAGTTTTGATGCATTGTAAAACTAACCGGGAAAAAAAAGATGGAATCAGCTTAAAACAAAAACTTTAAAAATCTTGCCTGAGACATACTTTCCATTGTTGCATCCTGAAAAGAAGGTCCATCAAGTAGAGTGTCAGAAAATGAAAAATTCTACATCTACCTCCAGGCACTCAACAACAGAGAGAATGATGCATAAGCACTAAAATTCGCTCCTGTTAATGCACATCAAGAGGGTCATGCTTTCATAAACACTGATCTGAAATACAACTATAGTTCTTCACATTAAATTAATCAGTACTTGTTACTTATATAGCTAAACTACTTATAAACTACATTGTACCACTACCAACATCCAATGCACTTGGACTTAACACAACCAAACCAATAAAAACATAATCAATTAAAAAAACCTACAACCTGTAATTTCATATAAATCAGACTTCAGATCATGCTCAAAAGAAATGGTGCTTATGTTTACATGAATAAAGAAATGCTGCAATTAGTATTGTGTTGCCACATCTGTAGTTGAGGGTCTTACTTTTTTCTTAACAACTGTTGAAGAGCATGAAAGGTCAAAAAGGAAAGTCATATTGAAATAATGTTAGACACGTTTTTCCTATAGAGAATGATCTCAAATGGAAGGTGCAGATTCAACATAAATTTATATTAAACATCTTAAAGAATCAGTCAATGTAGTTAAATAGCACCTAAAATCAACCCCATGCATTTACCTCTCATGAGTTCACTATTTCATAAATCACATAGTGTATTACTCACAAGAGTTCATCGACTACGATAATGAGAAATAGAGAATATCTTGCTCTGAAATGTATAAAACTCAGTTTGCTACACAAATCAAATCACCAACAAAAGCTTACTTATTTTATCAACTGAATCTGCTAACTTCTGTAGTTCATCAGGGCAGATATTTGGGCAGTGAGTAAATCCAAAATACGTCACTGTCCACTTCCCCAAGAAGTCCTTTTCAGTAACGTGCTTCCCATGATGGTTGGTAAGGTGAAATGGGCCTTTCTCGCATAAGGTTCCTTCGAAACATTATGTATGTCTACAGAAAATAAACTAATCAGTAAATGAAGAAAATATCGATGATACTTCAAAATCAGAATCAAATGCAACAGGAAATGGAGCTATTTGATGCTTGATCTGATTTGTTTTCATACTACTCCTAAGAAACAAAGATGTGGCATGATATATCTTGCATCCTAACTTCATGCTGCTAAGGTTTTATAAAATCAAATACGTTAGAATCCCTTCAAAATAAACATATCATAATATAAGCAAACCATGCCTGACCTAGAATCCAAAAACAACAACCATGACATGACTCTCAGGTAACCTCCACATGCATAATCACAAAATGCTCAACTCACCATAGTAATCTACCTTCAATATGCCATTTTTTTTCTCTGTCATACTAAAATACCAATCCTGCTCCAGTTAAAACCAGCAAAACAAAGCTCAACCACGAAACAGGCTGCAGGAGACAAGGCAGAATCAGCTCATGAGTGTATGCTAAAAGAAGTAGAACCCCATTGCTATAGTAACAACTTCAGATACACACCGATCCGCAAATCGGTTTCCCAGCATCACTTTTATGATCCTGTTCTCCACCATACTCTTTTCCTTGATTAGAATCATCCTTTGAAGAGTCATCTGAAAATACAGGTTTTTCTTGATTAGTTTTGGCCGCAGCATTACCATTATAATGAAAGATAAATGTACAATAAATCTGATGATGCACAGTCTTGCAAATAACTTTAATAAAGCTACTTTCAAGCTAGGTTCCAGTATTCTGTCTATCAATGTACTCCCAAAGTTCAACTATATACCAGACCCAGAGTAGTCACTATCCACATATGGAGTCAAAATATCAACCAGAGTTGGTATGTTTAACTTAAACTGGTTGGAATCAAATTAGTTTGATTTCAAATCTAAAACAAAATCAATTGAATGAAAGACAACCAAACCATATATATCTCGGATGGCTTTTGTATCCATGATGGAATCAATCTAAGCTAATCCAAGGCCTAGCTCCTCGCCCTTTCTATCTTGACTCCTCTGTTTAACCAAAATAAGATAAAAGCTATATAACTACTGTTTGCAAAGTGTATGAAGATTGCCAGGCGAAAGCCTACCACGAATTAAGTTGATATTTACATATCACAAATAAACACTTCACAAATCGCTAGAACAAAATATGTGAAAAATAAAATACCCAGAGAAAAAAGTAATCATGCAGAGTTTGATGATAATTTGAGAGAAAATGGAAGCAGCTGGTGATAATTAATAAGATTTCACAGCTAGGGAAGAGGCATATATATGATGCACAGAATTACATAACTTAATTAGATCCATTAGTAGCTAGAGAAAAGAGAGTTGATTATATATTTCAGAGAGATGAAAAAATATTAAGAGTTAACTAAGGATACGAAATATGAACATGATGATGAACACAACGTACCAGCACCACCTTAGTGTTCGAAGTGCATCAGTCTCCACCAAATCAAAATCCCCAAAGCCAGAAAAATCCTACCTGCAAAGAGTGAGAGAGTCAACGGATCTTGAGGAACAGACAATGGATGAAGAACCAAGCAGTTCAATTTATAAGCATTAAAAGGCTATAATATAGGTAATATATATAATAGAAATTCAGTAGTATTGGGAGTGTATCAAATCAACCAACCTGTAAAGAAGAATGAAGAGCTGGCTTCTGATCTAGAGTTTAGGCACATGTACTGGAAAGCAGAATCAACAACTGGATTTTGAAAAGGGGCGTAGGTCATAGATGATAGATCAAGGATGGAGGCTTGAATCGTATAGGGTCGGCAATTACAGCTGGTTTTCCAGAAAGAAAGATGGAGACTTTATATATGTCTGACATCATTGGCTACCAAAGCTTCGTCTGTATGGGCATAGCTATCTAAGGGGATGATGAATTAGGTGACAGTCAAGGCTATAAGCTAACTAATAACTTAGGAACCAACCTGTAAAACAAATTTCTTAGCTGGGGGGTTGAAGCTTCCAGAACCTTCAGGTGCGAGGAGGGTAGGGAATTTCAATTGATGTCTTCAGATTGTAGGGATCTGACTTATGCAGACATCTACTCACCTGTTTCCTACATCGTAGTTTATGCAGACATCTACTCACCTATTCCCTACACTGAAGGAGTTCATCCTTCATAGTTCATGCCTACGGTTGGTGCAGAACAGCAGATGGGAGTAAGAGTAGTTCATGCCTACGCTGGCTGAACTGGGTGAAGAATAGGAGTGAATAGGGCCATCATAATACTCAGATAGGCCCAGCCCAGTAGTCTCTCCCGTTCCAAAAAAAAAAAGATGGTGCATGAACAGTGAATTCAATCCTTCATTTGTAAGGTAGTAGATTTATTGAGCAACTTGATCAATTGTTTAGTGCCACCACACTACATCATTTTTTTTTATAAGCACCATACTACATCATTTAATTTAATTGTTAGTTGTACCAAAAGGAAAAAAAAAAAAAAATTTAACACTTGTCTAAATAGTCAAAGAAAGATTTAACAAAGAAAATAATTTTGTTCACACTCATCTAAATAATGGAATCAAGAAAAAAAAAATAGAGAAAGTAAAAAATGTAATCGGTAACATGATTAAAATAGAAGAGATAGATAAAATGTAATGTAAAAAAAAAAGTAAAAAATTTCAAGAGTGTGAATGAATCATACATCTTTAATGAAAACAAAATGAGATTTGTGAACACTAAAATAGTATAGGACACTCGATATATGTTTTTTCACATTTAAGCAAAACTTACTCAAGAGTAATACACTTTAATTTCCTATCTATCTTTCTCTTCTTATTACATCACATTATATATCACATTTAACACTTATTTCTATTTTATACTCATTTCTCTAATGATTTACGCTCATTCGATGTACACCCATTTTTATTAAGGGTTCATTTGGTATACCGTATTAGGCATGATAGTATAAGCTTATACAATACATTATGGGCTTATCCATTGTTTGGTGCTCACATTGTATTGTATAAGCTTATACATCAATCTCCTCTTATACATCAAAATGATGGATTATTTAATCCACCATATAGATGATGTATAAGGAATGATAAGAGTGCAATGTATAAATTAAACTACTTCAATATATTTAATCAACCGCCACCACAATCACCCTCCACCACCACCGCCTCCACCACTACCACCGTCACTGCCGCCACCACCGTCGCTGGCACCACCACCACCGTCGGCACTGCCTCCACCACCACCACCACCGCCGCCTCCACCACTACCACCACCACCACCGTCACTGCCACCACCACTTTCGCCGGGACCACCACCGTCGTCAGCACCACCACCACCATCCACCACCACTGTTACTGCCACTACCGCCGCCGCCGCCACCACCATCCACCACCCCTGCCCCATCATCACATTTCAATACCACCACTACTACACCACCAGTGTTGCCACCAAATTATACAGTGTATGATCAAACGCTGTATAGTATTAAAATTTTATCAGGCCTTATACAATCAGGCATTATATTATCATACCTTATACTATACATCGTACCAAACGGACCCTGAATCAACAAATTACTAGCGTTAAAGGAAAAAGACTTTCATTTCCCTTGATCATTATTTAACATTTCTTGCGCAACTTGGAGTTAATTTATATCCATGATTTTGATCGAGTATGTTTAGTGGTTTTGACTTCAATGGTATTTTAAAAATGGGTACCACGGTGAGTCAGTTTGAAAAACGAAGGTAATTTAAATTGCTTCATGAAAATCTATGATTTTTGAACCGTTGATATATTATTTTAAATTAAATGGCTTAGATTAATCTATGTAAATTATTGTAATGTCCTTAGACTCTCCTTCACCCCAGCATAATCGGACAATCACTTGGTCCGTCGGTGTCAAACAACCACTTATCCCAAAAGCTTAAGTTATTGGGTAAGTGCCACTTTAATGGTTTTATATTATATTCTAACACGCTCCCTCACGCAAGAGCCCTTTGGGCTTGAAGCGTGGATAATTGCACAGACTCACCTACCATGTGCTTAATTAAAGTCCACTTTTTAATTAGAAAGTGAGGGGAGCAAGAATCGAACTCTAAACCTCTCGGCCATAGAGGCTCTGATACCATGTCAAACAACCACTTATCCCAAAAGCTTAAGCTATTGGATAAGGGCCACTTTAATGGTTTTATATTATATTCTAACAGTCGGAGATCCACCATGTGAGTTATACTTAGGGGGATGGGAAAATAAGAATGCCTTAGAATTGTTAATGACCTTCGATGCTTGATCTTCCATATTTCTGTCAGAGTTCAACGATCACTTGTCTAGTATTAAATGCATTTGTCCGTTTTTGTACTTGATTTAGAGAAAATCTTTCGAAAGGTGATTCGAGTGTTATGTAAGATTTCTCGAGCAATAGATCAAGGCATGCGTAGAACAACTTGGATATAGGCAATTATCTATTTAAGTAATCTTGTCACTATATTAGTTAGTTAGTTTCAATTCCAATACTGTAGATTATTGTAACTCCAGAATAGGGGTTGGAAACTGAAATACTAACACTCTAAAACGCTCACACGTCAACCATACAGACAATAAGCTACACGAGACAGTGTATAAGAGTTTCTCCCACCCTCTTTTTCGTTTCCTTTTATACAACTTAATTCAGTTTACTTTGCTTCATATAACTTTATAGTTTTCCTTTTAATTTTATCCTTTTTACATCTTTCTTTACTAGCTTTCCTTTATTTTTCACGCTTATTTTGCTTTCAGTTGTTTGTTTTAAAACGTGTTAACTCGCTCCTGGAAGCACCTTTTTCAAAAATACGATATTGATTCACTGAAACCTCGATTGCACAAGCTATCACAAGGTAACTTGCACGTTTTTACTCCTTATTGCTTCGAAACTAGAGTCTGAATTCACGGGAACTCTAATTCACCTAGTTATCACCGAATAATTTGGCGATCTCCACTCTCTGTGAGTCAAAACCTTTGTAAAAAATTAATTTTTAGGATAACCAGAGTCTAAACTTCACGAGTTATCACCGATTAGCTCCGTATTTTTCTAAACCGCTTTGAAAATTCAATCGCATTGGAACACCCAGAAACTTAATTCAAGTCCTAGATTGCTCTTTAAATCATTTATTTATGCAGAAAACACATGATGAAAGTCCCCGCTTAAACAATTTACGTAATCATTATTGTTTAATACTTGCGGTTTAATTAAATATTAATTGTGCTCAATAATGTCATTGTTTAATATTTATTCACCAAGTTGGATTTAATTAAATTAAAATTATGACTTGAAAATTTTGGTATTTAAAGTCATCATACTTGTCATCGTTAGTTGTACCAATAGAAAAATAAAGATAAAAAATCAGCACATATGCTAAAGTAGAGTCTTAGTTCACGGGAATTCTGATTCACCTAGTTATCACCGAATAATTTGGCAATCTTCACTCCCTATGAGTCAAAACCTTTGTAAAATTTTAATTTTTAAGATAGCCAGAATCTAAACTTCACGAGTTATTACCGGATGGCTCCATAGTTTTCTAATTCGCTTTTGGAAATTCAATTGCATTGGATCACCCTAAAACCTGAATGAATTCCTAGATTGCTCTATAAATCATTTACTTATGCAGAAAACACATGATGTATTTCTCCGCTTAATCCGTTTACGTAATCATTATTGTTTAATACTTGCTGACCATGTTCGGTTTAGTTAAATATTAATTGTACTCAATGATGTCATTGTTTAATATTTATTGACCAAGTTGAATTTAATTAAATTAAAATTATGACTTGATAATTTTCGTATTTAAAGTCATTGTTAGTTGTATCAATAGAAAAATAAAAATAATAACAAAAAAAAAAATAAAAATAAAAATAAAAAATCATCACATACGCTACTCTAGCTGGCATATCTATATATATATGTAAAGCTCACTTGAGCTATAAGTATTAAATGCATTAATGATTAAACAATGAAGTTAAACAATTTTCTATTTAACTTTCAATATACATCCACTTATTATTAATTATGAATTAGTAATGGTTAAACTTTTCAATTTCTCATATTTTAAATTAAATATTAATATTATTTAAATTTTAATTATTCATTACAAATGAGGGAAATTTTAAAGTAATAATAATTGAAATTAACTAACTTTACATTAATAACAATATTAGATAGTTAATATTAATCTTTTATACTTCTTACTAATTGTAAAGCTTTCTAATTTGTTATATATTAAAATTAAAATTAAAATTAATTTAATAATAATTATTCATCATAGTTGAGGATTTTTAAAAAAATAATAAATAAAACTTATTACTATTTTTTACACTACCTACTAAAATGTAAAAGTTACTTTGAACCTTTGAATTAAAATTTTCCTTTGTATTAAATAAATTAAATTAAAACATTAAAAATGAATAAAATTGCCTAAGTCATTAGCTATTCAACTACCTACTAAAATGTACAACTCAATTGAAATTTTGATATAAATACACCAAAAAACAAAAAAAAAAAAAAAAACCTTTGTATTATATACATTAAACTAAACTAAAAACTTATCAATAAAATTTTCAAATCAATTAGTTGTTCAACTACCAACTAATTTTCGTGTTTGTTGTATAAGGAAGAATAGAACATGACAAATGACTCCCGAAACATAACACTTTAGATCTCTAAAAAATGGTGAAAAAATAAACGAACCTAAACACTCAAATAAACAAAAACTACACTTTTATTTGAGGTAGGAAAGTTGATACGAGTTAATATAATAATTGAATAAAATATTTAATTAGATACAAAATATTTCAAAAAAAAATAATAGTCACAATCATTTATTTTTTAATTTAATTATCATAAAAAATTTAATTAAATAATTAAGCAATAAAATTTTCCTACGTTTGTATTAATATAAAGGAAGCAATAACAAATTTCTCTGTAATTAATATATTAATAATAAAAATAAATATTTTCAAAAGTAATTCAACTACCTAAATTGAATAATAATATTCATTCTTTTAGAAAATGGAAATAAATTAGATAAAAAGATATCTTGAGAACACCGTCTCTCAAGTGAGGTAAACAGAAACGGAAATGAACATAACAAAGAAATTGAAATGAAAAGAAACAGAGCAGTCTAAAAAACATAAGAAAGCAAGCTGCCTAGAAGCTACAAAACATACGAAACCTACACGAGGAAAGCAGGAAACAAAAGTAGCTTGAAAAGAACATAAAAAAGCCACCAAGGACAAGGTGCACAAGCCAAGTGAACGCAGCAAGGGAGAGCACGGAGAGACAGCCGTGAGATAGGAGTAAAGAGAACCTCCTCCAAGCAGCTGTAAACATAAAAATTGACTTGAATTTTGCATAAGGGAAAAATAACAAAAATTAAACTTGATTAATGACAAAATAATGTTATCAATAAATAATTTAGATAAAATAGTTAAAATTTAAAAATAACGCTATAAGATATTTACCATGAACTATAACGTATGTGTGTTTTATTTGAAGAAACAATCTCAATATAATTTTATGATCTTATTATATATTAGTAAAAATGATTTTGAGCAAGCTTAGTAGAAAAAAGTTATGACCAAAGTTGAATAAATATAAATTTATTACATAATACTTAATCTATTTAATTTATATCTTATTATAGTTGAACAAATGAAATTACTTTATTTTTCTCGATTTTAACATGTGTAAACCTGTTTGGAAAATTGTGATTGCCCTTCCCAAAAAATGACTTTCTCAGTAAAAAGTATAAAAAATGGTAAAACAACTTTTTTGATGGTATTAAAAACTTATTGCTTAATTTTTTTTAAATGGATTGTATTATGTTTCACATTATTAAATAAATAAATAATTAATTTTATAAAATGATCTAATGCTGATTATTAAATATTAGTAATTAAATTTAAGTAATATTAATTATTTACAAAGAGAACTCCAATACTACTGAAAAGTCTTTTTTTTTGAAATTATTGAAATGTTAACACAATTATTATTTTTATTTTAAAATAATAACTAATTTAATATTTATATAATAATTTAAACTATAATCATTATTATATAATGTTAAAAAATGTTAAAAAAATCCGTGCAACGCACGGGTATAATACCTAGTAATTTAGTATTTGATAGTTTCCACTTTCCACCATCTAAGTGATCTAGCATAGTTGTGAACAAATTTATATAACAAATTACATTTAGATATTGTTGAGTTTATTTTTAAAATAAATTGTTGAGTTCAGAGGATATATCTTATAAGATAGATGTTTTTACATTAAAAAATAAGAAAAGGATGACAACCATTAGATTAAACATAAATGGTTTAGATTAAAACATAAAAGCATATGACTTTTAAGTGGTCATGTGGCCATTAAATTGTTTTAATTTTAACCGTTCACAATTAAATCGAATGGGTGTGATTTATTCTTATATTTTCTTATATTCTTATATAAAAACATATTCATGAGATACATTCCCGTTGAGTTCAACAGAAATTAAACAGCACACATAATTAAGTATATAACCATAGTTTCGTCACATTACATAATTCTCTTTTACAAATTAAAATATAATTATTAAATCATGCTAATTTCTTTAGCAAATTACATAATTTTGATGACTCTAATTTAAATGAATATTAAAATTAATTATATGAATTTTAATTTAAAAAAATTATGACATATAGCATTTGAGAAAATTTCAATAATACAATATATCTAATGGATATATCTTATTATTATTTTTTTGAAAGCAAAAGTTTATTGAATGTGTAAGGAGTCGAGATATAGATTCTCTCGACAATGGATTTAATACAACACAAAGCAAACGAAAGCAACATAATAAAAACAACAAACGCAAAACCAACAACATACACAAAAACACAAAAACCGCAAAATGAAACCACCTCAGCCATCAGAGGCCCACACGCACGCTCTGATCCGGTCGAACGAGCATACCAAACAACGAGATCAGGGCATAGTTTCATGTCAAAGTTCTAGGGACGACAACAACACATCATGGCTAACTCTTGCAGGAGGATCACGTGCAAGCTCTGATTCGGTTGGACGAGATTATCAAAGAACGAGATCAGAGCAAAGTCATTGCCATTACAACTCAAAAAACAATGGACGAAACAACACCATAGATCCCAAACCATGCATCTTCATGACAAAACCTCGACAAAAAGCACGCCAAATGATACACAACACAATCAGGACTTTCAGCCAAAAAATAACCTTAATTCCTTTCAACCAAAAGAGAACCTTAATTGCAACTTAGCAACACGATCCCCATCCACTAAAGGATGGCATTCATTGATGAAGAACAGAGAGAAGAACTTAACTTTGCTACTCAGAACCCCACTCGGTATTCTAAGAAAACATCTCTATCCTTCCCCTCATCTTATGTCGTAATAGGTTAACCAATAAAAAATACAATCTCAGTTTAAACATAAAAGCAATTAAGAAATGAATTGAGGAATAAGAAACAAAGAAAATCAAAAGAGGCAACCCAAGGCGCATCTGAACGACAAAGAGGTCAGATGAAGCGTTGCAAGTTCGCGTAGATCGAAACCCAAATGGACATTTAAACACCATGAGGGAGCAGACACACAACGTCGTGAACTGAAACAAAGCCACAGGAACATCACGAACAGGAGCAAAATACAGTGACAAAGCCACGGGAACAAAAGCAAGAACAAGTGAAACGTCGCACGTGAACAGGACGACACACACGATGATGGATTTTATGGCAGCGATGGCAGCATCTGGACCCTAGTTAAGGTTGAAGCCGTGGGAGAATAAACTCCAGCCTTACGAGTAGCGTCACTGCCCAGTTGGGAAGAGTCTCCCACATCGTTGCAAATGGATGCTACAACCTTGCGCCACCGTGATTGGAGGAGATGGCAGCTTCGCCATCGTCGTCGGATGAGAGCCTCTTTGTCACCAAGATGGAAGCCTCTATCCTGATTGGCGGCACCTTCATTGCTGTGGGAGCGGGCCATATCGATACAGCAGTAGGACCGGGCTGTTCGGCGGCAATGGCATCATCAGCGCATGATGGGGTTGGGTGGAGGGCGAAACCCTTGCAGACTCCCCAAATGTAGAGAGGCACAAACCACTCATACAATCATTTTAACAAAATATATTTTTTATTGACTTTATATTTGTTTAGTCAAAAAGGTTATATACTCATTTTACTAATATAATTTACCTCCACATTTTTAGTAGGGATTTTTTTTACAGTTTTACTAAAACTGCACTCAACATTTTTTTCAAACACACTTAACAGTTTAACAAAATATAGATAAGTGGATGTCGTAAAATATAGATAAAACGCACTTGTATAGCTTCTCGCTGGAATTCATACCATCTATGTTGTCTGCATTTCGTAAAATATAGATAAATGAATGCCACATTCGTTTTCTATGATTTGCTCTTAAAATTCAAGTTTAATTTTTAACTTCAATTTTTTTTTGATAAAAGGGAATAATGGATGAATGTTTCACCTATAATTTTTAATTAAAAATTTACCACAAGATTGAAGGAGGTATTTACCGGTTATCTATATGAATTGTAACTTATTTATAAGAACTGAAATATTGTCAAGGGGGTGCATGTAAAGTGATAAAAGGAAAAGTAAAGTTTAATTGGTAAAAGAGCTAAAATAATAACCATATTTGTTTGCAAAATGTTGTGGATGATCTACCGGATCACATGAAGAAATTTACACTAGTATAAGTTTATGTATTTTCCCGGCTTTCCTGAAAAGTATGCAAGGAGTGCCTGGTGGGATTAAGATCCTCTCACGTACGTGACACGATACTTCCTATTATTACTTCCTATTACTGTGTAAAATTTTATGTCTATCTCTTTATTTATAAATATTTTGACAGCTCCACATATTTAATAGGTTCAGAGAGAGGTAAACACGCAATTCTAATTACTCAGTCAATGAAGATAAGCCAAGCAGCTTTTTTCATTTTCTTTATCTGAATGCCATGCAAGGAGTACATGGTGTTAGAGAGTGCACAAGGATCCATACTCAGTGAATAAAGGTAAGTAAGTCCATCAGCATTTTTCTCTAAATAAATGAAATGAAACATAAAACTAAAATTAATACAGACAGACTGATCAAAGGTACTTAGTTGATGACTATATTGATACACTCGATTTGACCATGCATTCCACAGTTTCAAAATTTTCCAAGAATTACGATGGAATGATGTTTTGTTCACATTTCTTTTCCACCTCCTCCATCTTAGATAAATAGGAAGAGGAAAGAAAGAAATGAGTGATACGATATGTGATGTGACAGAAAATGCAGAGGAACGTAAAATGTGTGGATATGAGATGGGAGAGAAAGTATGAATGAATCATTACACAAGTACTCATAATGATGGTAAACTCTACCTGCTGCCAAGAGCTGTAGGTGGGGATGGAGGGGGTAAAAATAACTCCATTCAATTCTGCATTCAACAGAACTCTTCTATGCATTCAACAGAAACTACTTGTCAGAAACCTTCAGTAAGTGCAAAAGTTCGACCAGCTAAAGGGGGTGGTAATGCACACACAGCTTGTTGAATTTCCTGAAAGTAAGTACAACCAGTGTATAGTATCCTGATGAAAAAAAATCACTACAGAAAAATGATATTCTAGAAGCTAATAACAACTCAGCAAGCATCAAACAATGGTTTAATTTTGTATTTATTTAAAACATGGAAGGCTGGTTATCTGTATCAAACAGAAGGGAACTTCCCATGAGTAAAGATGGGAAGCTATGTCAATCTTCTCCAGGATCCCACACACAAAGACCAAGGTTTTGGGAGGGAGATGTATCATTTTCGGGAGTCAAATTAATGTCATACCTCTACTGTGTAACGCGCAGAAAAGTGAATCAAAAGGATTGCTCTGTTCTGCAACCTATCAGCATAACTTATAATCTGGAGAACATCAATTGGAAATAGAAAAAATAAACAAGTAGATAGGAATAAAATGAAAAAACCACTGAGATTACTTTGAACTTCGTATACTTTTTATTGAAGCAGGTAGCTTACCTCAGAAAGGTGAGTGTGTCCATAATCTTTGGCATGTTCCACGGTAATTGAATTGTTAACAAATGTGCACTAGATTCAAAGCAGGAAAAAAATTGTTTGTAAAGACAACACCAACCATCAATATAAATCAAAAACAAGGAAAAACTAGAAATCAGTTCATTGAGGGTTCAATACTGCAATCCTATAGATAACTAAATGAGGGGATTTCCTGTATATAATGGTGAACATAGTTATTCCCCGAAATCAGAATAACTAAACAAAAAAAAAAGAAATGAAAAACAATTATCTAGGAACCATGAATTGATATCTTGAACTCGAAAGTGCTCTATTATACCAAGATGTACTAGATCCAGAGCAGAATGTGCCTATATATCATTGATGTGGATATTTAAAATGAACATTTAACGTAAATAGAAGACGTATTTTTTGTGTGAGGAAGGATTATTTAAATATAGACTAGCTAAGCACATAAGTTGGTTATGAATAATTCATGTCTTCAAAAGAATTGGACAAAGTAGTTCACCTCCAATACAAGAACTTTAGCCCGCAAGGCATCAGTGTTCTTTTCATCAACTATGAATTCTGACGTGGTGTCTCCAGTGAAAGCAATCTCTGGTTCTGTCAAAGTGTATGTTATCTGCCAACAAAACAGTGTTGAGCAGTTTAACAAAAATTAAAGATATAGAAGAACTAATCCGAAACAAAATTTCTTAAGAACAATAATTAATTAAATAATTACGATTGTACAAAAAGCTCAATTTTAATTTTTTTAGCATATTAGAAGAAGAAATAGTCAGCAGAATAAACTTCATAACTTCATTTGCTTGTGTACAGCAAGTAGGGGGTCCTCAATGGACACCTATGGTTTAACAGTCTACATTGCTCAGGCCAGCATGTTTACCAAATAAATTGGTTGAAGACTTTATTAACAGGCTATTTAGAGAAAAATGTCAAACCTTAGGCAATTTAAAAAGCGTATTACACTTAAATATAAATAAAACAATATTTTTATTTATTCTCTTATTATTATATTAATTTTTTAAAATATTCATAAATAATTATTATTGTATAAATATACAAACTAGCTTATGTAAAGATTTGAACTACTTAAATATAAGTTGGCGACTGAGAAAATAAGGAATAATTGGAGGCTCAATTGATATAAAAAGGGAGACTATTCTCAATGAAAGAGGGGAAACCAAAGTAGTTTTAAAGAGGATTGGAGCATAAAATCAAAAAATTAAGAAATAATAACGAAGAGGATAAAGTAAATAGGCAAAGGCTTTCATTGTGATAATTTACATCAAAGGTACGTTCATACTTATATGTGATTTTGTTGAGTGTTAATTCAGTATCTAGCTTTCTATAGTTAGTTAGTTAGTGTTGGTTGTATTCAGTTAGCAGTCAGTTGGGGTTTTGTTTCTGACTATGTTTAAGTCATGCTGTTGTGAGAATGAATCTGTTTCCCTATTCTCTGAGTTCTCTCTAGGATACAGTGAGTGTAAGAGAGAGAGAGAGAGAGAGATAGATAGAGAGAGAGAGAGAGAGAATCACCAAGATTCTGGTGATTGATCAAGCAAGTGCTGCTTGATCGAACAGATTCTTATTTCTTTTATGCTCCATATGATGTTTGTTCTTCCACTTGTGTGCCTTGAATTTTGAGTGTTAGTAAAATTGTTAAATTTGGAACCCACAATCTAGCCTCATTCTCTCTCTACTCTTGAATTTGCATTCCTTAGTTTTCTATTGTTTTAGCACTAGAAACAAAAACTAAAATTGCAAAGAAATATCTATTAAATGATAAAATATTAAAAACTTTTCTTTATCTGAATTTAAATTTCTAGGATGGGATAGGCTATTAAAAATAATATAAAAGGAAATTTTGTTAGCTAAATTTGATTTGAATTTGAATTTTTAAGATTAGTTGATCAGAAAACTAAAAGTTAAAAATTAAAATCAACCCACCCTAAACTAAATGGAAAGCTCCCAACAAATGCTAAAACTAGTGAACACATACCAGCTGCGTATTGGTCAAATAGTTGATAATACATTAGTTAAGACTGACCTCCACACCAGATGACTTCAAATTCTTAATTTCGTTTCCAGAAAGACCGATATATTCTGGTTTAAGTTTCTGTCTTACAGAGTAAAGTATATAACCCTGCCAAAACATGCAGAGCAGTAAGGCCTCATGTGGGAATGCTTTAGCTGTCATGATAAGGAAGCTGCTGAAGGTCATTTGAACTTTGTTTAGTGAAAATGTGATATAACATACGGTGAATAGCACATTATTGAAAAGGTATTTGACAATATATGTAAAACTGCTTTACATATTTGAATCACAAAACTAAAGGTTTGGTATAATAAATAAAGGTTTAAACTTTGAGAGGCTAATGTAAAAATTTAAAACAAAACAAAGGTCCTTTATAATTTTTGAGAGCCATAAAAGTTTCAAAAACCATTTCCTATGTGCTGCTCAAATGGCCTTCAGACTATTTAAAAAACTCAAAATGTGACATTTGTTAAACTGGGCGCAAATCTGTACTAATATTCGATAGCTTAAGACTCGAAAGAAATATATGTTCCGGGCTGATTACCTGGCTGGGTATTACATGGTAAGTCCGAAAAGCTTTTACTTTAAGATCCTTTCGCAAATAAAATTCTTCTCCTGCCGTAGGCCATGAAATAAAAGTGCACATGAGTGGAAAAACTCATTTAAATGTAATTGCAGCATTTTGATGGAGACCAACAATTACCTACATCCAAGCCAATCAAGTTGTGTTTAAGCTCTGATTGGTCCATTTTCCTGTGAACCTCAAATAGTTTCTCTACATCCTCTTTTACTGAAATCGGTACAATAATTGTTGGGGGCTTCATACGGTACAAACCACGTGTGGCAACATACATTGGCAGTCCTCCCTGTCAAAAGTAAACATATGTCCTCGAGGTCAACAACAAATAAATTCAGCCATACTTTCATGAGATAAAGGCCCACATAAAACGTATTAATTGAAACGGGGGCACAAAGGATGACTGATATAACAATATTACAATACATGTGAATCAAAACTACAAAAACTGAATCTTGCCCGGGCATTTGCAAGAATGGAAGAAACTAACAATGTGATCCATGTGGGCATGTGAGATCAAAAGAAAGTCTTGGGAAACAGCACGAGGTGGGCAGCGACCAATGTCGAAGGCTACTTTAAGTGTGGGAAAAATTACGCATGTTTCATGGCCTCCAATGGACAAACCCCCAACAGGGTATCCTTCAATGTTCAGATCTTTTGCTTTCTTTGAAGAAGAGTGTGAGCCTCGTATTTCTCTGGCTGAATTTGACTCGTCAGTTCCAGGCTCCATGATCAGTAACTGAAGATAGAATGAAATGGTAAAGAAGGGGAAAAACATATGCTTAAAACCAAAGATCAATCCATAACATTAGAAGAAAAGAGTGAAGATGTCAATCAGAAGACTCATATATCATATGTTAGAGCTTAGAACCATTATTACACTAATGCTTAAAAGAAGAGTAAGAAAATAAGTAATAGTCTAATCTAAGACTAAATTTGAAATACAAAAAAGCAAATAATTAACAAAATGTAAATGAAAAGTTTGCACCATCCTTTAACCTTGTAACTTGCACAACCATTGTATTCTTACTTTCGACAGATGGAAAATTACTAACAAATATTGAGGTTCGGTTGTGTAACGTCCATTGTTTGTCCTTAATGGAAGCAAACAAAACAAAGTTCCGAACATACATAGTTGTTTCTATTAGACAAGCAAAATGCAGCTGAAGTAGTTAGTTGTAAGAAGTCAATTAGTAGTCTATTCATTGTTTACTGCCCTAAGGGGATGGGGAATTTAAAGATATCAGAGAATTTGCAATGCAGGGGAATTCAAATGAGGCAGTTCAATTTCCTTCGATTGGATATTAAATTAAGCATTGGGTATATTTCATTGTAAATCATTGATACTACTAACAAAACTAATTGAGCATATGATCAAACAGTATGTGGGCATATGATAAAACGCAAAAGCAGAGAAATTAAAGGACTAAATTCATTTAACTTTTAACAAAATCTTAAACAACGGAAACCAATGAAGTAATTGTATGCTGTGTATTTCAAACAAGATATGCATATGGGACCTCAAAAGGAAGAAAGAAAAGATACATGGCATGCAAATAAGCATGGTAGTCGAGAAGAAGAAGAAGAAGTTACTCTGTAAGAAAGACGCAGAAACAATGAAGGAGAGTTGGGTGTCGGCTATAGAGGAAAAGGTGCAGGGTCCTGGAAAGTTATGAAAATAAACTCACTGTTACTGGGTATAGTTTTTCCCTAGTTATGTTATTGTTTGGGCTTAGAAGAAAATGAAGAGGAGAAACGGACAAGAGGACATGAGAGTGATTAAAATACAATTGAGGGATTAGAACTAATGCAAAAAATAAATGTGGTCATCATGTTTTTGATTCAAATGAAAAAAAAATTATACGGATAAATTTAGATTTGACCTTTATTTTTATTTTATAAGACTAAAAATATATTTAAGTCATTTAATTTAATTAATAAATGGATTAACTCTTTGATTTATTTGTTTTAATTACCGAATCGAGTTATCATTGTCTTCTTTACAAAAGTATAGAAATGAGAGGAAAATTAGCATATGATTGTCAGATATTACTAGCTTTTTTACCCCGTGCGTTGCACGGCGAATATTGATCTCATTATTTAAGCACGATTAATGAATTAGGCTTAATAGCTCTTTTAGTCCCTCACTTATCACAATTTTTCACTTTTGGTCCCTTTAGGAATAAATTAGCAAAATTAGTCCCTCATATTTACACACTTTTGCAGTTTTCGTCTAAATAGGGATCATTTTTGCAAACAAATAAGCAATGTGGAGGACCAAAAGTGCTAATTTTTTTATTAGGGACAAAAAGTGCAAAACTGTGATAAGTTAGGGACCAAAAAAGCTATTAAGCCTTGAATTAAGATATGAAAAATTGAAAAATGAGCATTCAACCAAACAAAATCACAATGAGTATTACACAACTTGCAAAATTTGACAAAAACTTTATATACATTTAATCCTAAATATTTTTAAAATTATAAAAAATATACTTAAATTAGATTAAAAATTGTTCCCAAGAGTTAGCAATAGTGGTAAAAGCTAGGAGCCATAAGGGAAGGATGGGAATGAAGAGTTAGCAAAAATTATTAGTTTTTACATGAACTATTTCTTGTGTAGAATGTTTTTCCTCGTCGAACTTTTTTACCATGTAATCTAATCATAAGTATATAGTACTCATTTAAGAAAAATGTTTTAAAATTTGACTGAAAATTTGGCCTCAACTACTATTATTTAGTACTCATTTTAAATTTCAAACTCAAATCTCAATTTTTTTTAACAATTTTTAAAAAAGGAAATTCATTAACTTAAATTGAATATTGACTCATTAATCAATGAGATCATTCTATAAATTATATTTATTTCTTAAAAAATTAAAAGAAACCTAATTAATTATTATGAATGAATTTACAAATGATTTAGGGTGGAAAGAAAAGCGTATTCTGTGTCTGAGCAAAATAATTTAAAATCCGAATGAAAAATTGGATCAAATTACTTTTATTTAGTACCCATTTTAAATTTCAAACTCAAATCGCAAAATTATTTTTTACAATTTTAAAAATAATAAATTAATTAAATAAAATTAAATATTCGCTCCTTAATCTATGAGATCATTCCATTATTTACCTTTTTCCTAAAAAAGGTAAAAGAAACCCCAATAATTATTATGAAAGGAAAAATCAAAATCTACTCATTAAAACGGAACTGACTCTTTTTTTCATCATTCCACTCTGAAATTTCATTTTGCCCAATTAGAATGTTTTTTTTTATAAATTGATTATTCATTTCCTTTTTACTTAAAAAACGGATTTGCCTTATTTATACTCATAACTAACTAAATCTGATTTTGCTTAAGAAAGTTGATTATGTACTGCACTCATTAAATTCAATATTTATTTTCTTTTTTCATTAAAACTAAAGGATTAAGCGTTTAAATTTTTTTTAATATCACACCATAAATTTTGACGCAAGTACTATTATTCACAACCAATTTTCAATTTCAAATTTCAAACTCAAATTTCAATATTAAATTGAATATCCACACCATAATCTATGGAATTATTCTAAATTTTATATTTATTACATAAAAAAGTTAAAGAAACTCCATTAATTATTATTAAAGGAGAAATCAAATTTATTCACTAAAACAGAATTGACATTTTTTAATTTATTTTACCTTGAAATTAAATGTATGCCAATCAAAATGATTTTTTTAAAATTTATTATTCATTTCCTTTTCATTAAATAAACGGATTTCTCTTATTTATATTGATCACAAACTAAATCTGATTTTGCATAAGAAAGTTAATATCTACCCATTATATTTATTATTGATTTGCTTATTTTGTTAAAAAAAAGTATCAAGTGTTTTAAAATCTGACTGAAAATTAGGCTCCAATTACTATTATTTAGTACTCAATTAAAATTTCAAACTCAAACCTCAATTTTTGTTTACATTTAATAAAAAAAGAACTCCATTAACTTAAATATAATATTATGACCTAAAAAATTCTATATGACCTAAAAAATATAATATTCACACCATAATATAAACGCAAAACAATAAATAACTCAAAGTGCACAAATAAATAAATAAATTACAACATAAAACAACAATCTTTGCTAAGTTGGAAGAAGATGCATCAGCCTTTAATCTAGAAGTAGTTGTCATGAACGGATCTGAACTATCCTGAAATAAGAGTAAAAATTGAAATTCACAATACATAACTATCTATAGTGATAGCATGTGCATATATAATAGTATTTAATTTTATTTTAACTTACATCACTTAATACTAATTAAGTAATTATGTAAGCCGCAACTGTTCAACTCTGTCATCATCAACCAAAATCTGTGAACACCAAAAGAAAAAGAGTATAACCAAATTGTAACATGCTAAACATTAAATCAAGCAGCAAGGTCAGTAGATGAAGATTCATGCCTAAAATATAAAGATGTATATGTTTCCTGAGTTATATGTTTCAATATGCTTTGCTCAAAATAAATGTGAATCAAAAAATTCATAAGGCTTACCTCTCCTTCCTCGTATCTCTTCTTTGGTTTTTAATAGTAGAACAAAACTCAACCAAGCCACTCTGGAAAAACAAACAAAAAAATTCAGCAAAATCTAACAGAAAGTAGGAAGAGGGCAAAAACCTCACTTGTTGTATTCACTCTTGAAGAATCTTTCATATAAGCTCACCATCCCCAATTCCAATTCGCAATAAAAGTCCCATGGTGATGAGGCCTATGAAATTACAGAAGGAAAAGTAAAAAAAGCATCACTCCAATCAAAATCATTTCAATAAATCACACACGTTGCAGATCATTTCATAATGTTCATAGAAATGTAACTATACCCTTATGATATGGCAAGAAACTGGTTGAATCAGAAGCAATACCTGAACTTTTTTTGCTTTTTCAACATTTGCTTCTCAATTTCCCAGTCATCACAACAATAGTTATTTCAAAGCTCTTAGATGATGGTTAAATAATGGAATGATAGAGGAGAAGAATTACATAAGAGAGTTTATATAGATGAAAACAATTAGGGTTTATGTTGTTTGCACGTGAAAAAAGGAAGGAGAATATTGTTCCAAAAAGAATATTCAAAATTTGAATTTATAGGTTGTCAAAATTTTAAAATTTGAATCTTGATTTCAAAAACGTACTTTTTGAAAGGTTACCAAAATCAGTTTTAATCACATAAAAAAAAAAAAAGCAAAATACGTATAACAAAAGTGAGAAAGTTTTTGTTTTTAAGCCTCATGTATGAATAAGAATATTAAACATCTATTAATGTGATTTTGAATGATTATTCCATAGGTAGTCAATGATGGGTGATGACTTTTGTTACAGCATTAATGGAGAGTTTAAAAAAAATTAAACAACAATTAATAGTATTTTGAATGACTATTCCATAAGTAGTTAATGATGGGTGATGACTTTTGATTCATCATAAATGGACAGTTAAAAAAATTAATCAACAATTAATGAGATTTTTTATGATTATTCAATAGATTGTCAATGATGAGCCACAAAACCAAAATTAAGGAGAAATTGTCTCACCATAAATTTGTCAGAATGATTTAGAGCTTGACACTTGTCAGCTAATGAGGGAGGGTGAATAAGAGTGAACCTGGGAGTGCCAACTCATCTAAGTGGGTCTCACAGAGTTCTTCTTTTCTATAGTATATAGATTTAAAGACAAGTCCTTAAAAATTTATCAGATAGTGATTCACGATTTAAGATTTTGTGTGTTTGTAGTTTTTAATTTTTTTTTTTCGAGAGCAAAAAGGGTTTTATTCAATAATAGCCAAAAGAAGGTACATCCCAGCGGGAAAGGAAAAGCAAAAGAAAACACAAAACCACCCAAAGAACAAAAAACACACACCCAAAGGAGACAACGCAGAAAAACCTAACGCATGTAAGGAAAATTTTCTTTAAGATCCTCTGCCAACCCACGAATGGCATCTACATCGCTACCTGGAAAGGACATGCCGACAGACTTTGCCAAAAACCAAGCCTTCTTTGCCCGAGTGAAATACGGGCCGGAAGGAGTGGGGGGACTGGACGACTGCGGCTCATCGACAAGATCAACACTCTCTGATTTACGAGGACGGCCCCGAGGTCGACGAGAGCCCTCCAAACTATTAATTTTTAATTTGGCTAAAAAGCACTTTTGGCCCCTGATGTTTCAAGTTTGTGCAAATTCTGCCCCTACTCTATTTTTGTCGATGTTTCTAACCCTTATGTTTTCAAACAGTGCACCGTCTACCTCTCCATCAGTTAAACGTTAAAAAACTAACGGAATGAGCTGATGTGGCTTTTTTTTATATATTTTTTGGAACTGCCACGTGGAAATTACAAGTGAAATTGAGAAAAGGGCAAGAGAGATTCAAACTCAAGACCTGTAAGTAGCAAAACATGCATTTATCCAGTTCAATTGCATGCATAATTGATATATACATCAAGCAAATTTAATTTATATCATTTCCTTGATCATCATCAACTTCATATACTCTTCTTCATCTCTCCAATCCACTCAGGAACCTCTCCTGGGAAAGCCTGACTAACGGAGGGGTAGACAGTGCACTGTTTCAAAACATGAGGGGTAGAAACGTCGACAAAAATAGAGTAGGGGCAGAATTTGCACAAACTTGAAACATCAGGGGCAAAAAATGTTTTTTAGCCTTTTAATTTCTATTCACCTCACTCCAACTTTTGCAGAGATTCAAAATAGTAGGGCTGGATATTGGTTGGGTTGGAAGGATCCGAACCAATTAAAACCGTTTGGCTTGAGTTTTGAGAATTTTCGCTTTTGGAATGAACGAACTCAACCCAATGATGTTCGGGTTGATTCGATCGCTATATTAAAATATTAATAAATCTAGGATATTTGATAGCAAATCCGCAAGTGTACGAATTGATCGAAGTAATACAAAGATATCGAACCACAAAGACAGTTGTTTATCAATTTCTTCTACGAGTTTAGTGTTCAGAATGTGAAAAAGAAAGCAATATAAGTTTGAAGTTTTGTTGTGTTTAACACACTTGTGATGAAAAGAAAGAATTGTAATTCAGATAAAGAAATACCCTGGGTAAAGTTTCACTTAGTCCAATTATGTTTCTTACAACCAAATTCTTTTATGATTTTTAGAACTCCTTTTATGGTGATGTAGCTTTTAACTTCACTTGTTAATACCTTAATCAAGCAAATCATTCAATCTCAGGTTGCTAAGCCTAATAACTTAGTACCAAGTCAATTCAATTGAAGAATTATTGTTCTATGTTCAGGCCAACACAATAAGTTCTCACCCTTATACCTAAGTGGTAGTAAACAAATCAATCTAATCCCAGGTCTCTTAATCCTTACAAACTACCGTTGTGCAAGAAGAAAGTTAAACACTTTCATGCATTGAAGAGAGTATTGAAATAGAGAAAAGATTCATAGAAAGGAAACTTTATTCATATAAGAATCTCAGAAGTTCAAACCATAATCATAACTAAGGTTTACTTCACTCAAAGTACAAAGGAAGACCAGTCAATCATGGCTAGGGAATTCATAATGCAAATTAAAAGAACAAAAACCTGGAATAAGAGTGTCAAAAAGCCTCCCACAAGCTCCAAGAAACTAAAGTTGTAAGTTTTGTTCCCAAAATTACAAGATACCTAAAAGAAATAACAAAACCTTATTTATAGAGTTTCCAGGGGCCACCCACGCATGTGTTTGGCCTCCTCCACACGTATGTGTGGGCGAAACGTCGAAACGCAACATCAAGTCAGTCCACGGCGCATGTGCGTCACCAAGTGGCGCACATATGTGGCCATCAAGTTTGGTCACCACGCAAGTGCGTGGCCTAGTGGGGCACCACGCATGTGCGTGACCTAGAGGGGCACATGCGTAGCTTTCAGGTTTTTCCTCCTTTCTTCGAACAGTACTGCCACACATGTGTGTGGCATACATGGCGCACATGCGTGGCTCATTTGATTTTTCTGCTATTTTGTAACTTTCATTTCTCCTATCATCAAGACTCATTACTTGGCCTTCTACCATCATCATTAGCCATCAAAATTCTATCAAACCTGAAAAAAATCTCAAGAACCCATCAAAACAATAATGTAACTCATGAGAACATGCATTCAATCACAATTATTCAGCTTTCTTCCAATCAATTCATCAAATGAAACTCCCAATATGCAATCAACACTCATGAATTCAAAAGACTTCAGCTGAAACCTGACCCTGGAAATTACTTTCTAACTGAAACTAATAAAAAGACCAAATAAGTAGATTAAAAACACCTAAACTAATGTAGATGCAATTATGAACTAAAAAGGGACTCAACTTGACTTAAAACTCAATAAAGGACTCAAAAAGGAAAAGAAAAAAACTAGAAGGACTCGACAAACATAGAATAAACCCCGGGTCATCAATATTGAAAAAAGTATTCAGGAATCGGAAAAAAAATCAGAAAAAATTGGTAAATCTTTTATGGTACCAAATAGTATAAAACAGACACAAAAAATTGTACTAACTAGCATGAAATAGTACCAAAAAAATGACAAATAGCCAAATACCATACAAAACAAGTATCACAATGGGAGTGAGGGGCATCGTTGTAGGACTTGGAGAAGAAGGAAGATCGTAACTAAAGAAAGAGTAATTAAATAAAGTGAAAAGTGAAACTGTGAAATAAAATTAGAGTTTCGAATTTTACATGTTGGTTAGGTAAACTTATTAAATAATATATTATTATTATTATATATTTTGATTTAAAGTTGGATTGGGTGAATTGTTATTAAAATTGATATTCGATCTGAAGCTAATCTGATCGTAATAAAATCCATTTGATGAGCCTTTTTACCCAAACCAACCCGCATTTTTTTTCCATTGGATCAGATTAAATTGGACGGGTTCATTGGATTTACCTAACCCATGTGCACCCCTACAAAATACCATTTCATTTTCAGAGTCTCAATTGAGGACGTGATGAAGTTAATGGCAAGGTCTACATGTGTGTTTGGATTTCAATTTGCAAAATAGAGTTTGAGTAAATGTGGATTTGCATAATAGAGTTTGGGTCAAAGTGGGTTGATTGTAATATGATTTATATTTTTATACTTTTATTTTAAAATAGAGTTTGGGGTTAAAGTAGGTTTGGTTAAAATAAGGTGCAATACCATGCGGGTCTTGCACAACCGTTGGATGTATTCACTTTATACTAGGCAGCTAGGATTTCTTACATGTTCTGTTTCTTTTGCATTATATGTAGAATCTTATCTTTTAATTTGTTATTTCTAGAATCTCCCCAATATAAAAATGAGAATTGTTATCCAGACCTCTCCCCCCATCTATTCAGACCCAAGGAAATACTAGATTCTCGAAAATACCCCATTCGAACGCACTCTAGGAGAGCGTGTTATCACACTTTTTCAAGGGCGATGAAGACGCACCATGCACAAGCGTCGTTAACGCTCGTAGTAGGTGCGATAAATTAATACCATCAGGTTTAATCGCAATTTCTGATTGCGTCTGGCACGCATGTCCAAAGTGCGGTTGAGACGCACTTTCAATACGCGACATTTAACAGAAACTTAACAGACATAAATAGATACTAAAATAGAAACTCACACACAACCTCAAAACAGAAACAGATAATGACAATGCTGCAGGAAATGAAACAGATAATGGCAATCTTACATTATTATAATATTATAATAATATTACATTGTTACATTACAACAACGACTGTAATTTGCAATTCCACTATTACAACATTATAACATAAATAAACTAGTCATCAGCGAGATCTATGATTTCATCGCTCTGCGGTCCAGGTATATTTTCCAAAAATCTGGCCATGCGATCCAGGTACAATGATAACGTCATTGTGGATTAATCACCGGCAAAGGAAAGTCACTTGACATATGCGCCTACTAAATGATGATTTATATTGTTAATTACTTTATAATGTTATGTAATGTGAATGTATACTAAATATAATAATGAAAAGTACCTTCACCCAATGGTTGTTGTTGACAAGGACCAAACATACAATATGTTGCTCCGACAGATGTGGCACTGGACCGGTGAGAGGAAGGTATGTAGAGCACCCCTTAGCTGACAAGGTCACGAATAGAATCTGGTACATTGTAGCAACAATGTGGCCCATATCAGGCATGCTTAACCACTTGTCCATTGTTGCAATCTCCCTCAGAGCAAAATGCAAGGCTTGCAGTACCTGATCGTAATGTTTGTTTGTGGTTACAAATCAAGGTAAATTGTCTTGCGTGATGTAAGCTCCCTTATCATTTCGTGTCGAACTTCATGCCAGTTATTTTCCCCCTTGCCCATCAAGGAAGCAATGCATCTATATCCACAATTCTCATCATCGTCAACATTCACAATGTCAATTACATGTTGACGGAGGAATTCAGGCACTTCATGAATGTAGTTGGCTGAGTAAACTTTGGGTTTAGGGGCCGGTGGGGGGAGCAAAGGTGAGTTGCTAGCCATTCTCTTGCCTTTCTTCTTTGGTGCAGATTGTTTTGGTGTTAAGCTCTTCCGCTTTATTGAGCGGGTTTTAGGCACGTTACTGTTAGGAAGAGTTGAGTTGCTAGCTTGTAGTGATTTTACTTCTATCAACATTCTCCCACTTTGAAGGAAGACGTCTGGTTGAACTCTTAAGTTCACCAGGCCAGCCCTTTATTGGCAACTTGTTTGGAGGAGGATACAAAGAAGTCTAATCTGGGTATGCAATCTCCTGAAGCCTCTCTTTGATAGCTTGTTTCCTCGGAACATTAGCCTCTTCAAACATCTTCGCAATGACCTCCAACCCTGTTGTAATGCTCAATCCCATAACAGGTTGAGATTCATCAGGTGCAGCTGTTGTTGTAAGCCTCCTCCAATGTTGGTCCACTATCATCAATGGAATAGAAGCCATGATCGCAAGCTGACATGAACAAGGGAGGTCGTGCGTCCTTCTGATAGTACAGCCGCATTTTCCCACACGCGCTTTCTCCTTTGCGATCAACATAAGTGCATATCTTGACACTAGACCACGCAAGTTGTCATACAACTTCTCCTTGAATGTATGCTCCCTGATGAATATACTGTCCTGAAAAGCAACATTAATCTTTGTATGTTGGAGAAGTGTGCACCTATGTATAGCTGCCCAAGCCGCACACAAGTCACTTTTGCTATCTTTGATGCACGCTTTGAGTTTTGCATGTGCACCTTCCACCCTGTGTAAAGGAATAACATTAATACGTACTTAATGAACAATAGGAAATGAAATGTCAGTGTATAAGAATGTACATGTTTATAGTTATGTTACCCATGTGCATATAACAGTCAATAGCATACTTCAAAAACTTATGCTTAACCGGCAACCAAGTATCCTTCACGTATTGCATGAACTCAGAGTTCTCCCCAGTTATAGAGCACGCAAGAAGTGCATACTAGCATTAAACTCCTCTGCTAATTCAGAATACATAACTTTATTCCATGCGTCCCCGACATCATCCCACATCTTCTTCGGTTGGATAGTACGCTTGCACTTTGCCTTCACGCACTTAGAAATATGGAATTAGCATAGCAAGTGAGTAGTTGTAGGAAATGTTGCTTCAACTGCGTTCATCAAAGCAGTATCTGTGTTAGTAATGATGACTTTAGGCATATCATCCTCTCTAAGTATCAACCCCCTCAGCTTTGGAAGCACCCATGTAACTTCAGGTTCACGCTCATTCCACATGTAGCCAAACCTGATGGTGTATGTGAATCCAACTGAAGTCATACAAACCATCTCCAAGAGCGGTATCCTATACTTGTTTGTCTTGTACGTGCTATCAAGCAAGACAACAGTAGGAAATTGGTTGAACAGCTGGATGGAAACTGGATTTGCTCAGAATAAGGAGCGGATCATAGTGGAACCATCTTCAAATCTAGACTAGTGTGCGTACTTGTCTTCCTCCAACAACCTCATCAAGTGGTGGATCTTTGTCAACGCTCCCCTCTTGGCCCTCATGTGTGCCATCCGCTCATTGTACACTTGTCGTATGGTATTCAGTTTTTGAGGGTTGGCACTCTTCAATGCCAGCAGCATGTTACCTAGCTTAACTTTGTTGTCAACCCTTTTACCCACCATCTCCTTTTCTTCACTTGTAAGGCGACCGACATAGGCATGGCCATGCAGATTCTCAGCTGGCTTATGGTTGTGGTCTCCACGTACAACAGTCAACCTCCACAAACCATCTTCTGATGTGCGTCTCGCCTTGAGCCTGAATGGACAATCACATTTCTTGGTTCCTGTCCCCTTCCGCTTCAACTCAGGCTTGTACGGTTTGTACTTGCCACCCATCTCGCACCCCAATATAGCCAATTGTCTACTTTTACTCCCACAACCCTTGCTCCCGCAATCAGACCTTCTTATAATGATCACAAAGCTTAATTGCTTTCCTACACCTTTAACCCAATCCATAACCTCATCCCGAGTAGCAAAAACCTGCATACATTCGGACATATAGGTATCATGTCTAAATTCAGGACAATTCAACTATACTCATGAGTGAAGGTATATGAAAATACCGTGTCTGTGGTAAATTGCTCAGTGTAGTCCATGGCAATTGGCACATCATCGCTAAAATTTACATTGGCTAACTGTCTTTCTTCCACATTTTTTTCAGGTACCTTTTCTCCAAGCATATCCACTTCATATGATTTAGGGAAACTTATTCTGAAATAAACAGATACACGAACGATTTACTGGTTCTGAACTGCAAATAATCACACTATGAACATGCGTCAACATCACACTATAAACGTGCGACGTAGACGCTGTTTGATGGCGCGTCAATACAATAAAATAAAAAAATCAATGGCACATCGCAGTTACAAACTGCGTTGGGGATGCTCTTAACGAGTGCGTCTATAACGCACTCAACAAGGGCGTTACAAACGCACTTGTAACGAGCGTTTGTAACGCACGTTTAAGACGCGACAAATCTGAATCGGGAAATGCAGCAGTTACCTTTACAGACGACGGCGAATAGTAGCAGAGAGGAGACAGCGGTGTGGGCGGACAGTGATGACGGAGACGGCAGTGTGGGCGGACGGCGACGACGAACACGGTGGCGTCTGTGGCGGTGGCCAGCGGTAGGAGAAGAGGAGAGGTTGATGGGTTTAGAAGTTTGCAGTGGGGGGGGGGGGTTAGAAGAAACCAAGCACTTCAATAGGACTACATAAAATTATGTACAACATCACTTGGAACTTGAAATTCTGGCACACGCGGACAGATGTTCTACCAGATGTCTAAGACATCTTGTACATCTTGTACAACATGATACAAAACAGTTAATTGAATATGCAATAAAAAGAACATAAAATGAGACAAGACACACAGGATTGTTAACCCAGTTCGGTGCAAAATCACCTACGTCTGGAGGGTTTTCACCCAAGAGAAAGATAATTCACTATTAAGAGAAATTGTACACAAAAGGTCTTAACAGAACTGCCCCAGTTCCCAGCCTTTTCTACCTATCTCTACAAGTGATTAATACTTAGTCCTCCCCCTAAGTATGAGAGCCCCTCTCACTTTCTCTCAATCAGTGCCACAGTGATTCAATAGCTCACAACACGAGCAAAGAAAGATCTCATGATCAAACAACAAAAAAACAATTCTCAGCAAAAGAATCAATACATGAATAAGCTGAGAGAACAACAAGTGTGAACACAGTCAAGAGTAAACCCTAGTTTTACTCAACAGAAGCTCTCTACCTAACACTAGGTTTCGTTCTTCATATATAGCAGTCATCCAGACCTTGTCTTCGATGGGCTTGGACAAGCAAAGGTCCACACAACACTCAAGGAGTTAGTAGGAAACAAATCTGCAGAAGAATCTTCAATATAAAGTTTCCTATTCCAGAAATAAAACTCCAACAAATCTTCAAATCAAATTTTTGAAACCGATTTGATTACATAATAATACAATCCTTGAACGGCACACAGAAGCTTCCAGAAATACCCTATCTTGATCACCAAGTAATCAGAACGAAGCTTCACAGAAAACCTAGCCAACTTATTGCAGGTTTTGCAGGGACAGATGTCACAGGCAAGATGTTGTGACATCGGGTCCGACATGTTGGCCAAAAACTTAACTTAGCTAAAATGCAGACAACATAACAAAGGAACAACAATCTCCCCCTTTGTCAAATTTTAGCTAATACAATTCACTACCATAAAAAACTCTTCAACAGCTTGGAACTTGAAAAACACTTGAATCATCATAGAAGAGCATCCAACAAACAAGGTAGCTTACACATCAACATAGCTAGTAGCCTTAGCTATGCACATTTCCATCTCAGAACCATTCTCAGTGCAGCAAAATACCATATCAGAGTTTAGCACAACAGCACACAATCAACTATCACAAACAACAAGATGTTGTTTGTATAGAACACGCAACTGCACAGTAGCAAGAAGCTACCAAACCACAATAGCAGAAAGCCATAAAGAACCAGCTACCAAATACCAGAGATAACCAAATACTAATTACTCCCCCTTATTAGCATAATTTGGCAAAGGTAGGCATAACAGAATAGCATCTAAGTGCTTACCAGAGCTATCCACAGAAGTCAGCAACACCATATTCAAGAATTATACAGACCAGGAGCACATAAGAAGCACACATAGCCACACAGGGCTCAAATACATCCAAAGGAAAAAAACTAAATCAAAGAGATGTGCTCTGAGTTGCAGAACTCTCAGAACCAGTGACATCCTCTTCATCTTCATCTTCATTGTCTTCCTCTTCTTCTTCCTCTACAGTCTCCTCAGTCTCAGCATCTGCTTCTTCACCAGCAACAGCCTCAACTTCCTCTTCTTCACTTTCTTCCTCAGCAGCATCAGTTGCAACATCTGACATAGTCTTGATGAGTTGATCAACATTGAGTTTTCTGACCTTGCAAGCCTGAATAGTGTCACCAAGAGACTTGGAGACCGCCTTCAACTCAGCCAAGATGTCTTCCTTGCTAGAACCAACTGCCTTAGTGCCACTGGCACTGGCAGTTCCCTTTGCTGCAGAGAGCACAATGTCTGGAACATGTGTCCCAGCAAACAACCAGTAATCAAACTTGAGAAGCAGGGGCTTCTTACCTTGAGACTCATCAGCCCTCATAATAGTAGGTTGTTGATGTGCAATGATCTCTGAGAGGAGACAAGGAAACATGATAGGCAACCTTACAGCATATGATCCAGCATGCTTGAGGGTCTGCTCAAAAACCAGATTACCAAAATCAAACTCACCTCCTGTTCCAACCAAATAAAGCATTCCGGCCAGAGGTGGAGTTACACCAGACAAGTGATTGGTGGCCATCCAATTTGCAGTACCAATCTTGTAGAGAACAGCGTAGGCCACTTCCTGACCAACTTCCCAGTCAGGGTTGTAGCAACCCTATTCAAATCAGGCTCCCCCTGAGCCACAGCAACAGGGCTTCTGCCCAAAAACTCATTGATCACTTCAGAAGAGAAGTTGATGCACTTTCCCCTCACAAACACCTTCCTGTACTCTGCACTGGAAGCATCATCACAATCAGCAGGGATGTTTATAATGAACTCCCTAACAAGCTTGTCAAAACATCTGCCAAGATCCTTGACAGTCTTCATCAAACCAGCAGCAGAGATAACCTCCATGATTTCCTTGAGTTCCAAGGCATCTTCATGTAGTTCCCTTTCAACAACAAGCCTCCTTTGAACCACATATTTCCATCTCTGAGCAGAGTCTGGAAAATGAAAGGACACATTGTCCACAGGAGCATCAGGAACATGTTGAGGAATCCTCTTACCTTTCATTCTTTTTCTGGCTGTGGTTGATATGTCAGGAACATCTTGTCTGACATCTGGCTCAGAATCAGAATCAGGTACATGCTTTCTTTTTATTCCTGGAGAGGGTTCAATCTTCTTTTCTTTCTTTTTCTTCTTCTCAGGAACTTGTACCTGAGAACTTTTGTACGTCTTGGGTGTCTTGTGCATTGGATCTTCCTTCTTCTTGCTTCTCCTCTCTACATCCTTCTTGCTGGCAGACACTGTAGCCTTCTGTCCAGCAGATGCCTTCGTGTACACTTCTTCATTATCAGAGACCTCATCTTCAGAGGCAACCAACACTGGTTCCTTACCCTTTCTTGACACAGCCTCCTGGATGTTCTCATGAGACATTTCAACAGAGGGAGTCTTCTCACTTGAAGATTCCTGAGCAGCAACATTGGTGTTATCTTCCTTCTCTACATCAAATTCACTAGGGTTTGCTTCAGAGTTTGGTTCAGAATCATGATCAACCTGTGATTCAACATTTAGCACGACATCCTGTGCAGTTGCAACATCAGCAAGTGTCTCCAGGATATTGTGTATAACTTGCTCTGCTTCAGTATCGACAGCATCCCTTTCTTGGTTATCATCAGCAGGTGAATCAGGAATGGAATCCTCTGAGATATCCTGAACACTTGATGCTTTACCTCGCTTGACAACATGCTTGATCCTCATGCTCCTTGTCCTCTTAGCAGGTCCAGATGATTCTGGAGAAACAGTTTTTGCAGCGGAACGAGTAACCCTGGAGGGAGTAGAGGTAGCAGTCTTTAACCAAGAAATTTGACTCCATGCGAGTTCTTGATAGGTTTGAGACTGGTGATGGTCTTCTTTCCAGAATCTTGAGTCATGGTGCACGTGAATTGGAGGAAGAATGAAAAATAACCGTTACGAGGTTTGCAAAGAGAATAGTCAGATTTCTTGAGCAAATGCACAAACCAGTTTGTGGCTTCCAGCATGCGATCATGGGCAGTTATATAATGAACAATATAGCCGTTGCCCGTGACATGTGTCATTAACTGCAATAAGTCAGTTAATACCCAAATCCCTAACTTCCTTTTTAACTTTTCTAACTTGGCCATAATTTTAGCACAAATATCTGACAATAAAAGGCTATTTTCCACACGTTTCACAACGATCTCTTTTTCAACTAACCTTTCAACATAGCAGTTATTTGTGTGCTTGCTTCTGTCATGATGATGCAGATCATTAAAAAAGATGAACCTCTTCAGATAGTCATGACACAATGTTTTAACATTGGACCTAACATCGTGTTTTGACATATAATTCTTTCTCCAACCCATGATTTTCCCAAGTTCAAGAACAATGTAATTCTTCTCAGTATTTAACCCAGAAGTCCATTTTTGCCATTTACTAGACCATGATCTATCACTCTTTTTCCACACCAACCATTCTTCAGAAGCTTTAACAAGATAACTCTTTTTCAACACTCCATAAGTCTCAGATTTTAGTGTACCCTCTGATCTGCTTGAACCTAGTATTTCAATCTTGCTGCTACACAAATCTTGACAGCTATTTCCCTTGATCAATTCTTCCTGAGATAGCAATGATGTTCTTTTCTGTGTAGTATTTTCCAGATGATCATCCTTGTTCAAGATACTGACACCTTTACTTGGAGTCACAATCAAAGAGTTCTTCATATGTTTCATACCATGTTCTGACATATGGTCTGACAACCATGTTTCTACACTCTTTTCATTAAATATCTGGGAAAAGATCAACCTCCCTGTGATTGTCATGACAAGTGAGATTATATCAGTTCTATTGTATCCCTTGATCAGTACCTTGTTAATTCTTCTACACACAGTTCTTGGATCTTGAATTAATTCATCAGAACCCCTTTGCCACTTGTGAGCTTCCTTGGAAGAATCATTGATCGCATTTAACTGGACAAGACTCAGTGTTTCTTGTGTCAGGTCACCTTCTGGAAGGGTTTTCTTGGAGCTTTTTGACATGAGACATTTATTTGCACAATTTTCTTTAGACTTTTCAAGAAATTGCAGCATTCTGATGAAGGAATCTTCCATCTGAGTCCCTCTAGTCTTACTCTCCTCATCTGATTCACAGGTTGTCATAATGCTTGTAACAACTGGATCTTTATCAGCTGAAACCATCTTGTTTTCACTACTTTGTACAGCTCTTGTATCCTCTTCCCCTTTTTCTGAGTCCACTCTTCTCTTTTGCCTGTTTGCTTCTCTGGAAATGATCTTTTTCATGAGCTTCCCAAATTTTGCATCTTCAGCCTTGCTAGTCAAATATCCTGGTGGCATGTGTTTGAAATGAGGACACCACTTGTAGCAATCATCCTTTGTTCTCACACCTTTCATCACAACTCTATCTGTTGCATTTGTTACTTGACATCCATACTTGCTAAAGGTCACATTCAGCTCCAAATCACAAATTTGGCTTATACTGATTAAGTTTGCAATCAAACCTTCTACAAGTAATACTTCATTAAGTTCAGGTGAAGTTCTACTGTCAAGTTTTCCAGATCCTATGATTTTTCCTTTGACTCCACCACCAAAAGTTACATCTCCTGCAGCAAGTGGTTTTAAATTAGCAAAATATTCTTCTATATCTGTCATATGTCTGGAACATCCACTGTCAAAGTACCAATCTTCTTTCAATGAGACTTCTGCAGAGGTAGAGCCAACAAATGCATTCAAATTGCTTTTAGGCCTCCATTCTTTCTTCTTTGATTTGTGACTTCCAGACTGAGATGTCTTAGCCTCTGTATATCCATGTAGCCTATAACAATGTGATCTGATGTGACCATGTTTTCCACAGTGATTACATTTCCATCCTGAATTTCCTTTCTTCTGAACATGAGATGTTTGTGGATACACATGTCTGACCCCTTGTTGAGACATTTGGTTTGACATGTGAAATTCAGATTTCCTCTCAGCAGGTACAAACTGATGAGTTGTCCTTTTGAAATCATTAGTTGTGGAATCATTCTCATACCCTAACCCTTTCAGGTCTTTGGTAGTCTTTCCTGATTCTAGCATCAAATCAAACATATTAGTACCATTATTTAACATACGTACAAATTTGATCATACCTTCAATTCTGGATTTCAGAACAGACACCTTCTCTTGAAGATTATCATTGATACTGAGAAGATCTTGCTTTTCTTTACGTAGTTTCTCCACAGTACTATTTATCTTCTTACCATAGTCACAAGCTTCATGCCACTTTTTCAGTAAGATCTCATAGTTTTCAGCTAGTTCTTCTTTTGAGACATTCTTATTACTGGAATCTATCTCTGAGTTATACTTCACCGTTAGTCCCATTACAAGATTTTCACCTTCATCTTCTGAATCATCATCAGACCAGGTAGCCACCATTCCTTTTCCTTGCTTCTTTAGAAAAGTGGCACATTCAGATCTAATGTGGCCATACCCTTCACACTCATGACATTGTACTCGTTTTGCTTTGTTAGATTTGACTTCTTCCTTGTCTTTCAGTGCATTCCCTGAGTTCTTGATGATGTCAGACCGTTTGTCTGAGACATTTGGTCTGGATCTTCTGTCAAATTTTCTCATGACCCTGTTGAACTTCCTACCAAGCAAGGCTATGGCTTCTGACAAATTTTCGTCTGCATCTTTGTCACTTTGATCTTCATCCATATTAGACACAAAAGCAATGCTTTTGTTCTTTTTCTCTGGCCTATCATTCAGAGACATTTCAAAAGTTTGTAATGATCCAATAAGTTCATCCACTTTGATGCTGCTGATATCCTGTGCCTCATCTATGGCAGTAACTTTCATATCAAATTTGTTGGGCAATGACCTGAGAATTTTTCTGACAAGCTTCTCATCTGACATAGGTTCTCCTAGAGCAAAAGAAGCATTAGCAATATCACGTACACGCATGTGAAACTCAGAGATTGTTTCTTCCTCCTTCATCTTGAGATTTTCAAACTGTGTAGTTAGCAATTGAAGTCTTGACAAGCGAACTCTGGTTGTGCCTTCATGAGCAACCTTGAGAATCTCCCAAGCATCCTTAGCAATAGTGCAAGTATGAATCAGCCTGAACATGTTTTTGTCCACACCATTGAAAATAGCATTAAGAGCCTTAGAGTTTGCAGCAGCTTCTTCATCTTCTGTCTTGCTCCAGTTCACTTCAGATTTGAGTTCAATAGTAGACGTTCCTTCTTTAGTTTGTACTGGATGAGTCCACCCTTTAAGCACTGACTTGTAAACTTTTCCATCATCAATAGATCTGAGAAATGCAACCATGCGAGCCTTCCAGTAGTCATAATTTGTCCCATCAAGCATAGGTGGTCTGTGAATTGAAACCACATCCTTGCCGTTGTCCATGATAGCAGAATAGTAAATCCCTGGAGCTCACCTAAACAGAACAGGGTGTCTGCTCTTATGCCAATTGAAATTCTGGCACACGCGGACAGATATTATACCAGATGTCTAAGACATCTTGTACAACATGATACAAAACAGTTAATTGCATATGCAATAAAAAAAAACATAAACTGAGACAAGACACACAGGATTGTTAACCCAGTTCGGTGCAAAATCACCTACGTCTGGAGGGTTTTCACCCAAGAGAAAGATAATCCACTAGTAAGAGAAATTGTACACAAAAGGTCTTAACAGAACTGCCCCAGTTCCTAGCCTTTTCTACCTATCTCTACAAGTGATTAATACTTAGTCCTCCCCCTAAGTATGAGAGCCTCTCTCACTTTCTCTCAATCACTGCCACAGTGATTCAATAGCTCACAACACGAGCAAAGACAGATCTCATGATCAAACAACAAAAAAACAACTCTCAGCAAAAGAATCAATACATGAATAAGCTGAGAGAACAACAAGTGTGAACACAGTCAAGAGTAAACCCTAGTTTTACTCAACAGAAGCTCTCTACCTAACACTAGGTTTCGTTCTTCATATATAGCAGTCATCCAGGCCTTGTCTTCGATGGGCTTGGACGAGCAAAGGTCCACACAACACTCAAGGAGTTAGTAGGAAACAAATCTGCAGAAGAATCTTCAATATAAAGTTTCCTATTCCAGAAATAAAACTCCAACAAATCTTCAAATCAAATCTTTGAAACCGATTTGATTACATAATAATATAATCCTTGAACGGCGCACAGAAGCTTCCAGAAATACCCTATCTTGATCACCAAGTAATCAGAACGAAGCTTCACAGAAAACCTAGCCAACTTATTGCAGGTTTTGCAGGGCCAGATGTCACAGGCAAGATGTTGTGACATCGGGTCCGACATGTTGGCAAAAAACTTAACTTAGCTAAAATGCAGACAACATAACAAAGGAACAACAGAACTCCATATATGTTAATCTTTACAAATTCTTAAAATTAAGGTGTTTAACCTTCTACATTATGGGACGTGGACTTATCAGAGAAAATAGATAGAAACCTAAAGGACTTCTTTGACAACACGCTTATTGATTTGGAAGATCAATCCTTCTTCAATCTTTTTGCCTCTTTTGTGGATTCAAGTACGCTTCCGCTCTAAAGTAATTTGTTCTCATTGATTTGACATGATAGATCACATAGATCGTATACAATTTTACAATTACAACATATCCTCACAACTTCACACATAAAACCCGACATTGAACTTGTGATCCACAATGGTTATACTTTCGTGAAAGATGACATTTTCTTTGTATGTTATTACTACTCAACATATTTAGTTTTGCATGTGCATCTTTAATCCAAGTAACATGTGAAGAAAAACACACCAGTATATAAAAATAAAAACCAAACATAAAAAGTACATAAAATAAAATAGCTTGTTAGTTGTCGTGTTTCTAATATGTATCACATTAGTTATCTATCCATCCCTTCGTGAATTTATCCTTATGCGAATTCATCCATTATTTGTTGGATACTAAAAAGATGATAAGAAATCGCCCATACACAGCTTGTACTCGAATACTCCGTCTTATTAGGTGGATCAGTAACACCATTCCGCACATCAATGACAAAAAAAAAATGATACATAATCTTGACGAAAAAACCTAATTGAAGAGTTTTCTAAAATTGTAGGACTATATTTGTGAAATTGGAAAATAAGGCATTCAAAAGACACAAACACAATAGATAAGAGACTAATTAATAGCGCAATTGAGCCTAATTAATAATAAAATATTGTAAACATGGTTATATATATTGTTTAATTTACTGTGAAATAGGTAACAACAAAAGTGTTATGTACAAATAGGACTACATAAAATTATGTACAATGTTGTTGTGCATCAACTATACACTTCATGTAGAAGGATGCAATGACGTCTTTGTCACTTTCCAATGGTGTATTTTCTCACCAAAGACATTGTAAAAGGCAAATTTTGCTTTAAGTTCTGTCATTTCAACAGACATGAAACCTTGACCGTCGTGGAAGAATTTCACAGTATCAGAGTTGCTATCTTTAATATCACCCCTCCATGCCTTTGAGCCAGCCCCACTTGTTACGTAGAGAAGTGGACTGTATTTTGGTTCCATTGTTAATTGATATAAATAAGAACTGTTTCATAGTATGGATTTTTAATAAAATACCTGTCTATACTACGTATATGTTGGAGGCAGTGGTCATGCCCATTCAAGTAGATATCAACATTATTGGTCTGGATATTCATTGAAATATCATTAGCATCATAAGCAAAGATTCTATAAAGAAAAAATGTAAATGAAAATTCATGACATGACATGATTATTATCGAGGTAAATCTCAAACATAAGTTATTTTCATTATTTATTTCTTACAGTGATAAATAGGATATTTTTTCCTACAGTGCAGCCTCCTATATATATCTAAAGGTGATTGAACATTTTCATTTTTATATGAGAGATTCACTAAAAATATTGCTCATATTGGAAAGTTTATATACCTTTAGTATTGGCATGAGATGATTTACAAGCTCTCGACTATCACCATGATGGCTAATACTTCTTATTGCATGGTGACCCACAACAATTTTCCATCTTGCAGTTGATTTCTTCAATGCTTCTTCAAGTTCCTAGTCGACAAAATGTTGCAAAATCTTAATGAAGTAATGAGACACTGATATACTCTGTTGATATTTATAAGTTACTTTTCATGATTTGTTTTCCTTAAGATGAGAAGGGATCCATTGACTCAAGGAGTAAGTTTTTTAATTGACTCCAAATCTTGACCCTCAATTTTTTACTAAAAAACAACGACTGGGATTAAAACCCTATTATCTCTCACATGACACTATCATTCCCATGTTTACTCAGTTTGTAAGAAAACAACACACAGTACAGAACAGCTGAATAAGATCTGAACTCTGAAGAGATGAATACTAAAGGCAAAACAGCACGACTCTCAGTAGTCTTCGTACATAGCGCAACCTTTTGATTATTTGATTATATTACAAAGTTTTCCATCCCAAGTTTACGTGGAAGGACCTGTAAGCCAAATTGAAGCACTCTCCGTATTACAAAGTTTTTCATCCCAAATCACAGCACTCTCCGTATTAACTCTTGAAATTACCAAAAATGTCATAGGAAAATGCTATAATTATTAGTTTGTGATTTGACATCCCCTTCATATAAAACAAAAGCATTGTTTTCCACCATCAATTAATACTTTCAAATGTGTGCACTCATGAATTAACGTGTTGGGATTGACTCATTATCTTATCAGTTATTCGAATTTGATTAGAGGGGATTGTGATATGGGGTTAGAGGGATTCTATCTTATCTTATAGGTTTAGATAAGATTCTATCTTATCTTATAGGTTTAAATAAGACTATATCCTATTTAATGGGTTTAGATAAGATTCTATCTTATCTTATGGGTTTAGATAAGATGTTTAGATTATCTTATCTTGTAATACTAGAGTTAGTAGTGTCCTATAAATAGATAAAGTCCATAACCCTAATGTATGTACTTCATAACACATTGAATGAAATGAGCTATAGCTACTCTATAGCGAGGTAGGCTCAATTGGCCGAACTGCGTTAACAAACGTTCTTGTCTCTTAATCGTTCTTGTTGTCTATTACTTCGTTGTGATCTATTGTAACTCTGAGCAATTCCACGGGGTGCCTACGCTAACAATTGGTATCAGAAGACTACAATGGCGTCGGGAGTAACCAAATTCGATGTTGAAAAATTCAATGGGAAAGGCAACTACGGATTGTGGAAACTTCGCGTCGGGGATTTGTTGGCGGCACAGGGATTGCAGAAGGCATTCCGCGATGAGATACCGAGGGGAATGGAAGAGATCGATTGGAAGGAGTTGAAGGCAAAGGCTGCGGGAGTGATTCGTTTGTGTGTTACAGACGAGATCGTCGTCCAAATCTAGGACCTTAAAACTCCGCAGGAGGTTTGGACTAAATTGGAGGCCAAATATCAGTCCAAGACCATGATGAGCAAATTGTTTGCTCAGCAAAAGCTGTATAGTCTGAAGATGCAGGAGGGAGCCAATTTGGAGAACCATCTCAATCAATTCAGTGGCATAATTGGTGATTATGCCAGGTTGGAGGTGGAGATCACCGATGAGGCGCAAGCAGTTATCTTGTTGTGTTCGTTACCGCATTCCTATGATCATATGGTGACTACTCTTACTTACGGGAAGGACTCTATCAGCCTTGAATCCATCGTTACTACATTGCAGTCTCACTCGGAGAGATCCAACAATGTAGGGGAAGGAAGTTCAGGTGATGGATTGTTTGCTAATGGAGGTCAAGATCGCGGAAGGAAGAAAAGTAAGTCTACTGAGAAGAACGCCGAAAAGAAGAAGCGTAGCAAATCAAAGCAGAGGAAGAGCACAGAGTGTTTTAACTACAAGCAGGTGGGCCATTGGAAGAATGAGTGCCCTAATTCCGATAACGTCGTTCAGACTGATGATTCCGGCAGTGAAGCAGATTTGCTTTTAGTATCGACTGCGAAGGGCACAGAGACTTGGATTCTTGATTCTGGGTGTTCTTATCACATGACTCCGCACCGGGAGTGGTTTAGTTCGTTTCAGACGTGCAATTTTGGACTTGTGTATTTGGGTGATGACAAACCTTGTGACATCAAAGGCATCAGACAAATCAAAGTTGCTATGGATCATGGTGGCTCGCGGGTGCTGAATAACGTGAGATATGTTCCAGAATTGAGTAAGAATCTGATTTCCTTGGGGACTCTTCACGCGAATGGGTATTCATTATGGTGTGAAGGAGGGAATGACATCTTAAAAGTCACTAAAGGTGCAATGACAGTGATGATTGGAAAGCGAACTGCAGGGAATATTTACCGCTTGTTGGGGAGCACCGTTGTAGGTGATGTTGCATCAGTTGAGACTGACAATGATGCAACAAGGCTTTGGCATATGCGTCTGGGTCATCCTAGTGAGAAAGGGATGACGACACTTCATGAGAGGAATCTTTTGAAGGGTGTTCGTAGTTGCAAATTGGACTTCTGCGAGTTTTGCGTGTTGGGCAAACAGTGTCGTGTTCGTTTTAAGACCGGGAAGCATGTTACGAAGGGGATCCTTGATTATGTTCATTTAGATGTGTGGGGGCCTAGTAAAGAGGTCTCTATTGGTGGATCCCGATATTTTGTAACTTTTATTGATGATTTTTCTCGAAAAGTCTGGGTGTATTTCATTAAGCATAAATCTGAAGTCTTTGAGAAGTTCAGATTGTGGAAGACTGAGGTGGAAAATCAGACAGGGAGGAAAATCAAGTATCTGCGGTTAGACAACGGAACAGAATACACAAATGCAAAGTTCAAGAGGTTTTGTGAAGAACATGGTGTTCAGAGGCATTATTCAGTCAAGAAAACACCACAGCAGAATGGTGTTGCTGAGAGGATGAATCGATCTCTCACGGAGAAGGCAAGGTGTCTTCGATTTCACGCAGGACTTTATAAAGGTTTTTGGGCTGAGGCAATGAGCATGGCTTGCTATTTATTCAACAGATCTCCAAGAGCTTCATTGGATAAAAAGGTTGCTGAGGAGGTGTGGACAGGTGAACCCATTAATTTAGAAAATTTGAGAATTTTTGAGTGTCCAGCTTATATGCATGTTTCCAGTGATGAGCGATCCAAATTGGATCTCAAATCCAAGAAGTGTATTTTTCTTGGCTACACCAAGGGGGTGAAGGGGTTCAGGTTGTGGGTTGCAGCTTTGAAGAAGGCAGTTCATAGCAGAGATGTTGTATTTGATGAGCAGTCTATGTTGAAGAAGGTGGATTCAGAAAATGAGTCTACTTCAGATGCTGAAACTTCCACTGCTGGGAAGATTCAGGTTGCAGTTAAGCCATTAACAGAGAGTCCAGTGCAGGTAGTACACGAAGAGCAATCCAGTTCAGGTTCTGATACTGAAACTGAAGGAGAACCAGTTGATTCAGGTGAAGCACATGAGTATAGTCTTGTGCGTGATAGAGAACCCCGTCAGATAAAACCTCCAGCCAGATATGGGTTTGAAGAGATGGCAACTTATGCAATTCTTACTAGTTCTGGAGATCCGTCTACTTTCCGTGAGGCTATGTCTAGCCCGGCGAAGGAAAAGTGGATGGGTGCTATGGTGGAGGAGATGGAGTCCTTGAAGAAGAATCATACTTGGGATCTAGTTCAGCTTCCTAAAGGGAAGAGAGCCATTGGATGCAAGTGGGTGTACAAGAGGAAACCACCAGTACAAGAAAATGAAGGGGAAAAGTTCAAGGCTCGTTTGGTTGCAAAAGGGTATTCACAGCGAAAGGGGATTGATTATGATGAGATTTTCAGTCCAGTTGTCAGACACACTTCAATCAGGGCAGTTTTGGCCTTGGTAGCACTCCGGGACATGCATTTAGAACAGATGGATGTGAAAACGGCGCTGCTCCATGGTAATCTAGACGAACAACTCTATATGCAGCAGCCTGAAGGTTTTGTTATTTTCGGTCAGGAGGGCTTGGTGTGTAGATTGAAGAGGTCTTTGTATGGTTTGAAACAGTCACCAAGGCAATGGTACAAGCGTTTTGATTCATATATGCTGAGGATTGGCTACAAGAGGTGTGAGTATGATTGTTGTGTCTACGTGAAAAGCCTTGATGATGGTTCTATTATTTTCTAGTTAGTGTATGTCGATGATATGCTAATTGTTGCTAGTCATTTACGTGATGTGAATGATTTGAAGACCAAGTTGGGTAGGGAGTTTGACATGAAAGACTTAGGAGTTGCTTAGAAGATTCTTGGGATGGAAATTCACAGAGATAGAGGAGCTAGAAAATTGTGGCTTTCTCAGAAAAGCTATGTTGAAGGGTGTTAGCCAGATTCGACATGAGCAAGGCAAAGGTTGTGAGTACTCCATTGGCGAATCACTTTAGGCTCTCGGAGGAACAGTGTCCAAAGATAGTTGAGGAAGTTGAAGAAATGTTGAAGATTCCCTATGCCAGTGCAGTTGGTTGCCTGATGTATGCTATGGTGTGCACTAGACCAGATTTGGCACAAGCTGTGAGCCAAGTTTGCAAGTTTATGTCTAAACCAGGGAAGCGTCATTGGGAAGCAGTCAAGTGGATACTCAGGTACTTGAAGGGTACACCGGATCGTGGTTTGATGTTCAATGCTGAACAAGTTGATCCAAGAGTTGTAGGATATGTTGATTCCGACTATGCAGGTGATGTTGACAATAGAAGGTCTACAACAGGGTATGTCTATACTCTAGCGGGTGGACCAATTTGCTGGAAGTCATCAGTTCAATCCATAATGGCCATGTCTACAACTGAAGCTGAGTATATGGCTGTAGCGGAGGAAGCAAAGGAGGCATTGTGGCTTACAGGGCTAGTGAAGGAGCTGGGTGTTGTGCAAGGTGGAGTTAGGTTGCATTGTGATAGTCAAAGTGCCATTTTCTTGGCAAACAATCAGGTGTATCATGCCAGAACGAAGCATATTGATGTGAGGTTTCACAAGATCAGGGAGTTGCTTGCATCTGGGCAAATACGACTTGAGAAGGTTCATACTTCCGAGAATGCAGCTGACATGTTGACCAAGCCCGTCACCAGTGACAAATTTAAGCATTGCTTGGATTTGTTGCATGTTTCACAGTGTTAAGAAGATGGAGAGCACAATCCCGAAAATCAAGATTCAGGAGTTGAGCAATTGATCTTCACGAGGATTCGAGAATTCGTCAAGGTGGAGATTGTTGGGATTGACTTATTATCTTATCAGTTATTTGAATTTGATTAGAGGGGATTGTGATATGGGGTTAGAGGGATTCTATCTGATCTTATAGGTTTAGATAAGACTCTATCTTATCTTATAGGTTTAAATAAGACTCTATCTTATTTAATGGGTTTAGATAAGATTCTATCTTATCTTATGAGTTTAGATAAGATGTTTAGATTATCTTATCTTGTAATACTAGAGTTAGTAGTGTCCTACAAATAGATAAAGTCCATAACCCTAATGTAAGTACTTCATAACACATTGAATGAAAGGAGCTATAGCTACTCTATAGCTGCAGAGGTAGGCTCAATTGGCCGAACTGCGTTAACAAACGTTCTTGTCTCTTAATTGTTCTTGTTGTCTATTACTTCGTTGTGATTTATTGTAACTCTGAGTAATTCCACGGGATGCCTACGCTAACAATCCTTTCATCTGATGCTCAGAGAAAGAAGAACAGTAAGACACACAGAATCAATTTGGCTTGCAAAAAGAAAGATTGTGAAAATTAGGGAGCGAGGAAAGGATAAAACATGGAGACAAGTCACATGATACTTTTTAAGTTTTAATCTCACCTGTTGGTTTTTACTTTTTAATAAAATTGAGGGTCAAGATTCGGAGTCGGTTAAAAAACTTACTCCTTGAGTTAATGGATCTCTCTTCTAGAATTTAATTTTTTTTTTTCTAAATTTACCCTAATATTTAATTAAAGAAGGAAGGTCTAGAGATTAACCATAGATAATTGTAATTTATTTTTCCGATGTACATAAAAAATATAAAAGAGGTAGAGCAAGTGAAATTTTGAAAAATTATTAATTTTGTGAGAGAAAATCATGAGAAATAATTAGAAAGATACTAGAAAAAGCGAGAAAATAATTAAATGGGTAAGTTGTTAAATAATGGTAATTTAAGAGAGTTAATATAAAAATATTACTAACTTATTGCTATTAACTATTTTTTCTTTTAATTTGGTTGCACCAAGGTTTCCTATTGGTGGTAACTATTTTTCTAAATCGTAGAAAATGAGGTAATTGTGAGTTATACATAGGAGTATTTGGTACCTTGAGATGGTATTTGAGGTAACCTTTCCTTGGAGACACACCTCGCCAATCATAAGTATGTTCCGACAAGGTGTAATAATCGTCCATAAATGGGGTTGTGTCTATGAAGAAAAAATCCGCAATGCCTAGGGATAAGTATTGGGAGTAAAGAAAACTTTAGTTAAATATGATTTCTTTCACAACAACTAATGATGATTAAAGAGCATCATGTTACCTGTACTAAGGGTGAATGTTCGTTGGCAGAACCATCTTTTGTCAATTTTCCTTAGGGTAGGGCTTAATTGTGCTAGGACATCACCTCTATAGTCATGGTTTCCCAAGACTACAAAAAGATATGGTTTTAAATTAAAAGAGTTACGAGAAACATGATGCATATGGTTTCCATTTTTATTTCCTTTTTTTATTAGGTTACATAAACCTATTAACTAACTTATACTATATCATAGTTAGCTTAAAAAAAACTTATATATCATAGTTAAGGTTAAAAACTAAATTTATTATTTTTCATCTTATAATATTTATAAAATTATCATTTCATGTTATTTAATATATTAAAATTATATATTTATCTATAACCAATTCAACCTTGTTTCAACCACAGTTGAACTAGGTGATTTTAACAACATTGGTTGTGTGTCCGCGCATGTGTGAGCATGTGAAAATATTTAATTCATAATATATTTAAGTTAACTTTTATTTCTTAAAATTAATTTTGAATCTCATAAGCTAGTTTTTTTTTTTTTTTTGAAATGCATAAGCTTGTTATTATAACTGATTTTGACTTTAGAAAAAGTTGTAGAAAATTTTCTTAGCATTCAAGTGATTTTGGACTTACCGGAGTACCATTGCTTTTGGAGGCTCTTAGCCGTGTAAATATTTGAAAATGACTCCAAAAATGAGGGATCATTTACATCTCTTAATCCATTATCGTAGAAATTGTCTCCAGTGGATACAACAAAGTCTATGTCTAGTTTCTCTCCTATCTTTCCCATCTGTTATGTAGAGTGATCAATATCAATGTTTGAGGTTAGCCATCAAATACGTTTGAATTTAATGAAGAAGCTGCAATGATATAAAAATAGCTATAGCAAATTGTGTTTAATTCCATGCATATTTTAAATTTGTGGCAAAAAAACAAAATCATGAACCTGAGTTGCAACCAAGGATTGATTATACAACCCTTGTCTACCCCAATCTCCAATGACCAGAAAGCTAAGGGATCCATCAAGTATTGGTCCATGGTGGAACCTCTGAAATTCTGCAAAAACGGGCAGCACGAAATATATACATAAAATTGCTGCTATAAGAAGGGGAGGCGATGAGGATGCCATGACTAACTAACAAACTATGGTTTTGCGCAAAATTTACCAATGAAATATGGTGAGGGGTGATTTAAAGGAATTTCTGATTTAAAATGTCCATGGAGAGATAGTGCGAAGAATTAAATGTCCAACATAATATTCTTTTGGATTGATGAGTCCAACTTTCAAGGAAGTGATCACTATTTGTGGAATGTAATCTATTGGTTAAGGTCGCATGGGTTTTAGAGGAAAAATTATTAATGGTATTAGTTTTGTCATTGTGTGTCCCCAATCCTGTGTAGAGAAACCCTCTCACACTAACAAATAGGCTCATGTGAAAGTTAAACATATATAGAAAAGTTAATGCATTGTGATCTATCTTTAGAATAACATAACTAAAACTTTAGAAAAGCTCTTTGTCTTCACGTTTCTAGTAGTGGGTTGAGGTAGTTGTTACCATATGCATCATGTTTCTCGTAACTGCTTCCGGCCAGTCTTCCACCGTTGTACCAGTCCCGGTAACCACCGCCTCCGGCTACCAGATCTTGTTTCCAAATCAATAGAAACCGGATTTGTTTCCAAATTTTACGAAAAACAAAAAGTTCACTGAACCCTTCAACCTCAAAAATATGATGAACAAACATATCTTTCACGAGATTGATTTGTTCTGAAGAACAAACCTATTTTCAAATAGACAAAATACAAGGCCACAAAGCCCAATCTATCTGTTTTCACATTGTTCAAACAGTTTTCCAAACCTTTTCTTCCTCCTGACGTTCTAATTTTATATTTTACTTATTTTTCAAAGGTCTTGAAACAGATTTGATTCACCAATGGCAAGGAAACCGTTGGAATTCACTATCTCCGTCGCCATTCACCTTCTCATTCTCATTCAACTCGTGCTCCAAACCCCTCGCTTGCAAGTTCTCCTCAACCTCCTATGTGTGAGAAGAAACGAAACACGGTGGAGGAGAGATCGCCAGAGAGTAACGAAATGCGGCAGAGGAGAGCTTGCCGGAGTAGAGGGTTATGGAGTGAAGAGCAGAGATAAGAGAGGGTATTTTTGTATTATTACTATATCTATTTTTTAAATTTTCTTTTAACAAGTAAATTTAACCTGTTATAACAGGTCATTTTCCCTCTTGCACCATGCAAGACTTCGGTATTGTTTGAAATGAAAGAAGGAAAGAAAAGATGAGACGGGAAAACATATGTCGTGGGTCCCGCGCTGCAATTTTCCATCCATAACTGGAGAGAAAAGTGTGGAAAAGGTTAATTTTTCAATAATGCCAATTTTAACCTTCTAAATGTTTTTCTTACATAAAAAATACATTTAAAAAAAACAATAAAAGAATAAAAAGTATTGAGAAAAACTTAAAAAATGCACCAATATCATATTTTATCAATATATATTAGAAAAGAAGAACTCCTATTAGGCTGATTTAGTGACGTGTCGTTCACACGTTAATTCTTAGTGACGTGTCATTCTCACGTTAATTCTCATAAAAAAATACATTTTTAAATTTAAGATTTGATTAGTATTAAAATTGTTTATTTCTTGATTTTATCTAAGATTTACCTAGACTACTCCTTACTAAATTTATTTCCAAAACAAATCTTGAAACCGTTTTAATTATCTCTTTAAATTAGGAAAAGTCTCAACCCTAATTTACTACATAATTACATGAAACAAATTCAATAAAAATACCATAAAATTTAATTAATAAAAACTATCAAAATCTACCAAATCAAAAAAAAAATCATGAAATTCTGAATTAAATAAAAATCCAAAAATTCAATAAAAATAACAAAAAATTTAATTAATATTCCAAAAATAAATGTGTTATTTTATGTTGAAGCTGAATTTTAAAAGATTTTCCTTAATTATCTAAGATTTACTTAGATTACTCCTTACTAAATTTATTTACAAAATAAATCTTGAAACCATTTTAATTATCTCTTTAAATTAGAAAAAGTTTCAACCCTAATTTACTGCATATTTACATGAAAATAATTCAATAAAAATATCATAAAAATTAATTAATAAAAACTATCAAAATCTACCAAATCACAAAAAAAACTCATAAAATTCTGAATTAAATAAAAATACCATAAATTTTAATTAATACTCTAAAAATAAACTTTTTCTTCACCTAAAATGTATTTCCATAACAAATCTTGAAACCGATTTTTTAAAGGTAATTTTAAATCTGAGAAACTTTTTCATAAAATATTAAAATTTTAAAAGATTTACCCTAATTATCTAAAATTACCTAGATTAAATAAAAAACTGCCCTAAGTCACGCTTCATCCGTGCAATTCCCTTCTGTCCCTCTTCTATTCATCGCCTCCCAACCGACGCTTCCACAGAGATTACGGCGGCTCTATGTATTCCAGTGAGTTTGGTTGTGGTGGGAATCGTTGAAGCACACCCCATGCTCCGAGGAGAAGGTTGGTTTTCTTGATTTCTTCCTTCCGTTGGCTTCTATTTGTTTCTTTGTTACATATATCTGTTTCTTGAATGATTGCAGGTTCAGAAAATTTCCTCAGATGATTATAGGAAGCCCTAGGTAGTCAAGTTTGTCAAATTTTACCGTAGATGTTCTAATATATACTGCTAAGTAAAGCCTTAATTTGCCTCTTTTCTTCTCCATATGCTTATGTCTTGATATGCTACATTTAGTTTTCTTTAACTGTTTCAGAAAACTCATCCACCACAGTCAATCCTTCCACAAGAAGCATTCGCAAGGCTTCCACCCCAAGATTCACGAAGACTCTTGGTTTACGTTCAGACATGGAATGCGTCAACTCTTCTATTATTTATGCGGTCATGGTAGCAAAGATTCACGCTCTCTGTAACTGTTTTTTTCTATTGGTGAGGAAACTGAAATTGCATTTTTAATGCTTTCGAACAAGTTGATTTTTAATGGAACATATTGTGCTTTCAAGCTTTAAAACTTTGTTTTTTTCCCTTGAAGAAACTGAATCTACTGCCCATTTCAAAGTGGCTATTACGCCTTTCATAGTCTGTGACACAGAAAGATTCAAGTAAGATCAGATAAAAGGTATTTGCTATTGTTATACTTATTCAGTAATTTGTTTGGAAGTAAAGGCTATTATAGCAGAAGTTGGGGATAAATAATTGTGTAATTTATTTGCATTTTCCTTATTCTATTAAACATGACCTTCAACGAGTGCAGGATGTTCAATTTACTTTATTTCCATGTTCATGATTTCATGAAGGAGTTAGAACTTCTAAACCTTATGGGTTCTCACTCTATCTAAAAAAAAAAAAAAAAAACTGGTTTTGATTTTCATAGGAATTTCTTTGATCTAATATGTTGTTTAACTTGATCTCCTTTCCTTGTTCTTCAATTTTCTATATTTTATTTTTAAATTGATTGTGTTATATGTATGGTTGTTTGTTTTGAGATGAACTGACTTTGAAAATCCTATGGATTTTGTTTCCTAGTCATTAGATGATGTCTTCATTTTGTTATCACTAATACTAGCAGAAGTGTATCCTCAAAGATGCTTCTTCTTCTAATTGTCTCAATTCTTGATATGGTTGATGGATTTTAGGAAACAAAGGAAATGATTTATCTATATATTTGTTAGCTTTGCTTCCTTCAAACATCTAAAGCTTTATCTATATCTTTTTTATCTACATATTTGTTACATTGCAGAAACATGACAACATATTTTCTGTCTTTAATTTGTGGGTGGATATTTGATTAGATAGGTACCATGAAAACCAATAATACCATATCAAGGCAAAGGAAGAAACCGGAACATGGTGTCGTGAAGGAGCTTGACTAGAGGAGCATAAAGCTAAAATCCCTTAAAGTGGATGGCAAATAACTTTTTATTTGTCTTTTATTTTTATTTTTGAGGGGGCTAGGGAACACTGCGCTTTCTCATTTAATCTGAAATGTGGACCATTGTCTGCTTCCACGAGCAGAATGTTGAATTGGATGCTCTTATTTATTTATGATTATCAGTCAGTTTTATATTGTTGGCTTTGATATTAGAGTAGCAGTGGCATCAAGTTCCGGTTGGCTTATAGATGAAATTCTAAGAGCATATATTTCTTTATTCTTTTTTTCTATATATTGATATATCCATCAATGATTTCTGTTAAAATCTCCTTTACATATTAAAAGTCATATGATCCTGGTGTACATGTGGTCTTGGAAAGAATTTTTAGCTTTTATCTTTCCACACCTCTTAATTATCTTTAGATTGTCAAGTCTTCATTTACATGGTTAGACTTTACCTATCTCTGTAAAAAACCCTCATTGCAGGCAGTATTAGAGTTACAAAAGAGAAGAGGTTATAAGATCAAATGTGTTGTTCTGTTTTTGGTAGTTGGTTTACCCCATGTAAAGAATTTTCTCCTTCAACCATGTTGGTATTGTGGCGTGTAAACATAATTTATGATGCACTGAATTGAATACATAGTTTCAAACTGCAAAAGCTTTTACATGGGTCATGGTTTTGATAAAAGGAAATACAAACGTAGCCAAAGACCGATAAGAGTAGAGAATATAATTGGTTAAATGATAGATGATACATGAATAGAAACCTAAGCATACCTTGATTTTCTTAAGCACATCATAGTCTGTCATGCCAGACATTCAAGAGTTAGTTATAATAAGATTCACCTCCACCTACGGTAAAGGACCCAAGAAACCAAGTATAATTTTAGAACCTTTGATTTCTTTCTCTTCCCTGTTTTTTTTCTTTCTTCTCTTTCCTTTGTTACTCTCTAACTTTTTATTAGTTATTCAATTGTACCAATTTTAATCTATGCAATAAGAGTCTCAATTTAAGATTTTTTGTCCACTTTGCTCATCGTTTCCTACTCTTCTATTTCATTTGTTGTTTATTATATTTTTAATAACCAATGTCTTGATTGATGAATCAAATACAATAGACATATTCCCCGTGCAACGCGCGGGTAAAAAACACTAGTAAGAATAATAACAGAAATCATATTAGTACTAGTTATAATAATTTTAAGTAAATTTTAATATATATATATATATTATTGTAAATGTTATTTAAGGGTACTTTTATCATTTCATAAACATACACTTTTCTTTCCTCTAACTTTTCTGTCATACCAAACTCAAAAAATTATCTTACTTTCCTTCATTTTTCTCTTCTTTCCCGTTCTTTCCTTTCTCTTTCTTTCGTTCCTCATACCAAACAAATCCTTAAGCCATAGATGCACCCTAGAAGCCACCATTATGATTATTGAGTGCTAAAGATGAGTACTAGCAATCTTTCTAGGATGATAGTTAGTGTTGCCATTGTTTGTGTCAAAACTAGTAATGAGACACATTTGAGTTTTAAAAACGCCAAGCACGGACCAAACGTCTGGTTGCATTTGAATATTTGATTCCAACTAGTTTACTTCATGATTAAAGTTATGTGAACATCTTCCGAAGCAGACAATGGAAACTCACGAAAGGTTTATTTGTTGTGTCACATGTATTAAAGAATTCCATTTTGAACTAGACTAAAAATTCAGTCTCTATTTATTTCAGGCTTAAATATGTTTTTCATCCCTGTAAAATTTATAATTGGTAGTTTTAGTTCTGTAAAATATTAATTTTTTTTCTCCCTATAAAATACAAATTCATGTGTTTTAGTCATCTAGGACTAGGAGGGAGTAAAAACACATGATTTTCTATTTATTTTGAAGGAACAAAAACTAATAAATTTTTTACATGGACTAAAATCAAGTTATGCATATTTTACAAGGGCTAAAAACATATATAAGTTTTTATTCTATTTGTTGTTTAGTGTGATGGCTTATCAAAGTTATGCCACAAGAAGCTGAGCCACTTTAGAATTAAGGGACTTCATTGTTTAGCCCAAAAGGATCTTCTAGGTTTTAGTGTGATAACTTATTTCTTAGCTAGGTGATACGTGCCAAATTTACCTAGTTTACATCCTATTAACCCTCTTTTGGTTTGAATATTTAAATATGTTGTTTGTAGTTAGAATATATGCTGCTTAATTTGTGTTTTTTATTTCAAATTTTGTTGCAAGAGAGAAAATCTAAGTGAAAATCAAGTTTTGGTACATAATGATGATTTGAGAAGGGTGTGATGCTGAGCACTAGTGAAATGAAAGGATCTAAAGAAGAGTAGCGTAGAGCGGTCAAAAAGTGGCGCAAAGCACTAAAGGTGGTTAGAACGCCCCTTTCCTGAAGTAACCTTGGTGTTGAGCACCCAAAAGGTTGTGTTGAGCGCCACTGACCGCCCGACACACTTAGTTAAAGCCAGAAACAGGGTAGAAAAGACTCTCTCTCTCTCAAATTCTAACAATCCTTTTGATATTTTGGGTTCTTTGCACCTGAAACAAAGATAAAATAGGGAGAAAGTCAGGAGCATTTGGAGAGGAGGCTTGGATGCCGGATTCGGCGGTGAGACATCGCGACGGTTTCGGTTCTTATCGTTTCTTTTTTCCATGTTTATAAAGCTATCCATGCTATCCATGCTATCCATGAAAATGGATAGCTAATCTCTATTTGTTGGGATTAGATGTAGTTTTTTATACTTATGGATTTGATGTGATTATCCTTAATACAAACCATGTTCTTGTTTATGATTTAGTGATTTTCTCTTAATCTTAATGCTATGGTTTAGTTTATGCACCTAGAACATATCACTTGATTCGGTGTAATAGCGGAAGCTACGACGTTTAGAGTCCGAACTTGACTTAATCATCTAATAAATATAATTGCTAGGAATAGAGTTAGGTTTGTAAGTTCCTTAAATACCTGAGCTTAAAGATAACTTAGCTTTTCTATGCATGTGAGGAATCAATCTATAGGAAAGTGAGTTATCGATATCCACTCATGTAAGAGATCTATGAAGTAGGGTTGAACGGGTGTAGATGAATCGTATGCTTGAATATGTTATGTGTTTGAATAACCAGAATGCATAAAGGTCATTCAATGAAGTATAATCTCAGCAATTTCTTTATCTTGTTGTTTTGTACTTTTCTTTGCGTTGCTTACTTTCATGTTTGATACAAACCAAATCAAAAACCTATTGTGAATCCATCATTTGAGTATGCAAGCTATTGAACGACATTGGTATTACATCTCTCAGAGGATGACAAAACATGTATCTGCTTTACTACAATTTAATCTTAAGGGTTTAGTTCCAAATCAGTACAATTAAGGAAAAAAAACCTTCATCACTAGGAAGAAAAACAAAGTCTTCATCCATCCTATTAGAAAATCATATGTTCTTGATTTGTTACATTCAGATATTTGTGGAGCGAGGAAGATCGCAATTTTTACGGTGTTGTTGGTTCAAAAATAGATTTTGGAGACTAGGTAGCCGTTTAGGTCAGTTGGGAACCAACGTAACTATTCTCTAATCAAGCGATTAATCAAGAATGAGACGTTGTTCCTGAATGCAGGTTCCTAAGGCACTCCAAAAAGCTCTTAGAGATCGCTATTGAAGAATTTGTATCGAAAAGATGGCTACTAACTAAGGCTAGAGGAAAATGGATAAAGAAAGGCTTAAATTTGCGGTAAATAAAAGACATAAAGCTGAATAAATAAAGTGCTTGAAAGTAGGGGTGTTCATGGTTTGGTTCTTAACCAAACCAAACCATATCCACTTTAAAACCATTTATATGGTTTGGTTTATTATCCAAACCAGTTTTAAAAATATGGATATGGTTAAAAACCGGTTTAAAAATATGGATATAATTAAAAACCAGTTTAAAATTGTTTTTTTTAAATCATTTTAAAACAAGATTTGGTTTAAATAAAAGTGGATTTCGTTCTATAAAATTTAAATTGAATCAAATCAATATTTTATTTTCAACTATAATCCAAAATTGAAAACAAGATAAGTAAAAAATTGAATTGAAACTAAACAGTATAAACTCAAAACAGAAACGTGATAAATCCAAAACAGAGTGAGAACTGGAAGGTGAGAGAGAGGCGTAGGAGAGAGACCAAGAGAGTGAGAAACTTTGAGGGAGAGATAAACGCAGAAGAGAGAGAAATGTTGGTGGGAGAGTGAAACGTAGAGAGAGAAACGCAGATAGGGAAGGAGAGAGAGGAACGCAGATAGGGGGAGAGAGAAAGAAAAGCAAGAGACAGAGGAGAGGGATAAACAAGGAAGGGGATTCAATATAACTAAACAAGTTTTAAAATATGGGTATGGATATCCAGATTTTATATCCGGTTTTTAACTTTGGATAACCAAACTGATTTTAAAATATAAAAGTGGATCACTTCATAACCGGTTTTAGGAAATTTGGATTTTTTAAATTTGGATTCAGATTGGTTATGGACTGGATCAATATAACCGGATATTTTGAACAGGCCTACTTGAAAGATAAATGGTTGAAATACTGTAAATGATAAATGCAAAAAAATTGTAATTTTGATTGATTGATCAGTTGTCGTACAAATGACCCTTCCTCTATTTATAGTTGTAATACCCCGACTTTCAAGGGTCACAATAGTAACCCTTCTTGAAATAAATATGCAAAAGTGTTTACAAAAACGCAGGGTTTTTTCTTTTCCAAATGAAAAGATTTTTCAACATACAATGCATAAGACTTAACATAAATATTAAAACACCATAATATGAACATAAGCCTGAAGGCAAGAGTTTCAAAAGTTGTTAGAAACATCAGTAGTACAAATATTAAAATGATCAAAAGGATTAGTCAGCCCAAAATGGTCTTCTCTAGACACTCACGTCCGACTACGTCCGACTACTCCCTATGATCCTCATCCACAGAGAACCACAAAAAGTAATGTGTCGGGGACCTACCCTATCCCAAATGTACAAACACCAGCTGGCCAAAAATGTTAAGTTCAAAGGTTTAATCATATCATTTATCATGTTTTGTAAGATAACAATTTTTAAGAGCATAAGTGGAACACTAAAAATTTCATATTTCAGGAACATTATGATTCATGGTCTATACCCGTTTTGTTATGACCAATCCAAAGTATATCCATAGAAGACAATTCAATTGGTGATAAGAAGCTACAATAGAGTGGTCAAAGTTTATTGACTAACTCAACGTGACCAATGGAATGAAAAGCAAGAAGACCATCTGAGGAAGGTAGATCGTCTGAAGAATAGAAGACTCTCAAATGAAGCAAGTAGAAGTGTCTAAAGAATGAGCGCCACCATCGAATTAGAAAAGATCTTAGAAAAGCTTGGAGAAGAAGCCTTAATAGAAGATTACGTGATCTGACAAAGCACAATGCCCAAAACTAAAGTACAACGTTGTCACAATCAAGCTGTCATATTTGCTCACCAATGGCCATTCTCATATATCCGCAGATGCACAGTTCACGTGGAGCCGCAATGATCCACAAAAATCTCAAAGAGACCGCAGTCAACCTTATCACGTGGAGCCGCAATGATCCACAAAAATCTCCCTCGCGTGCAAGTTACTGTTTGTTTCTAACGGCACCATCGTTCTCATGGTTCATAGTCTCACCTAGACCTATGTTCCATTAATTCTCATTTACTTGCAAGCGATTAATCTCATTCTCTTTGTTAAAGGCTCTAAAGTCAACCTAGAGTCTTACAACATTCGTCGCATAAAAGTACGACAAAATCATCACATTCACAATGAGAATTACAGCTAGATGAGCGACCCTTTACACAATATTCCAGCCAGTAACAAATTACATCAAAATAGTACCAGTAAGTTAGATATTCAAAATTCAGAAGAACACCCAACTAAATAATAGATAGATACAAGTTTTCTGAAATCAAGGGTCACAGTCATTTTCTGAAAAAAAAAAAAAAAAAAAACAACAGCAGTACAGGGATCACTAAAAACAATCTCCAGAACTCATTTCTCACATGCCTGGAAAGCTAATTTAAAAACCTACAACTTTCTAGTTTTTCACGTTTTCATTTGAAGACCAGAACTAGGTGATAATGTGCCACGAAGTTCGCTGTCGAGTATAGAAAACTGGCAGAGTCACTTCTGCCTCAAATTTAAATTCTGAAAATTCAAGTTCAGGTCTCCTAGACCATTTTCCAGTAACAAACATCATATATTCATCATCAAATTTCCAGAATTTACCAACAAAGATCATGTATCAAACATCATGTTATGACAAGAGGAAAAACAAGCCAAATTAACAAGTTGTCATAGCAAATCCACATAAAATCATAGATCATGGCATGAACATCGAATAGAGGTTTGTATACATGGTATATCATGGTAGAAAATCCAGCAAGCATCACACATACAAAAACTCATGCAAAACTATCAAGTTCATAGCTTTCTTCATGGCAAATCATGGCAATTTCCCTAGTCAAACTACCCAACCTAGACCAGCCCTTACCTTGCTAGTTTGGTGATGAAAAACAGAAGTTTTTGAGATGAAAAGATGATCAAGAGCTGCTGTCCACGCCCCTTCTTCCTCTCCCACTCGATCTCTCCCTCTCGCTCGCTTTCTCTCTTCCACTCTCTCGATCTCTCTCGCCTTTTCTCTCCCTTTCTCTCGGTTTCTTCTCCTCTTCTTTCTCTCTTCTTTTCTTCTGAGTTTCACGTAGGCTACTGAGTGTGTGAGCCTTCTGGTTCAGGTCTAGGGTTTTGGAGAAAGAAAAACAAGGAAATCCCCCCTTTGCCCCTTTAGTGGCCGGCGGCTTTCACACAACTAGGCCTAGGGTTTTTTTTTGTTTTTAAAGATTCAAGCCCAAACCCAAATAATTACCCTCCTAATACTGATTAAGAGAATAAAAATAAATCAAGGCAAAACCCCCTTCCCTGAATTTAAAAATAAATTCCGATTTAAGAAAAATTCTTCTAGCAAAATCGCTAGTACAGTACAGCCTGACCTTCTGTCACTAAAACATTAATATCTCGGGCTATAGAGGTCGGAATGACCTGAAACCAACGAGAGAATTTAGCTAACGTAAAGAGCTACAACTCTCATGAAGGAAGCGTCTCCAAATAAGGTCGTTAATACCTCTCAAAAATTCACACAAGATCACGGACAGATTAGCAAATAACCCAAATTTCACTAAAACTTCACTTTTATTCAAGGGTTAATCGTCTACTTGGTCCCTGTCTTTGTCTCGCCGTCTGAAATTAGTCCCTCCCCGAAAAATTTACAAATCTGGGTCCTCTCGTTTGCAATAAGTCTGGAGCAGGTCCTCGCCGGAGTCTGGAGCTCCGGCGAGTGGTGAATAGACATGCTGACGGGATAAATGAGGCTGATGTGGATTAAAAATAAAATTACAAATAAAATAAAAATAACAAATCAGAAATTTTAATTTATTTAACAAAAATAAAATCAATTAACAAAACTAAAACAAATTAACAAAACTAACCCTATTCTAATTAACAAACCCAAATTACCCTAAATTAACTCTAATTCCCCCAAATCATACCAATTCCCCAAATCACACAATTTCCAATCAAAATAAAACCCAGTAAGATTATTTTCTAGTTTCTAATCCAATCTACTCCAAACCCAGTAACCTCCTTCATCCTTCACTTTCCACCGAATCCTCCTTCACACTATGCAATTCCTTAATTTCACAATTCATTCCCCCTTTATGAATCTGTCGCTTACACTCTCAGGGAAGACTTTCTGCAAATCAAAGATTGATACATGGATATGAAATTAGCAAAAATCACATAGCTATTTTTTTTGAACAATTACTTCCCAATTCTTCACAAATCCATAGCAGTATACTCTTATCACAATTAATCACTACGAGTAAACACCTATTTTCTAACAAAACACCATCTGCAGCCACAACATCGAACCCATCCACCTTAAGCACGCTGGAATATCCTTGGGTAATCTCACGAACCAGCCTCTGGAATAGTACTTCTTATTCTCACGAAGAGCAACAGTACAAAAGCTCCATGGGAAAAAAAACATATCTGAATCCCAGAAATCCAGATCTGAAACCCAAAAAACCCAGATCTGAAATCCAAAAACTCAGCAACTTAATCGAACTTTTGTACTGCCATTCCTTATTATCATCCTCCGGAACCGAAGGAAGGCGATGAACGTTGAATATGGCGAACGAAGAAGATGAACGTTCAACCCTTCAAAGGTCAAATAGGTTTCATGGAAGCCAATGTCTCTTCTGCTCACTCTCTTTCTCTGTTTGCAATTCGCATCGTAGAGCTTACAATTAAGCTTACAGAACTCAAATCCATGTTATCTGCGGAACTTTTGTGTCTGAAGGTTTCCTCATTGGCTTAGTGGTGAAGAAGATTAAGATTTGTGGTGAAGGAGAGAAAGAAGAAGAAGTGGCGGTGGTAGGGTGATGAAGTGAAGGAGAAGATTGGGAAAAAAATTAGGGGCTGTTCGGGAGCTCTGGATTTGGCACCCCAGGGCTTAGAAATGGCACCCCAGATTTTTTAAAAAATGCCAGAACTACCCTTTCGGACACCGGGTATCCGTAACACTTCGGAATCCAAAGTTTCGAATAATACCTTGTTGAATCTGACACTTAAACGACAGACATAATTCGGAAACGTACAATCCGAAGTACTTCGGATTCGTTGAATCCGAAAACCTGTCGCACACTGCCACCTTTTGAGCACCATTACTCCTCCACCACCAACTCCATCACCATTACTCATCCACCACCAACCCCATCACCACCCCCCCATTACAATCAGATTCAAAAAACTCCACCACCACCACTCTTCCTCTTCTTCCTCCATGTTTGTTTTCCTCCCCCTCACCACCATCTCCTTCCAAGTTCCACTTGCTCCACCCTCAACCACCATCTCCTTCCAAGTTCCACCTTGCTACCAAGTTCCTTCTGGTAAGTTTCATTTCTCTCCCCCTTCATATCCTGCTTTACTTATCATTGTAGTTACATTTCATTGTTGTTTGTTGGAAGTTCGTTTTGCACCACCATTGTTTGCTTGTATTCTGATGCTGTCGAGCTTGATACGGATTGTCTGTATCCGAACGAATTCGGATTGTCTTTATCCGAACGAGTTCGGATTGTCTGTATCCGAACGAGTTCGGAATCCCAATGTCCGAAGTAGTTAACCAGTTGCAGTTTGTTACATGCAGGCTGAATGACTGAACCGTACCTATATGAAGAAGATTTACTGGTTGATGCCGCATGCGATGCCGCATGCGGTTCTGGGAATGTTGAGCCTCCTAGCAATATCATTCCGTGGGTGCCCCCTCGTATAAGCGTGGACGCCACACATTTATTTACAACTGACCAGGTATTCATTGAATAATTTTTGTTGGAACATACTACTATGTATTTGGAAAATGATGTGATGATCATTGAATAATTAGTGATGGTTGGTAGGATGTTTTATTTCTAAAGCAATATGTTATCATTGAACAGATATTTGATACTCGTGATGAGCTTGAACAATGGGCTAAGAATGTTGGAAAGGCGAATGGTTATGTGCTGGTGATTGCAAGGTCTGACTATTAAGTGTGCGAAGCATGGTATTTACAGGCCATACAAGGACCCGAATACATTCAAGTACAAAAAGACCGCATCACAAAAGACTGATTGTAAGTTTAATCTCAAAGGACGACCTACGAAGGGTGATAGAATGTGGTGGCTGAAAGTGATGGATGGTAAACACAACCATGAACCAGCTAAATCACTAGTTGGCCACCCCTACGTTGGTCGACTAACAGAGGAAGAGAAGGGGCTTGTGGGCACCATGACTAGTACTTGGACTCCACCGAGACAAATACTAGCGGCATTGAAGGAAAACAATCCAAGTAACTTGACTACAATCACTCAAGTTTACAGTTGCAACAAAAGGTTTAAAAAAGAGGAGAGGGGACCATTGACAGAAATGCAACATTTGATGAAGAAGTTGGTAGAAGCCAAGTATGTTCACTTTGAAAGGCAACAAGCTGATTCAAGTGAGATTAGGGATCTCTTTTGGGCTCATCCTGATGCGGTCAGACTCTTCAACACATTCCCTCATGTGGTCATCATGGATTGCACGTACAAGACAAACAGATATCAGATCCCCTTGCTTGAAATGGTTGGTCTCACTTCTACGGGGTTGACTTTCTCCATAGCATTTTGCTACATAGTTAGGGAGCACACAATTGACTATGTTTGGGCCTTGGAGTGCATGAAGTCTCTTATTGCCGATGATGTCAGATTACCTCAAGTGATTGTGACTGACAGAGATTTGGCTTTACTGAGTGCTGTTAAGCAATGTCTTCCCAATTGTACCAATTTATTATGCCGGTTCCACATAAACAAGAATGTGGAGGCAAAGTGCAAAGTGTTGATTGGCACGGATGATTTTGCCCTTTCAGTGATGGAGAACTGGAAATGCCTGATTTATGCTGAAACAGTGGAACAATTTGATGAGGAATGGAAGGAAATGTGTGTCATGTGTAAGGACTTCCCAGATTTCATATCCTACATTTCTACTACATGGTTAAAGCACAAGGAGAAATTTGTGAGTGCGTGGACCAATTCTGTGTTGCATTTTGGAACTACAACGAGTAACAGGTACAATGCACACTTTATTGGTTGTGATCTTTCATTTCATAGTCTTGCTTTATTACCAGAAATTGATAGAGTATGATCTTTTGTATGCAGGGCTGAAAGTGCACACTCAACCTTGAAGAGGATGCTGAAAGACGGCAGAGGTGACTTGTGCGCCTCGTGGGATGCAGTGGATAGGTTGACCACTGTACGACACAATGAAATCAAGGCATCATTTGAGCGCAGTATCAACCTTGTAGAACATCGTTTCAAGTCGCCCATGTATACAAATATCAGGGAATTTGTGTCCAGAAAGGCATGCAACTCATGGAAGATGAACAGAACAGAGTGATGCGTGATGGTTGTGGATGCGCATTCCAAGTTACCCATGGGCTTCCTTGTGCGTGTGCACTTCATAGTTATGATAGAATTCCGTATGAGGCAATCCATACTTTCTGGAAGATACTTGGTTGGGACCATGTACCCATTGGGAGTCAAGCCTCAAACCAAGGAGACCTCAAGTCAGAGATTGATGGCTTGACCGCTTATTTCAACACTTTGGATGTTGCGGGCCAAAGTATGCTAAGGAGGAAGGTAAAAGAGCTATATTGTCCTTCTAGTAGTTCACTGTGTCCTCCTCAAGTGAAGATAAAGCCCAAGCGCTCGTCCAAGGCTATGGAGAGTAAACCACCTAGTCAACAAAAACCATCCTTACAACGTGATCCTTGTTATTGGGAACATGTTAACAATAGCCTCAAGCCAACACCTAACAAAGTCTCTTGTCCTCGAAGCAAGAAGTCTAAGAAGAGCAAGCAGTCCTCCACCAGCATATACTTGGATGATTTGCCATCTTTCTTCCATCAATATATAGAAAAAGTCATAGATGTTATTGCAGATGGTAATTGTGGTTATAGATCAGTTGCTGCATTGTTCAGACCCGACATAGGTCAAGACGGTTGGCCTTTGATTAGGGAAGAGTTGCTTGTAGAACTCTCAGAGAATACCGCTTACTATAGCAACATATTTGGTTATGAGAGGGTTCAGTCTCTACAAAATCGTCTCATCCTTCCGATTGGTACAATTGCAACGGAAGACAAGTGGATGTCTCTACCGGAGATGGGGTACCTCATTGCTACGAGGTTGCAAGTTGTCTTCATCTCCATTTCACTAAAAGGTTGTTACACTTATCTGCCATTGAGAGGAGGCGCCCCACCGGAAGTACATCCCGTTATAGCAGTTGGTCACGTCACCAACCACTTTGTTCAGGTATAACTTTTATGAAGTACCTTACACTCGCTTGTCACGTTAAATTAGTATACTTTGTACTCAGCCACTTTGTTCTTATCTAACTTTATTGCTATACTCTCAAATGTAGTTCAAGCTTAAGCCGGGACATCCTATGCCAACAATAGCTCCCCAATGGCCGTTTTTGGCCAAAGAACCCACCGACCAATGGATCTTCCCGTATGCGGCGCGTTTGGCTACATTTACGGCAGAATTGAATGCTTGGATTGATCCTACGGGTGGTCCTCAAGAGAATGTCTTTATAGACCTTGGAGAAGATTGAGACTAGGATTGATGTTTGTAGCAATGACATATGTACAACTAATTAGAAGTTCAAAGTATTATGATGTAGTATTAAACTATTTCTCATGTGCATTTTATCTGTTTCTGCCCTGCAATGTAGCTGGTTATGAGAACTTGTGATTCTGCCTGCATTGTTTCTGGTACTGTCATTTTAACTGGTTAAGCAAATTTCGGAACTTTGGTTTCCGAAGTACTTCGGAACTACGGAGTCCGAAATCTTTCGGACGACTCCTTTCCATTTCCGTGTCATATACTTAAATTTGGCACCCCCAAGTTTAAACAATCTTCGACATTTAGGTATCCGAGACAGTTCGGATTTATAGGATCCGAACAACTTCGGAATCTGGGGATCCGAACGTTAATTTTTTTTCTCATTTTAATTTTAAGTCTCTCCATCACTATCCACAACCAACCACAACCAACCTCATTACTCTCATCCAACCACAGCCAACCTAATTATTATCAACCACCAACAACAACCAACCCCATTACTCCTTCATCTATAAATTTGCTTGATTTAAGCTTTCTTGTATTCATCCTCTCCTTTCATTCTTTCAACGAAACCTTCAAAATCAAAATGGAACAAGATTTGCCCACCTTCATCCGCCCTTGCAAACTCCGAGGCAACTCTTCTGCAAGTTCTCGTCCTCTCATTCCCGGCCCTGCTGGTGTTGTCCAGGCCGCCATGATTCAACGCAGCTCCACCACCGACGGACACCTCATTCCAACCCAACAATTTGTTAGGCGCGTCGTCGAAGACGGTCACGACACTGATCCCGATTTTCACTCCAATGCTTGGCTTTCAGCCCTGCAATTAGGCGGATCTGCAACTCCTCTGGGTTCAATCACTCACCATCTAGAAAGGGTCGATCTCATCGTCGCAGTTATCAAATCATGCACGCCAAACGGATTCGGCGATGTGTCAGTTACCCTGAAGGTATTTCCATCTTCCGCGTTCTTTTTCATCAATGTCATGGTATTTAAATGTCCTCTGTCAATGCCATATGGGTTTGAGTTGCAGGATCCTACGGGCACTGTCGGTGCTAGTGTCCATCACAAGGTTTTCACTGAAAGCGAATTCGCGAAGGACATAAATGTTGGATCTGTTATGCTTATCCAGAAGGTTTATTATTTCTAACCGACTTGACTATTGTTTCTACTTCTTTAGACAAGTTGAACATTATTTCTTCCTTTTTTGCTTTTAGGTAGCTGTGTTTTCTCCTAGAAAATCTAATTGTTACCTGAACATAACATTGCCCAACATAGTTAAGGTATGGAAATCTTTTTTACACATATATAATTAAAATAAAAGTGACTGTGGATTTTTACACATCTCAATTTTCGTTTATGTGAATTTTCACAGGTATTCTCCAGTGACTGTGGACCTCCATCTGAAACATTCACCGACATTACAGAAGATTGATTAATGTTATTTGGCTAATTTTGAATTATTTGCAACTTTAAAAAATCCTTGACCTGGATTATGTAGGCTATGTTGCGTCCCTTGAATTATGTACGTTATTTTGCTTCAATTGGATTATGTGCGTTATTTCACTTCCCATTGGATTTTGTTTGTTATTTTACCTGATTTAAAAAGAGATAAAAATGTAATCAAATCAAGTAAAGCGTGATAATGTGAAATCCAAACTAATAATGCGATAAAAGTACAGACCGATAATAAAGCGTGTATAAACTAATAGTGCGATAAAAGTACACATAATAATAATGTCACTGCCCCCTGCCCCTACGACCCACCCTACCCCTACGACCTCTGCCTCCGCCTCTGCCACCTCCTCTATCTCCGCCTCCTCCTCTGCCTCGACCTCTGCCTCCTCGTACACCAACGAAAGTGACGCCCTGGGTCCTGCTCAAGTCTCTGATGACAGTGAGGCACTTCTCTAATAAAGTGCGGGAGCGTGTATCTCTAGGGGGACCGTCGTCGACCTCAAGTCCCTGCTCTAGCAAATCAACGGCCCGACGCAAAGAAGCCTGAAAATAAATCAATATACATGTTAGTAAACCGCATACACAAAACCACAAATGCATAAAGAAAATTAAGTTCACACTTACCACAGCACTGAGATCGGCCCTACTCTCATCCGGGATGATGAACCGGTGAGATACACCGGTGTACCAGTCCAGGTAATCATCTACTGCCGCTCCATCCACTATACTAGGGACCCCCCCTGGAATCAAGTGTGGCTCATAATCCTGGTATGCTGCATCAACGACCTCCGCAGCAGAACTCATGCCCATCACAACAGATGGGTGTCGCGGGATAGGCTGCACGTACCCAAACTGCCGCATCACACGCTCAGGAAGATGAGGTCGCACGGCCGTCCGGATGGGAGTCCGGATGTAGCCTGAGTATAAAGCTCGGACGTCCAGCTCTCTGTGACTCCTGTGCTCCTCATACGGTGTCCATATGACGTCCTCTGCCGTCATCTCATCGAAGAGAACTCGCCTCTCCATCAGTCCAGCATGCCCAGCCCGGGACTCCATCCACCTGCACGCTCTGGGCTGGTCCTCCGTGTACTCGGGGACCTCAATCCGCTGAATAATGGTGGGTGGGAAGTGCTCAAACACCCAAGCTACCAGGAGGGAAGAACAACCGCTCATCTGCTTGGTCTTCCTCCGTGAGGCATGACCAAGTGCATCATACAGTGTAGCTAGTGCAATGGCGCCCCACGCATACTCTGACACCCGATCAAGGTGCTGCAGCATGCCGATCCAATGGACAGAAGTGTAGTGTCCTCCACTCTTGTTCGCAAACAAGGTCGAGCCGAGGAGGTGAAGTAGCCACATCCGTGCTGCATGGTCATGCCGATGCTCTAAAGTACAACAAAGAAACCATTAATCATTTAATTCACATATAATAGTTGCAAATAAATTAAGTATACAGTACAACTAACCAGCAAGAGCCCTAGTGTAAAGAGTCTGCAAGAACCCGAATCGCAAGCTAATGGTCTTCACCGCCTTAAACTCCATGATGTAGTCCGTGGCTACCCCTCCTAAGAGCAGAACACAGGTCTCCGCTGCCTGTTCTCTGCTGGCCTGTCCGGGAGTATAAAACCTATCACCCATCGGCAAATGAAGTATAGATGACACGTCATCCAGGGTGATGGTCATCTCCCCGAATGGCATGTGGAAGCTGCTGGTATCCTCATGCCATCTCTCGACGAGGGCAGATAGAAGGGGTGTGTCTATCTCCAGATAGGTGCAACTGAAGAGCGGATAGAGTCCGGTCCCCTCCACACGCTGACGAACAGCGCTCATATCGTCTCCCTCGCCCTCACATGTCAGCTTTGCCAGCTTCATCCCAGCGCTGGCAAACTTCAACACACCTCTATCGGGGTAACGCGGGTCGGTGCCTATAATATGATGCCACAGACACGGCGCAACGTGATGTGGGTAACGGACCAACAGTGACAGATCATCAGGCCCCCCTGGAAACGGTGCCTCTGTCTGGACTGGCACCTCATCCCGTCGTGCTCCAGCATCACCCTCAAGCTCCACACCAACCTCAGGCTCCACATCAACCTGAAGCTCCACATCAACCTCATGCTCCACATCAACCTCATGCTCACTCTCTGCCGAACTCTGAGGAGTCATCTGACGAGAAGGCGGAGAAGGCTCGGGAGTCGTCTGACGAGAAGGCGGAGAAGGCGGAGAAGGCTCGGGAGTCGTCTGACGAGAAGGCTCAGGAATCATCTCACAAGGGTCTCGACGCTCCTCATTTGATGTCCCACCAACATCCTGGTCCTCACCAAATCTGCCTCTGACTCTACGAAAAGAAGCATGCAGCCGTCTGTGGCGATCCTCAACATCATCCGGGGCTGTGTGGCGATCCTCAACATCCTCCGTGGCATCATGGGAGCTCCCAGCAACATGTGATTTCCTGCGCCCTTGGCTCTTCCTCTTAGCCATCTATTAAAAAATAATACTCATCAGATAATTGTAAAAGTACCAATTGATGAGCTTTATAACTGAATATTCATGCAATCAGCTGAAAGCTAGAAGAAACTTAATATTCAAGAGGCTACATATATCAACCAAGACAGGTTATTTACCTCTGATAAAATGAACAGTGATTTCTGTTTGTTCTTTGATCCCAACTCTAATCTTTTCAACAGTTTCCTGATCAATAAACCAGTATATGTAAATAAAAAGAATGTCTAACATACTTGATCAATAAGCATGTCTAGCCTATTTATGTACTGAAAAGAATAAACCAGTATATGTAAATGCTACTCAACTTGAAGAGAGTTTTCTAAGAATGAAAACTGAAAGTACAGAGGGCAAAACATGTATCAAGTATGTTGAGGATGTTTAGATCAACTTTTCTTTAAACAAAATTGATTATCAAAGGGAAAAGAAACAAAAGTGTTCTGGTTACATCTCATTCAGCAAAAAGCACACAGCTGCATGAGTAGCAAGGCCATTGTTTCTATTCAAATTAAAAAGCAGAAACTAAGATTATCAATAAACCAGTATATGTAAACCAGTATATGTAAATGCTATATGTAAACCAGTATATGTAAATAAAAAGAATGTCTAACATACTTGATCAATAAGCATGTCTAGCATATTTATGTACTGAAAAGAATAAACCAGTATATGTAAATGCTACTCAACTTGAAGAGAGTTTTCTAAGAATGAAAACTGAAAGTACAGAGGGCAAAACATGTATCAAGTATGTTGAGGATGTTTAGATCAACTTTTCTTTAAACAAAATTGATTATCAAAGGGAAAAAGAAACAAAAGTGTTCTGGTTGAGCATCTCATTCAGCAAAAAGCACACAACTGCATGAGTAGCAAGGCCAGCAAAAAGCACACAAGTAGAAACTAAGATTATCAACTTAAGGGTTGAGTACAAGCAAATAGGGAAACTAGAATCTTATCTAATTAAAAAGATCCTATATCTAATAAGATAAGAAACAATCATGTCTTATCTGTTAAAGAAAAACATTCAAATCATTACTAATAAAAATATAATAATTCCTAACTAATAAAGATATAAAAATAAAAATTGAAATATGCTAAATTAACCTAACTAATCAAATCTGCCTGAAATCAGCATCCATATCAGGTTCCTAATTTTCTTTGTTGTTTACAATGACAGGGATGCATATGGTATATCAACAAGAAGGGATAAAATTATAGCACTGGTTATGATAATAGCATCTGTAGTGACAAGTGTGATTGCCATTTCCACCAACATATACAATGCTTTTAGCAGCAAGTCATAAAGTTAGTACTCTCATAGCATGTTTAGATAACTTCTCTTTTCTCTCCTCAGAAGTGAATTAATTCTGGCAATATAAATGAATGTAAAATATAAACATGTTGGCACAATGTTAAATATGACTTAACTAAAGTTAACTGATGAAAAAGCCAATCCAAAATAACTAAACTAAAAAATTATCAAAGATAGAGCATAAGTGTGTTTTCATAGTTCTGTACAGAAACACTATGGGAATTGGTTGGGACCAATATGATCTGCATGCCACAACGATTAGAGGTGTTCATTTATCAGGGTAGAGTAAGGGCTGTTTGTCCTAGTTAAGAGTATCAAGTATTGGATTAGCCTTACTTGGTTGAGTATCTCATTCAACATATTAAGCACCAAAATCAACATATTTAAGTAAAACATACAAAAGCCACTAGTGTCCATTGTTTTACTATATGAAGATCAGGATCAGAAGATAAGAAATACTTACAGGTAGCACAGTGAATCACTTCTGGCACAATCAAGGCACAATCAAGGCAGAAAGCATGCTCCCTTGGCTCTGCATGAACATGAAGAAGTTAATTTACAGTAAACCAACATCAACAAGAGCTTCAATCAGACATCTTCAAGAATGAGATACTAAAACCGCACAATTGTTCAAGCTGCACCCAACAATTTCACCCAACAAATCGCACCCAACAATTTCAACAATACCGCACAATCCACAAATCACTAAAACCCTAATACACAAAATACCAAACCGCACCCAAAAATTTCAAGAGCAACAATTCGAATCCGTAACCCTAACAGCAACAACAAGATGACGAAGATATGAAGGCCCTTACCTCTATTGCGGGCGGAATTCTACTTCCAGTAGTTGACGAAGAAGATGATGAAGAGCGATGAAGGGAGAGCTCTGATGAAGGCTGTGAAGGTTTGGAGGGCTTCGGAAATGGAAGTTCAAGAAGAAATTCGGAATGAAATGGGAAATGAGCGAGCTTTCGAGCCCGTGTTTTGAATTAATACAACAGCCTTCGGAACGTTACCCTCCGAAGCATATCGGAATCTCAAAATCAGAAAGACTTCGGAAATGGATATTCCGAAATAAAACACGGAGGGGCATAATAGTATTTCCCCACTTTTAAGTGGGATGGCATTTCTAAGCCCTGGGGTGCCAAATCCAGGGCTCGCTGTTCGGGGTGGTTGCAAGTTTCTAGTTTATGGTTTTAAAAAGTGATTTTTGAAACAAAACCTGTTCGGCTAAATTGGTGCTGAATTCAGTTTTAAGCCCATTTCAAAACAGTTTTGACTGTATTTTTAAAACAATAAAAATAGGTTTTAGGTTATTTGTTTTCTGTTTCCTCACTTTACTCGCTGAAATCGTGCACGCATATCTCGCGCTCACGTATCTCCCTCCCTCCTTCTCTATATTACGCGCGGTTTTCCCCTTCTCGTTCTCCATTGCTGTAAGCTCATGTCTCTCTGGTGAGTGTCTTCTTCACCTTATTTTTCTTCGCTCCTTTTTATCTCTCTTTAATCCTCAGCCTTTTGTGTCTCTCTACTCTTTTCCCTCTTTTCCTAATCTGTGATATCTTCTTTGATTTTTTTTTTCTCAAATTCAACACAGAATTGAATGCAAAATATTGATACCAAGTTGATTTCTTGAATATCCCAAAAAAAATCTGCAATTTTGTATATATTCATGTATGGGGCAGCGTAATATTGATACCAAGTTGATGACAATAGAATAAGCTGTGATCCTTTTGAATAGAACTGTTGCTAATTTGGTTTTCATGTGACTTAATTGGGATTTTTTTCTGTTACAGTTGCATAGAGGAGATTTCTGCTACTGGTTAGTCTTTATCTTTTGTTCATAGTCTCTATATTAAGTTTACTTACATTAATAGAATTAGTCTCTTCTTTGGTTGAACATGCAATTCATAACTGATAAGGCATATTGAGAGTTTATTTGATCAAATTTGTGTTATGATGTCACTGATTGTAATTGTACTTTTAAGCTGCATAATATTAATGATAAGACATTTTTTACTGAACATTCAATTAGGGATATGATGATTTGCTTTCTTTTCTATTTCTAACTATGGTGATGAAACATAACGTTTTAGTTTAGGCTAGTTTCAACTATTCTTTTTTGTCTAGGCTAGGTTCTTTCTCTAAATTCTACTTTTGATAGATGGCAAATGAGAATGAAGGTGTTGGGTACAGGATGCAAAAAAGATATATGGCCTCCAAACATAGAATCCTACTTTATTGGTTTAATGGAGGAGGAAGTTAAGAAGGGTAATAGACAAACCACTACTCTAACAAGGGATGCATGGAGGCGTATCAAGGAGGAGATGAAAATCCAATTTGGCAAGGAATACACATATGATCAATTTAAGAACAAATTCAATCAACTAAGGGGAAAATTGAAGGATTTTAATAATCTGTTGAAAATGGAGACTGGACTTGGATACAACTCAGCCACTGGCAAAATTATCGCCACGGATGATGAGTGGAAGAAACTGTGTGAGGTATGTTCCAATTTGATATTTAGTTATTGTGATAAATTATTGTGTTATCATTTTACAATATACTAATGAAGTGATTTTTTTTCTTTTTTAGAAGTACAAGTTTGCAAAGCAATTTAAGAAGAAGGGTTGCTTGAATTATGAAAAATTGTGTGTCATTTATGGGGACACTACTGCTACTGGTGCAAATCAGCACCCTTCTACCAAAAGTCCTTCAAGTAGTAATGATGATGATAGTGAAGGAGACTTTGACAAAGATGAAGATGACCAACAACCTAAAAAGAAAGCACATGTTAGTAAGGACACTAGGAAAAGGAATGCAAGAGAGAATGCTCAAGTGGCATTTGCTAATGCTATGGCAATTTTTGGAGAACATACTAAAAAGAAGATGGAGAGGATGGACAAGAGTCAGGTTGGACCATCAACTAATTCCACAGAAGCAGTTGGCCAGAGTAGTGAGCAAGATATGGAAAAAATAGTGACTTGTTTAAGGGTCCTTGAAGGACTTGAAGGCATTGATGGTGCTTCTTTTTCGAAGGCTTTGAAGTTATTGAAAGAAGATGCTATGTGGAGAACTTTGTTTATGGAACTAAGTGATGACCGGAAGAACGACTTTGTTCTGAATCTAGTTTAGTTTGTGATTCATTGTATTTTCTTTGCCTATGATCTTTGACATTTTGCATCTTTATGCTTTTCTTTTGATTTTGACATGTTGGATAATTGCTAGTACCTTTTGTGAACATGATGACATGGATTGTTAGAATTATTAATCTTATTTATTCATGGTGTCACTTTTTAGTTTAGACAATTAATAATTTGTATTATTCATGATCTGTTATGAAAATATTGTTTACTTGCAGGATTGTGGTGATGGATGTGATAAATAAGAACTTTGTAGATGACTCTGATGATGATGAGGAAGAAGAGTTTCTAACTATTGTTGGTTTTTATATCAGCATGGAAGATAATAGTTTGTTTAAATCAACACCCCAACCTCAAAGGATTTCAAAATTGAAAGGACATGCATGGGTAGTTGAAGTATTAACTGGTCATCCAAGGAATTGTTATGATACATTTCGAATGACACCACCTCAATTCATTAAACTGTGTGATTTGTTGAAAGAAAGAAATAAATTGAAGGATACTAGGTTCTTAAGTGTTCAAGAGCAAGTTGCAATATTTCTACTCATTATCTGCCAAACAGTGCGAACTAGATTTGCAGCTGATCGATTTCAACACTCAGGGGACACTATTCATAGGCATTTCAAAAGAGTTCTAAAAGCCATTTGCTCTCTTTCCAAATACTTCATTGTTCCTCCTTCCTTTGATGAAGTTGCTCAAGAGATACGGTTCAATCCAAGATATTGTCCTTTTTTCAAGGTAATTATGCTAAATTATGTTTTAATGTTGTTTAAAATTATGTATTAATATTTTTTTTTGTTTTATAAAGCATTGTGTAGGAGCAATTGATGGTACCCATATTTCAGCGTGCATTCCAAAAGATGAGCAGATTCCAGATCGTGGGAGAAAAATTGATCCGACTATCAATATGATGTGTTGTTACTCTTTTGATATGAAGTTCACATTTGTTATGGCTGGTTGGGAGGGTACAGCAAACGACTCAAGAATTTTTTTGGAAACTATTTATAAGGCTGAGAATCGTTTTCCTTTTCCCCCGACAGGTAAATATTACATTGTAGACTCTGGATACGCCAATATGCCTGGGTTTCTCTCACCATATCGTGGAGAACGATATCACTTGCGTGATTATAGAGGTCAACGAGCACCGCAAGGACCAAAGGAGCTATTCAACTACATTCATTCTTCATTACGTAATGTGATTGAAAGGTGTTTTGGGGTCTTAAAAGCACGTTTTCCTATCTTGAAGTTCATGCTGCCATACGCATTGAAAAGACAAAAGTATATACCACTTGCATGTTGTGTTCTTCATAATTTTATTAAAATGGAGATGCAGGACGATCCTTTATTTACACAATATGCAGATGAAAATGTTCAATTAGAAGATGAAGCGACAAATGGAAACAACAACACAGAGGAACATGTGCCACCACAGGTGACTACAGCATCTTTTCGTCAAATGGCTACATTTCGAGATCGTTTGGCTCAACGATTATGGGATGCAACTAATGCAACATTGTAGCTATATTGGAGTTAATTTGAAAAACTATGGCATTTCGTTAGCCTTATGTACTTTTCTCTTTCTTGGATCGTTAACAGTTTATGAATTTCTTTAAGTGTCATTACAATAATTTATCTATAAATTTGAAAAGCAAATGTGGTAAGAAATATTCTATGAGCAGCAGTGCTGCGGTGGCTCTCGTGTAGACTAGAAATATTGGTTGTGTTGTGATTTATGGGCATTCAGGGTAGTTGAATTTTCCCCATTAGGAGGAATTTGTATCCATATTATGTATGCCAATTACATAAAATCTTTGGTGTGTCCAATTATTTTATGATATCAGAAGTGAACTTCAGTATTGATATACACAAGTATTTGGTTCCCTTTAGATTTAATCACTAGTCTAGTATTTTAATGTGATGCTGCAAACTTTTCCTGTACTATATATCAAGGCAAACCTCATATGAAACTATTCATATTTGTATTATATTTTGATATATTTTATAAACTTTATTATTAATATTATTATTTTTCATTTTTTATTAGTTTCTTTTGTAGTCTTTTTTTGCATTTCACCTTTACGTATTTTTTATTATTTCATAATATAATTTAAATTTTTTTAGTAATTTCATTGTTTAAATTGTAAATTATATAACTTATTTGATTTTTAGTATTTTTTTATTACTTTTATGTTTCAGTTGGTTTCTTAAAAAAAGGCTTAATATACGATACTGTATGTAAAGCAGTTTCATCATCTCAAGTTTGCAACACTTTTTTGAATTTAAAAACCAAAAAGCTATCAATCAAAAAATCAAAACTAAAAACTGTTTTTGGTTTGTAGAAATTTTGAAACTCAAAACTGAAAACCACCCCGAACGGGGCCTATTTTAGATTTTGTTTATTAACCCTAATTCTCAATCAAATTAGGATTAGTTTTGTTAATTGATTTTATTTTTGTTAAATAAATTAAAATTTCTGATGTGTTATTTTTTTTTAAATCCACGCCAGCCTCAGTTATCCAGTCAGCATGCCTATTCATCACTCGCCGGCGCTCCAGACTCCTGCGAGGACCTGCTCTAGACTTATTGCAAACGAGAGGACCCAGATTTGTAAATTTTCCGGGGAGGGACTAATTTCAGACGGCGAAACAAAGACAGGGACCAAGTAGACGATTAACCCTTTATTCAATCAATCACTTAAGCAATACATAAGTAAGGTTAGGGTCTTACACTTTCTGCACCCTAGTGACTCATCTCGTCACAACGCGGCCCATCCTCTTGATGTCTGCGAATCAGGTTCTCTTCATCTTCTTAATACTTGGATCGTCTTTCTTTCCAATTTTCAAAACTCATTTTCCAAAATCCTAAGTCTCCTTCTCAAAGATTCTCTTTGGATTATAAAAGGTTTATCACTTGGATTAGTTTCATTATGAAGTGTTATTCTCAAAACCTTGAAGTCTTATCTTATTTTCCAAAATCTAACATTTTAAAAATATCCCCTTCCCACTAAGGTAATTTCCAAGAAAGTCTCGATCCACAACAGCAACGGTAGTTTAGACCTCCCGTCGGATCTACTTGCTAACACTCATAAACACTTTGTGTTTACAGTCGATAGAATAATCAATTCTCAGCATAATTCAACAATTATGTCATCAATATACATGCATACTATCAAACAATCATGCATCAATATCAATCATCAATCGAATAGCATGCTTCATTATTATCAACAATCGAATCAAGCATGCATCATTATCATTTCATAACATCACAATGATCACCATACTTCAGCATTTAGCATATAGCCATTAATGGTAAAGCTATCCCTACCTTTTTTGAATTCCTTTCACCTTCTTGTCTTTGCTTGCTTTTTTTTTATAGGCAAATGTTAGTGGTTAGTTGTTACTAGTAAGTTAGAAAATTCCTTAAAATTTCTCTTCCAGGATTTGAACCCTGGACTTTCCCCTCCCCAACCCTTATGTCCCCTAGCTCTTACCACTTGAGCTAACTCTCGGGGACGTCTTTGCTTGCTAGTTTCGACTTCGTGAGTTCCAACCCGGAGCGTTATGAACCTTAAGCAAAATCCAATATCTTAGTTACTATGCAACTCTACGACTTAAAGTGACTTGACCAACTCAAGAAAGGTTCTCTAGACTCTAGGAACTCAACACATAACCAAGCACAAGAAACTTACCCCGAAAAGTCAACTTGACTCAAAACTCAAGTTCAAATCAACCATTTACCAAGTAAGTTACTAAGGTCTCATCATCACATACTAGTACACAAATCATGCAAATTTCCACAAGGTTTCATCCTAGGCATGTTCCTAGTGATTTCCAAACATTTTATCCTTCATTTACCCTAGATAGGCTCACGTCCTCATGTCCCTAATAAGCACAATTTTCTTTTTCATTTTTCTTCCAACATACAACACAAAACTAACCTCATATAAGGTTTTTCATGCAATTACATATAGCATGTTATTCACTTACTTCAAATGCAAGAAACATATAACATCTTCAACTCTTCTTCACAAGGTTAAACCCAAAACTTCCTCAAAAACAACCTAACAAGGCTCAAAAATGAGATTTTCTTCCCCAAACACACACAAGCCACGGCCTAACAAGGCTCAAGAATAGCTCATCATTTTATTCCAAAATAGATCAATTTCCAAGCATATTCATTTGATATCTATATTGAAAAACCACTTCAAACACGCATACAACTTCAATCTTGAATTACAACTTTCTCAAGTTTATAATCATGCATCAATATTACTATTTTTGGAAAGCTCTAGACATGCTCATTACTCTTTCAAGGAACTTAAACCAAAAATCCCTAATTTGAAAACCCTAGAAACACAAAATTTGTGATTTTCAAATATTTCATTTATATTACTCAAATCAAAGGTCACACAAACAAAAACTATGAAGACACTTAGAAAGAATCATGCTCTCACACAATTACAAGTTTTCAAAACTTTGTGATTTTCTCCATTTTTTATGCATCACAACCAAAACATCATGGATTTAAGCATGTAAAGACAAATAATACTACCAAGCCTACCAACTTAAAGCTTGGGGCCAATACTAACCTTGACTCAAAGGAAATGAAGAAGAAGATGAATAGTGGTGGTGGCGGTTTGGAGCTTCAAAGGAGAGGTCCCAAGCTTTATTTTATCAACCCAAGCTTCAAGATCAACTACTCTCTCACTCAAGAACACAAGGAAGCAAGAAGAAATTTGAACCTTTTTCTCTCCTCTCTCTCTCTCTTGCGTATCCAAGCTTGTAGAAATGGGGTGAATAATGTTTTTTTTTTGCTTAAGTAGGGAGAAGGTGAGAAAGTGTGTGATGGAGAGCCCTTGGCTCTTCTCCACCACTTAATTTGGACAAGTGTCCCTCCGCAAGAGGTTGGCACTTGTCCCATGGGCCCTACTTTAACGAAAATATCTTGGAGCAACTGGCTCCAAGACCGATCGGTACGCTATTGACCCATATTTTTTCCCCGGCAAAGGAATTTTTTTTATTTGATGCTACAATCGGAATCGCTTCGGGATTACCGGATTTTTGAATCGGGGTCCCGAACTTGCCCGTTCGTGGCATAAAAACCTAGGCGTAGGTAATAAATTAACTAATTATATTAATTCCAAAAGTCTAGGTCTTACAATAGAGACAAATTTGGCTAACCTACAGCGGTTAATAACTCCAACCACTACCCGCATTTTTTGACAAAATTACATTTATTGGGAATATTGGAAGTTATTCCCTCTGAATCGCTGAATGATTTTGTACACGTGCATGCATTCTAGAATCCTTGAAAAATATATCCTTTATCGCCTGAGGCGTGTGTACCTTTCTCCAATTTTATCAAAGTTTATTCCCTTAACCAATCCTTGCTTAGCTCAATCGTTTGCTTGCTTTCTTCGGCAAAAACCTTTCACGGCTCACTTGCAAAGCTCACATGCGAGATGGTTCGATTATTTTCTAGTCAATACGCATTTTTGGATGCCAACACATTGACCCTGGCATTTTCGAGTTATCCGTTACTCGATTCCCTATTGAAGGATGAAGGAGGCCTAACTCAACTCAAAAGCTAGCTCAGGAGTTAAGGTTTGCACAACCATATATAAGCAATTGCTTGGCCACATCTCTAGGAAATGTGGACTCTAACACACCCCCTCACGCCCAGTGTGGAACATCTGGAGCGTGGAATGAAACGGGTGACCCAAATATGGGAGGTCTCCAGGATAGGGGCCCAGGCCCATGGTCAAACAACCATTGACTCTGATACTGATGACCCCAGTTTAGTAGTGTTTTTAAGGTCGTTTCGTTGTGGGTTTTGAGTCTTTTTAGAGTCTCATGTAATGTTTCATGCATTCTCATGCATTTTTATCTTTTTTAGTCCTTTTGCATTGCTTTGGTAATTTCATAGTTTTATAAGGTCTTTAATGGTATTTTAGTAGAGTTTAGGGGTCTAGTTTAATTCCTAGTTCATTTTATACTTTTGTGCAATTAAACCTTTGAGTTTCTTGGTTTTGTTCCTAGTCTTTCTATGCAAGCAATCAGGTTGTAACAGCTGAAGGAAGAAGGCCAAGGGGTTTAAAGGCTTGATGGAGGCATTAAAGTGTGTTAAAGTTGAAGTTTAAGAGGTTTTTAGGAGAGCTGGGGCGCTCAAGCGCTCCACATGGGCGCCTGAGCGCCAGGATGGCAGATACTTTTTGTGCCAGGATTTGGTACTGGCGCTTGAGCGCCCGGCACTGGCGCTTGAGCGCCCGGCACACAGAAAACTCGCCCATTTTGCCTATAAATAGGATTTTTGTCATTTCTCTTGGGATCTTTTGTCATTTTACCATATTTCAATAAGTTAGAAGAGAGGGTTTGAGTTCTGGAGCTTGGGGAACTTCTTCTAGGCCTTATGTTCCAGGTTTTATCTTCATCTTCTTGTATGGATTCCATAGCCATGCTTGGCTAAAAACCCCTTTGTTTTGGGTTCTTTGTAAGGCTTTGGATGTTTTATCTTTTAATTCCTTTCCTATTCATAATATTCTGAGTAAACCCTTGAATCTCACTTCTATGCTTAATCTTTCAAGCTTGAATGCATGCTAGCTTCTTACTTTTCTATAATCATAACGATAGTTTGTTATAGAATTGGGACTTGTTGTGAGATTACTCCTTCTATACTTGCTGCTAGGAATAGAGGAAGAGTTGGGGTTGGTTGGCCTGAATTGTATGCTTATTGCTTCTATCAAATGCTTAGGTTATCAAGGAATTGAACCTATCTTTTGGTTAGAAAGGGTTTTCTTTACGAGGCATCGATAGATGACTATCTAGGCTAGAACTTCAAGGAGAGACTCAGGATTTATTGGATAGGAAGGTTTGCTAAAACTGAATTAGTTGAACAAGAACCCAAGGCAATCTCATTTCTGAATTTCGATCACTTTACTACTTGTTCATTTATTTGTTACATAATCAAAGAAACAACCAATCTTAAAAACTGAATTTTATTCGCTTTTTAACCTTGAACTTGACTCTTAAACTGAATTCACATTGCAATTCCCTGTGGATTCGATATTTAAAACCCGGAGATATCTGTGCACTTGCAGATTGACCAACAAGTTTTTGGCGCCGTTGCCGGGGAATTGTTTGTGGTTTTTGGTTTAAGTTTTTAGTTTTTAGTTTGTGGTTTTATTTTTTGTTTTTATCTTTGTCTAGAATTGGTGCTACTAATCTTTCTCAGTTTGAGTGTCACACTTTCAGGTTGCTCGAGAGAGAGACACCGTCATGGGTGGCCATATGACGGAGGAGGAGATGCAAGCCCATATCGAGGAAAGAATCCAAGAGGGGATCACCCTCCGATTATGTGAACAAGAAGTTGAGAATGCCAACCGGTCTCTTCGGGAACTCACTTCGGCTACCATGAGTTATGACTATCCCGGGAGCATTGCCTTTCCCGAGGGAGTGGGAAACTTTAAGTTGAGACCGGCATTCATCAACTTGGTTAGCCAAAACCAATATGGTGGAGGTACTTTGGAAGATCCACATGCTCACATGGAGAGGTTCATCCGGAATTGCAACACTTACCGGGTGAACAATGTTCCGGCGGATGCAATTCGGTTGAGCTTGTTTCCATTTTCTTTGAAGGACACCGCTGAGGAATGGCTGAATTCTCAACCTCAAGGGAGCTTCACTACTTGGGAAGACTTAGAGGAAAAGTTTTCAACAAGGTTCTTCCCAAGAGCCCTTTTGAGGAAATTAAAAAAAGACATCATGAATTTTGTGCAACCCACTAAAGAAAATCTCTATAAAGCTTGGGAGCGCTTCAAGAAGCTCTTGAGGAAATGTCCTCAACACAATCTCACCCAAGCTGAATTGGTTGCAACATTTTATGATGGTCTACAATACTCTTGGAGGTTTGGCCTAGATGCGGCTTCAAACGGCGAGTTCGATGCTCTTCCTCCACAAGCGGGGTATGACTTAATAGAAAAGATGGCAGCGAGAGCCTTGAACTCTGAAAATGATCGCCAAACCCGAAGGAGTAAGCTTGAAGTGGAAGCTTACGACAAGCTCTTGGCCTCCAACAAGCAACTCTCCGAACGAATTGCGGAGATTCAAAATCACATAAAGGCGACCAATTTGGTCGGTGCTACAGCAGCCAAAGTGGAGTGTGTGGCTTTTGGAGGGCCCAATGTTAGTGAATTTTGCACCATTACTAGTCAGGGTTTCCGAGGTCAAAGCTCTGGACTTTCTCAACAAGTCCAAGAGCAAGTTGGTGAAAATGATGGTGGCAAGAAGAGCTTAGAGGAGCTATTGGAGAGTTGCATCAACCGCATGAACAACAACCATAAGAACCAAGAGGCGGCTATCAAGAACTTGGAGAACCAACTTGGCCAGCTAGCCAAGCAAATGGCCGAGATACCTCAAGGTAAGTCTTCTCCCGATCCTTTAATTTTGTCTAAACAAGAGAATTTTGCTGTTGTTACCACTAGGAGTGGGAGAGTGTTACACGAGTCAAAAAAACAAGATGAGGGAGAGAAAAATGAGAAAGTACAGGAAGAATATGAGGGTGCTACGGAGAAGAGAGTGAGTGAACCTGTGAAAGCTAGAGTTGTGAGCACTCCTTCTTCTGAACTTAGTAAGATTCCATTCCCCAAGGCTTTGGTTAAGAAAAATCTGGATAAACAGTTTTCTAAGTTTTTGGAAGTTTTTAAGAAACTCCACATCAATATTCCTTTTTCTGAAGCCTTGGAGCAAATGCCTATCTATGCTAAGTTCATGAAGGACATTTTAAGTAAGAGAAGGAAGTTGAGTGAGGTTGATGAAACTATCATGATGACCGAGGAGTGTAGTGCCATTTTGCAAAGAAAAATGTCTAAGAAGAGAAGGGATCCTAGGAGTTTTACTATCCCAGTAGAGATTGAGGGGTTGACTGTTGTTGAAGCCTTGTGTGATTTGGGAGCGAGCATCAACTTGATGCCGCTTAGCATGTTTAGAAGGCTGAACTTAGGAGAGGTCACCCCAACCATGCTCTCCTTACAAATGATGGACCGATCCTTAAAAACACCTTATGAGATCATTGAAGATGTGATGGTTAAGGTTGATAAGTACGTGTTCCCGGTTGATTTTGTGGTGCTGGACATGGAGGAGGATGCCAGGATTCCTCTCATTCTTGGTCGACCCTTCTTAGCCACTGGCAGGGCTAAGAGCGATGTTGATAAGGGTCAGCTCATTCTTAGAGTAGGTGAGGACAAGGTAAGATTTTCGGTTTTCAATCCTAATTTGCAAACTAACCTTAATGATGATTTTGTTTGTGATATGATCAAAAGCTTGTCCAGGTCTTCAAAGGAGACCCCCAAGGTAAGTGAAAAAGATGTTGAGCTTAATCAAGCTCTCATCAAGCTTGTAAGTGAAAACAAGTATGGGGGGGTCTAAAGAGGAGAATTTCCAAGACTACATGGCTCGATTCACTCAAGCTAGTCACCTTGTAAAGATGGAAGGTGTGACTAGTCGTGAGCTCATGATTAAGCTCTTCCCTCACTCCTTGAAAGGGGGAGCAAGGATTTGGTACGATGGTTTAGATGATACCCTCTCTTGGGAGGAGTTGATCCAAAATTTGTGTGCAAGGTTCCTACCTTGCACATGTGGAAGGAAGATTGATGGTAAGGAATTTCCTTCCTAACACCAAAGGAAGGGGAGTCCCCCTAGGACTATAACTTAGGGCTGCTTGGGAGACAACCCAAGTCTTGTTTTACTTTGCTTGTTTGTTTGTTGCATTTGGCAGGGAATGAGAGGCTGAATTTTGGAGTAGGAGGTGTATCTAAGGCATCCATGGTAATTGGTAAAGGAGGTCGACTCTTTCCCTTAGTTTAGCTCATGAATTTTTTGCATATTTTTCCTTTGTAGCCTTCATTTTCTATTTGGTCATGCATTGTTTAGTTAAAGTCGTTTTTTGGGTCTTTACTTCCCTTTACTCACATGTTTTTGCCCTTAGTTATGCTCTCTAGCTTGTGCTGGTTTTGGAAAATGTTTTTGTGAATTCTTGGGTTTTCTTTTGGGGATGAGTGATTGCTTGCTTTGGGGAAGAGAGGGGGAGACTTCGGTCTTCCAAGTGTTTCTTGAGGATAGAGTGGGTGTGAGTCCAATAAGTGTCTGTCTTTGACCCTTCACCATAAAATTTCCCTGGAGGATCCTGACTCACTCGTACTTCTTGGTTCTATATTGATTTCACTCTTTGTATGCTTTGTGATACTTGCACAATTCTTGAGACCTGTAGGTTTTTGAGCTTCAGAGTTTGTTGGCTTGAACATTTGTCCCTAGTTGTCCCTTTTAAGCCTATTGAAGATTTATTTGTTAGCTAAATGATTGGGATGGATGATAGGTTGGATTTTGGGGAGTGATGGTCCTTAAATTGTTTTGGAGCTAAATAATGTTTGAAATTGTCTCTTGCCCCATGTGAAAAAAAAAAAGAGACTCCTAATCAAGTTGGAGTTGCAAAAAAGGAAAAAATAGAAGAAAAGAAAGTTGAAAAAGAGGGGTCAAGAGATTTGTGCAAAAAAATGTTTGTTGTTGAAAGCTCCAGGGGGGTACTAATAGGACCACACTCAAGATGCTTGAAGCTTTAGACTTCCTTAGGGACCAACCACCTTGTACTTCACCAAGCCAACATTTCAACCCTTTGAAAGTCTCTTTGAATTTGTGCATGTTTGATCATTGTTGCTCTTGAGTGAATGATATCCAGAACCTATGAACTGCTTGTGTGCTCAGTGCACTAAATGTATATCTCATCCTAGGAATTTTAGATCTATATGCTTCTCATGATGGACTCTACACTCTTGCCTATAAATATGATTTTTGTCATTTCTCTTGGGACCTTTTGTCATTTTACCATATTTCAATAAGTTAGAAGAGAGGGTTTGAGTTCTGGAGTTTGGGGAACTTCTTCTAGGCCTTATGTTCCAGGTTTTATCTTCATCTTCTTGTATGGATTCCATAGCCATGCTTGGCTAAAAACCCCTTTGTTTTGGGTTTTTTGTAAGGCTTTGGATGTTTTAGCTTTTAATTCCTTTCCTATTCATAATATTCTGAGTAAACCCTTGAATCTCACTTCTATGCTTAATCTTTCAAGCTTGAATGCATGCTAGCTTCTTACTTTTCTATAATCATAACGATAGTTTGTTATAGAATTGGGACTTGTTGTGAGATTACTCCTTCTATACTTGCTGCTAGGAATAGAGGAAGAGTTGGGGTTGGGGTTGGTTGGCCTGAATTGTATGCTTATTGCTTCTATCAAATGCTTAGGTTATCAAGGAATTGAACCTATCTTTTGGTTAGAAAGGGTTTTCTTTACGAGGCATCGATAGATGACTATCTAGGCTAGAACTTCAAGGAGAGACTCAGGATTTATTGGATAGGAAGGTTTGCTAAAACTGAATTAGTTGAACAAGAACCCAAGACAATCTCATTTCTGAATTTCGATCACTTTACTACTTGTTCATTTATTTGTTACATAATCAAAGAAACAACCAATCTTAAAAACTGAATTTTATTCGCTTTTTAACCTTGAACTTGACTCTTAAACTGAATTCACATTACAATTCCCTGTGGATTCGATATTTAAAACCCGGAGATATCTGTGCACTTGCAGATTGACCAACAGATACCATGAAGGAGGCCTAACTCAATTCAAAAGCTAGCTCAAGAGTTAAGGTTTGCACAACCATATATAAGCAATTGCTTGACCACATCTCTAGTCAATGTGGGACTCTAACACACCCCCTCACGCCCAGTGTAGAACATCTGGAGCGTGGAATGAAACGGGTGGCCCAAATATGGGAGGTTTCCACAACAAATGGATCTAGGATAGGGGCCCAGGCCCATGGTCAAACAACCATTGGCTCTGATACCATGAAGGAATTGTATTCCGTGAATATTATTGATGAGCAAACACTCTATTTATACAATTACATAGTTAACTAATAATAAAAGCTAAACAAATCTAAATCTGATTATATGCGTAATTACATTGGTAAATAAATAAAGAATATTCTAATCTAATATTCTAATATATTTTAACAAGAAGAAAAAGTTTGCACAACCATATAAAAACAATTGCTTGGCCACATCTCTAGTCAATGTGAGACTCTAACAACTATAACGTTTGACAAACGACTTGTTGGATCTTTGACATCCGGAAGTTAGAGGTGAAATCAAGAAACTGGAAATTGAACGAGTCGACAACAGCCAAATTGAGTGTGCTTATATAGAGTTAGCTTCATGATACTGTAATTTTGTGATGTCACATTAGTATGCAATCTAATTCCCATTGTTTCCAAAATATATGACTAACATCATGGTTTCTACTGTAATAATTTTTTAGTTTCATAGTTGAAAGCAAAAATTGGAAAATATTACTGCAACAATAATGATCGCTCTTGTAAAGTGCGGGTCAACATCTAGCTATATATAATGTTTAATTTAAGAAATTAAGTGTTGCATATCACTTTTTTGTTACTAGAATTTTACTCAAACAATCATAAGAAGTTAGTTTTGCAACCATCCACATCCTAAATAGTGACATGAAAAAATATGTGATTCAAAACAGTAAAATTGAAATAATAAACATAACAAACGCAGGTCCATATATACGAATACAAAAGCTACTTCAAGATACTAATAATCAGTGCCTAAAAGATGTAATAGAAAGTCTTTATAACTGCCTGATGTGTCTGAACGAACAGCATGAGTTAGTGGTTTTCCATATTTACTATAATATGCTGCTTTTATGTGTTGCATGTCAATCTCAGTCCTGGTCACAATTACCCTTATTAGTCTACTATCATCAGTTCCCATACCCTTCATTGACTTGTGCAAAATCTGCAAAAGATAAGGATATAAGCGTCAAGCCTTATGTCATAGACATAAGTAGATAAAACATATCATAAGTTCATAACTTTTAATTTTTTCTTAAAAAATGTAACAATATTACAAGAGGTATATGACTAATGAAAATGAAAGTTGTATAATGTACCAGTAAATAACAGAGGGAAAGGGAAAACAGAACATCCGAGAAATCTTCAATTGTGGTGTTCATCATGAAAATATTCAAAGGACAAGATTGTATTTTTCTAGTAAGACTAAGGGTGTGCTTGGGAAAAAAAATTAAGTAAGAACTTATAGAAATAAACATTTATCACATTAATACTTATTCATAAGCTAATTTAAGAAACTTATTGAAATAAACTCAAATTAGAGCAATAAACGTTTATCACATGAATACTTATTCATAAGTCAATTTAAGAAGCTTATTGAAGTGAACTCAAAACATCTTATAGGCCCTATTTTTCAGCTAATCAAATAGTTTATGAAAACAAGCTCAAAACATCTTGTAGGTAGGTCATAATCTATTTTTATAAGTATGTTATAAGATAAGTTTAAATAAACTTTTCCAAACTCGACCCAAAAAGGTTAGAGTATATAACTTTTCACTTCATAGACGGGTTGAAATCTTTTGTCCCCAAATTGTACTTCATTCTCTGTCCCACCAATAAAGTGTATACTCACCAATTAAAAACTATCATATAAGTTTATAACTACCTTAGTCATGTGTTTTTTATTCAACATGACACAATTTTATTTGCAGGACAGGAAATTGGGACCAATTGAGAACATAAAATCTTGATCATCCCTAGACATTCAGTAGAAAACTATTCAAAAAGAACAACAACCAATGGCAAAGAAATAATTAGAAGGAGCATGAGAAACCAATTAGAAATTTTGAAGATGTAAAACTAAGAACAAAAAATACCTTAGCAAAGTACATAGCAGGGTTAGTAGCACAACGTAGTATGGTCAAGAGGCCTCTCAAAAAACTACCAGAGGTTTCTTTCTTTAGTGCCTTCATAAGAAAGATGAGTTGGATTGTGAACAAACAACAAAGAGGAAAAAATCAAGGAAGGTCAATTCTTGATTGTAAGAATACCTTTTCAAGTGTGTTTCCATGTTGAGCTCTGTAAGCAGAGTCAACAGCAGCCAAATGTGTGCTGCTTCTTTCACTGAAGATCTTTATGAACATTTTCTCATCAGTTCCTATCCTCTTCTCCCCTGATTTATAGAGCTGTGTGGCATCCTGTTGTACTATTGTATTGTCCAATTCTGGGCCTTCATAACGCGGTGTGCTTAGATATGCAAGCAACAACTGTTAAAGGATCCAACATCAACATGTCTAGGTATTTTAGATGTTTTCACAAGGCTAGAGTATCAAGAAAAATGTGCTTATGCATTGATAAATTTGTTAAATGTCCTTGACCGTAGAAAGTTACATGAGGAATGCTAATTTTTCTTTCGCAGGATTGAATTTCAAAGAAGTCCCATTGAAAAACACATTTGCATTTCCTGCATTTAAATTTTTCTAAATTCTCTAATGACCCATAATCGTTTGATAAAAGATCAGATGACTTAAATTTAAATAGACTAACAATAGATCTAAAATCTAATTGTAAATCTGAACCGTATGATTTCGAGCAGATGGCTACGAAGTCGTGATTCTATTTCATGTTTACACATTCAAGCATTTTTAGCTGTTTGATATTATTCGAACGATATAGATTTTAAGTGGTGATAAGTAATTTAGCATTGTAACTCAAAATACGACCGATTTTAATGAGATGGCTAAATATGTTTAAATGTGTGAACGTGAGATTCCCTTAACTGCAAAGAATTCAAATCCAGAGGGAATGAATACGAACCTGCTTCTATATCTGTTCCTAAATATGTTATGAGTTAATAATCATGGTACTTAATCATTTTCTGGGAAGAACCTTCTGTAAGTAGTTTCTTGGCTTCAGAGTTGATTCTAAGGAATGAGAAACCAATCCAAACTAACTATATATACAGTGCACAAAGAAACAAAATCAAGCACCTTCTTGTGATCACCACTTGTTTGGTTTTCAATGTCATGCTCAATGTAGGAATGGTATGTTGACAGATAAACTTCTTTCAATCGCCTTAGCTGCGACGGGGTACGAGAACATATTATTTCTGTTATAGCTTGATTATCAAAAACTGGTGTTGTAGTTAAGGCTTTCCTTGCTATCACAGCATCCCGGGTTGCAGGATCATAAAGCCAAAGTTTCAGTGCTTTCTGAAGCCATTTAGAATCAACAAGGGGAAAAGAAAAAAGCAATCATTCCTCTACTATTTCTGAGATATATTCTCAATGATGCAAACAAAAATATCCAAATAGAAATTCTTCTGTGTACCTTGGTATGCCCGCGAAGCTCTGAAGCTAAACGTTTGGAAAGGGATTCAGAGAAGGTAGTTTCATACTCTTGTTGGATGAGGTCGCGCTGTACGGAATCCCTATGAGCAAGGATTTGAATAACCTTAGATGTATCGCAGCCAAGACCTGTAATGAGAAATGCATAAGGAAAACAAAAAAAAGTGCTTCAAATTCACAAATCCATTATTGAAAGTGATCACACCGATTTCATGTTCTTTCATCAAACATTAACCTTTGAAAGCTTTATGCAGCTTGCGAGCATCATCACGAGGCGAATGCAACATTGGAGGTACAGTCAATGTTGACATTGTTGATCTTTTTTCTGTTTCTCTGTGTTTCTGCCACACAAATTAAACACTGCGTGTGAATTGAAAGTGAACGGAATTTTGTGAAGTTATTGAAGAGGAGATAGACTGTGTTATCATTATCTGCCAATTTTGAAAGAAACACAAAATGAATTCAACCATACTGCTTCATGGAAAACTCAATTGTCAATTTGCTAATATTGGTGTTTATTGAGCTAAAATTTTGGAACAAAATTTAGTATTAGCTAATTCCATGCTCAACAACCATAAATAGTGAACTAGAGCAATGGCTGCGAGGTGCATATACCTAAAATTTCGTATGTCCTTTCAATTTAAAATACAAAAATTCAATTATTAGCATCAATGTCTTAAAAAATATCCAATAAATCTAGAAAATTCTAAAATGAACTAAAAAATAAAAAATACATGACTAAGATTGAAGTGCCATGACTAAAATCCCATAAATTACCAAATAAAATAAATGCTTAATCCTCAAATTGGTTCTTGTATTTTGTGGTCGTCTAAACTACGTCCCGCGCCGAAAAATATTTTGCAAAAGGTCCTCTATAATGCAAAATGTCTAGATCAAGTCCTCACCGAAGCCCAAAGCTCCAACGAGTGATGATTTGACCTGCTGACTGTGTTAATGATGCTTACGTGGATTTTAAAAATAAAAAATAAATAACATATAAGAAATTTTAATTTAATTAAAAAAAAAATCAATTAACAAATATAACCCTAAATTCCTTAAAAAGAAAAACCCTAAATCAATTAACAAAATCAATTTCCCCACCCCCCAAAAACTAACCCAGAAATTCATCACATCATCCCCTCCTCCTTCATTTTCTTCTTCTTCTCCAACCAAAATCTCAACCCTCACCTGCAACTAGAACCCCAACCCCACCACCACCTGCAACAAAAACCTCATTTTGGATTTTCGCACCTCTCATTCTGAGATGCGTTTGAAACTTGGATATGGATAGGACAACACTCCATCACCATCATAACCCACGACGCAAGATAAAAGATGGCGAGATTCAAGAAGGAGAAGGTGAGAGAAGGAGTCGAGGCAACGATTCACAAGAAAGGCACCAACGTTTGTTAAGGATCTGGGTTCTTTTCGCGATTTGGGTTCTCCTACAATTTGGGTTCTTGTGTACGATCTCAGTTATGGTTATCTTTCTCTTGAATCTATCTTTCTTTCTTTGGATTTTCTTGCTTTTGCTTGGGTTTCTCGGTGGGTTTTTTGGTTTGGAAGATAACGAAGAAGATAGTGGGAGGGTGAGGTTGGGGTTGTTGGGTTTATTGTTGGGTTGGGGTTGATGAAATTCAGAGGTGCCCAAATCTGAGAACTAGCACTGAGTATTTGCCTATTGTGTTGAAGATGGATGTTGGTCCTATTATGTTGGAAGATATTTGCCTAAAACTAGACTTTGTCTTTTGACACAGTTTGACCCTCTAAAGTAGTGTTTGTTAAGTTCAAACATTTACTCATATCGTTTGTCATGTTTTGTATGATAACAATTTTGATGGGCATAAGTGGAACACTAAAAATTTTATATTTCAAGAACACTTTGACTTATCGTCTATGCTTACCTTGTTATGTCCAAGTCAATCTACTGACACAAAAGACAGTTCAACCCTTGTGAAGAAGTTACATTCTACTAGTCAAAGCCCATCGTCTCACTCAAAATGACCAATGGAAGATAGAAGACCGTCTACGGAAAGAAGATCATCTGAAGCAAGAGGAACGTCTAAAGAATGAGCGCCATCTTTGATTTACATAAATGTCTCAGACAAACTTGTAGAAGAAGTCTTTCTAGAAGAGCGCATGATCTGACAAAGCACAATGGCCAAAGCTGAAGTACAACGTTGTACCATCAAGTTGCCATATTTGTTCATCAACGGATAGAAGCAAAGACCAATGAAATACAGAGGTCGACCTGCTATAAAAGGAATACTTCCCCTTCTTATGTACATCATCTGATAGACACTGAAATAAGACTATACACTGAAATAAGACTAGACACTGAAATAAGACTATATACCCTTGTTGGAACAACTATCTTACTCATTTATCCGTTGCACTAAACGCTTGCGAAAATATTTCTAAAACTAATAATCATTTGAAAAATCAAAGTTTTAGAACAACACAATTCAAACCCCCCTTCTTGTGTTCTATCTTTACATTTCAGTGTTGCTCAGGTTGTTGTTAATTCTGGGTAGCGTTGTATTTTTAGAACCATGTACTCATAAGTTTGGATATTACAGGGTATTAGTTATGTTTCAATGAAGAAGATGAAGATGTTTGTGGAAAGAGAAGAAATTTTATGATATGTAATTTGATTTAATTTAGTTTGGATTTTTAATTAATTAAATTTTATTAAATTTGTTAATTTTTATTTTTTTAATTAAATAAAAATTTCTTATGTGTTTTTTATTTATTTTTATTTTTATTTTTTTAATTCACGTAAGCATCATTAACACAGTCGGCAGGTCAAATCATCACTCGCTGGAGCTCTGGGCTCCGGGAAGGATTTGCTTCATAGGTTTTTTTTTTCTGTCTTGACCAAGGTATTCCCACAACCGACAGCCGTGAGACTAATCCCTTGCCCCACGGTCAGCGCACTAAGCGGTAGGGGGCTGACCAATGAGTTTTTTCTATTCGCAAGAGTTGGAATTCGAACCCCCAACCACTTGCTCCATAAGTTTTATATAATATATGACATTTTGCAAAATATTTCCGATGAGGAACTTAGTTCAGATGGTAAGACAAACACTGAGACCAATTTAAGGACTAATCCAATCACGGTAAACAAAAACTCTTTTCTGTAAAAAGAGATCAAATGATATCACTCAATAATGATAACTTAAATTCAATATAGAAAAAGGGTTAAAATGTATAGTTATTAAAATTAAAATTAGTAAAAGAATATTGTGAATTTAATATTTTTGGACACTTTTAACTTAATCTCATGAATAGGAATAGGACCACCTGACAGTCCAGTACTCCAGAATATATTCACGATGACGCACAACTATTTTGACTCTTGTGTTTTGCTACAGTTCGTCAGAGCAGAAAGAAAGAAGCCAAGAAGCCTGAAGCATTGCAGAAAGGTGATAACTTCATCATTTCATGCCCAAAATTCATGTGCATTCTTCAGAAGAACTAAACTTGAATCATCATCTTGTGCAATATCTATTATTTCATTTTTTAGAAATCATAATGGAAAAAAAAAATTCAATTCAATTTCCCCCACTTTTGATTTATTATTCTTCAGCTTCTCTCTCTCTCTTGATGATGTTGTCCTATATCATTTTGTCAGATATTAATGGGTGCTAGGACTGCTGTGTAGATTCTTTTGGTTTGCAACTTGGGTTGGGTTGTGGCTTTTTCAACCCAGCTGTCCCTATTTGTAGTAAAGCTGTTGTTGGGATGGGACCAAATTGACCCGTCATGTATTTCTTTGTGGGTTTCAGGATAAACATCAATGTCATTTTATGATTTCTGTGTTCTACCCTTGAAATTTCCACCCAATGTTTGGCCATTTTCTTAAATCTCAATTTATCTTATGTTAATTTTACTCTCTAGATTGTTTTTGCCTGTCTTTATCAAACTAATCATGGATTAGGCTGAAATTATTTGTGTTTTCACTTTTCAGGCTTAACTTTAAAAGTAATGTTGGTGGGTAAAATTCTCTTTTACACTTTCACTTGTTAGGTGGCTTGAAAGAAATACCGTTGGTTAATGTGTCAGAAGCTTGACAGTGCATATGACATTTTGCATCCAGTGATTTTACTAATGAAATTTTGCTTCCAATGTTTTAAGATGGAGATTAATTGCTAATCTTACTGAGCTCAAGTAACACATTTTTTGAACACCAACTCAATGAAACTTAGTAATTCATTGGGATTTTCATGAGGTTACTTTTCTTAACTTGGTTGTTGGATCAAAACTGTTGAGAATAGGGATATATAATTATTGCATTTGTATTTTAATATATATATTTTTTTTTTGGTCCAATACAGGTATTCTCGACAGGAGCAATGGTGTTTGAGGCGGGAACATTCACGTCATGGTGGAGCGAGCTCTTTTAGTGAAATTTTTCCATCCAAAAGACTTGAACTCGAGGCATTTGCTTAAAGGGAATCAAGTATGTATCAGTTGAACCAACCACCACTAGTTGGTTGCATTTTGTATTTGAGTTAAAGATAGTTATTTTTATTAACACCCGGTCTGGGAAAACGAGGCTTTGAATCCATTTCTTAATCTCTATGTGTATATACGTTCTATTTACTTTTGTGAAATTTTCAACTTAGGAAGTTTCACTAGTGCTGAGCCTTATTTTCTAGTTTCTTTCTTCTCCTCTTCTGGATTCATAGCTTTGTACTTTGAGTTATGAAGTACTTTCTGTATGAATTTTTGTACGGTGAGAATGAGATTTACAGTAGTTACACTTATGGGTGAAAGTTTTGTGGGCCTGTGCTGTTAAAACTGTGCCTATGGTAAACTGGAGTTTGTTTTTTTTATTGAATGAGAAATAGCTATTTGAATGCTCGTGTTATCCCTTGTGACTTTATCAGTTTATCTTCTTTGTTTGTTTCTGAAGGGCTCTTTCTTTTATTAGAAATCATCCTAGCCCAGTAATTACCATTATATTGACTGGCCTTTCTAAATTTTCACTTCCTACCTTCAGCATCTACGATTTTTGGTTTGTCAGTCTCAGGTTTTTCTCATGTTTTAACTTACTTTTCTGCCTTTTCATTCATCAGTAGGTCAATAATTCACAAGTGTCCAGTTTTTTTAATTCTGAAACAAATCAATGAAATTTCACACATCTCAGATATTTCATTGGTATTGAACTGTGTTCAGTTTCCTGCTATTTTCTGCCTCTGGTGGCTCTACTTCAGTTTCAACTTTGTAGTCCTACACTCTAATTTTAGTGATACTCACCATAGAAATAATCTAGATCCATAATTCTCATAGGACAAACCCTTGTGGTATATAAATAGCCTTAACCTAGACTTAGAGAAGTTTGGTAGAAACTAAAAACGTACCCTCTCCCTCTAATAAAAGTCTGTAGTTGGTTTAAACAAGACTAGATGAAGGCGGATGAACTGGATAGTAGCTCTGACTGGAGCAGAGAGCAGGAAAAAGCATTTGAAAATGCGTTGGCGACTTATCCCGAAGATGCTTCAGATCGATGGGAGAAGATTGCTGCTGATGTACCGGGGAAGTCTATAAAAGAGATTAAACAGCATTACGAGGTATTGGTTGACGATATTAGCCAGATCGAATCTGGGCGTGTGCCTCTACCATTGTATAATTCTACTCCAGAGAGATCAACAAGCCATGCTAGTGATGAAGGAGTTGGCAAGAAGACTGGCCATATACGGCATTGTAATAGTGAATCTAATCATGGAAGTAAAGGTTCTAGATCAGATCAGGAACGACGCAAGGGTATTGCTTGGACCGAGGATGAACACAGGCAAGGACCTATATTTATTCTTCGGTCTCAAATTTATATGTTCTTGATGTACTTGTGTCTAATTGTGGAATATATATCTTATTCTCTGCAATCAGAATATGATGGCCTTAAACAGTTCTTTTGACATATTTATGTAATTCTCATTCTTTTTTGCATTTATCTGAACTAACAATCATCATCTCACAAGATTGTTTTACTAAACCATGACATGCCATCTGGTACTCTTTAAAAAGTTTACAACATGGCATTATGTTTTTGATGAGGATGGAGTGGTAAGAAAGAGAGGGGAAGAGAGGAGAATTTTATTTTTTAGCTGAACTTGATCCTGCTCTGCACTATGCAATTTATATCTTAACAGGTGTTATGATTTTTACTGGTAGTTATAGAGTAATTTTCTTTTATGTAGAGGAAGATTGTATTTTGTGATAGAGCTCTTAGTGAGGGTGGGACCACAGCCAATGAGACCAGGCCCAAAGGATGGAAAGTATATGTGAGAAAGAATAAGAGAGGGGAATCTTAGGAGGGTGAGCTGGCACAAGTTAGTTACGGCCTTTGCGGGTAGGAAGGGTGTGAGAGGTGCGTAAGGCTGAGTGGAGATTCTCATATAAGCTTTCTGTTAGAATGAGAAGGATTATGATGAGAAATAGGTTGTTAAGAGTAGAGTGAAGAGAGTCTCTTCTTCTACAGGAGTCTTACTCTGGGACAATAGCAGTAGCTATTGTATTTCTGTTTCTTCTATTTCAGTATTAATCAAAGTATTTTTTCTTATTCTCATACCTTGTACTCTATTTCTGTATTCTGGTTCTCATCAAATTGGTCCGACCTGCCGGATCATTTACGAGACGGAAGCCAGCGTTCATCTTCGTTGAATCTGACAACGAATGCCACCAGCGAAGAAGATGATGGAAGCGAAGGTAGCAGCACTGGAAACTGAAGTGGCAAATCTCCGATCAACTCTTGTCACTATGCAGGAGCAAGCGGAGAACAATCAGGCTCGCTTGATTGATCTTTTAACCCAGAAATTATCCAAGCAGACTCAGGAGCAAGATGATTCGGGGAGTGGCGAAATCTAGACACACCAGCAAGATCTGGAGCTGAGAAGGGAAGTCCATCTGGTGTATCTGGTTGGACTAAGCTCGATGGAGGACAGTTGGATGAATTCCGCAAGTCTGCCAAGAAGGTAGAGCTTCCTCTTTTCAATGGAGAAGACCCGGCGGGTTGGATTGCCCGTGCTGAGGTCTACTTCCATGTCATGGGTACAAGCCCAGAAGTCAAGGTGAACTTGGCTCACTTATGCATGGAAGGATCCACGATCCATTATTTCAACTCTTTGCTGCACTTGGACCCCGGATTAACCTGGGAACGACTCACCAACGAGTTGTTGGAGCGCTATGGCACCGCCAACAAGGGTGACGTCTTCGAACAGCTCTCGGATCTCCAGCAACAGGGGACCGTTGACGATTATGTGGTTGATTTCGAGCGTTTGCTCTAGCAGACGCCAAATCTGCCCGATGAAAAGTACTTTGGGTACTTCATCCATGGGTTGCGTGAGGACATTCGAGCACGGGTTCGCAGTATGCGGGCTCTGACGACGCTACCTCGTTCACGATTGATTCCTCTAGCTCGGGCAATAGAGACAGAGCTCCACGGAGCGGGTCGCAGCTCAACCGGGTCAAAAAACGGAGGCCCACGATATGGATATGGATCGGGGTCATATAATCGACCGGCCCACCAAACAGCATCAGGCCCAGTTCTAGCGGGTCGTGACTCAACCCAAGGTTGGGTAATGGTGAAGAACCGAGATGACAAAGGAGATCGACGTGAAGACAAGCGTCCCACCCATCGCGACAAAGGGATAAGGCATCTGCCATATCAAGAGCTCCTTGACCGGCGTCAGAAGGGGCTCTGCTTCAAATGCGGCGGCAAGTACCACCCACTTCACCAGTGCCCCGACAAGCAACTCCGCATCATGTTGATAGAGGAAGGAGACGACGGAGGAGAAGAGGGGAATATGTCGCTGGAAGCAGAAGAGGACGACGCGGCGGCTGTGGACGGTGAGCTAAGCATCATGAAATTGGGAGCCGAGCCACTTCAAGCCCACACGATGAAGCTGCAGGGAACAGTCTAGGGCGTTCCAATCCTCATCTTGGTTGATAGCGGGGCAACGCACAATTTCTTGTCCAAACGAGTAGCAACAGCGATGGGGTGGGAAATTCAAGCCACACCAGAGATGGAAGCAAGGTGATAGCCAGCGGTAAGGTTGAACATGTGGGAGTGGAAATTGGTGATTACACAACCACGGTAGAGACAATCCTATTTGATTTGGATGGTATTGACTTGGTTTTGGGAGTAACGTGGCTGATTACCCTTGGAGACATGCTAGTCAATTGGGGGAGACAAACCATGAAATTTCAGCTTGCTGGGAAGTGGTTCTTTTTGCAAGGACAGAAGGGAATACAACATAAACAGTGGGCTTTGCAGAGCATTTTTGGCCAAAATGAGGAGCACGAAGGTGAGAGCAAAGAGCTGCAAGCAGCGCATACTACTAAGAACACCAAAGAAGTTTCAGGACTCTCTGAGAAACAGCTTCATCAGTTGGAATCACTCCTCAGTCGTTTCGAGGACATTTTTATGGAGACCATGGGATTACCTCCAAGGCGGCAGAAAGATCACCAGATTAATCTTGTAGCAGGACAAGGGCCGGTGAATGTGAGGCCATACAGGTACTCCCATCACCATAAGGACGAGATAGAAAAACAAGTCAGGGACATGTTGAAATCAGGAATCATTAGACACAGTCAAAGCGCCTTCTCCAGCCCCGTCATCTTAGTGAAGAAAAAGGATGGGTCATGGCGCATGTGTGTGGACTACCGCGAGTTGAACAAGGCAACGATCCCTGACAAATTCCCAATTCCAGTGATAGACGAGTTATTGGATGAACTTCATGGGGCTCGCTACTTCTCCAAGCTTGACCTCAAGTCGGGTTATCACCAAGTGTTGGTGAAAGAGGAAGATGTACACAAAACTGCATTCCGTACCCACGAAGGGCACTATGAATACCTTGTGATGCCCTTCGGTTTGATGAATGCCCCTTCCACTTTTCAAGCGTTGATGAATGAAGTCTTCCGTGACCTTTTGCGTCGGAGTGTACTTGTTTTCTTCGATGACATCCTCGTGTACAGCTCGGATTGGGATCTGCACTTGCAACATTTGACCATGGTTTTTGAGAGACTACGTGCACAGCGTTTGGTGGCGAATCGTAAAAAGTGCACTTTTGCCCAGAATTCTGTAGAGTATCTAGGTCATGTGGTTTCACAGGAGGGAGTGGCAATGGACCCTAGCAAGGTGCAAAGCATCACCTCATGGCCAGTACCTAAGAATGTAAAAGGGGTACGTGGTTTTCTCGGGTTGACTGGATACTATCGCAAGTTTGTGCGAGATTATGGTAAGATCGCTAGGCCACTGACTGAACTTACAAAAAAAGAAGGTTTCAAATGGACTTCGCAAGCTCAGCAGGCATTTGACACACTCAAAGCACGAATGGTGACTGAACCTGTACTTGCATTACCAAATTTCTCTCAACCTTTCACTATAGAGAGTGATGCTTCCGGGAATGGGGTAGGAGCCATACTTCTCCAGCAAGGCAGACCCATAGCCTACTTTAGTAAAGCCTTGAGTGCTCGCAATCTGTCCAAATCTGCTTATGAGAAAGAATTGATGGCCATCGTTCTAGCAGTGCAACATTGGCGACCACATTTGTTGGGGAGACAGTTTACTGTATATACTGATCAAAAGAGTCTACGCCAATTGCTCCACCAAAGAATCACAACCGTAGACCAGCAGAATTGGGCCGCCAAGCTCCTAGGATATCGTTTTGACATTGTGTACAAACCCGGCCCAACGAATAAGGGAGCAGATGCTTTGTCTCGTAGATTTGAAGACGGTGAATTCCAGTCCATTGTCTCCTATCCTCAATGGTCAGAAGGCAAAGAATTGGTTCAAGAGGCCCATCAAGATGCTAAGTTGGCCTCGATCATTGCTGCGATACAATTGGATCCTTCCAGTAAACCTGGCTATACTTATGATCAGGGGGTTTTGTATTATGAAAATCGCCTTGTAATCTCTGCTTCATCTCGCTGGATCCCTCAACTCCTCAGCGAATTTCATGCCACACCGCAGGGTGGGCATTCGGGTTTCTACCGCACATATCGCAGGATTGCTGCAAATATGTATTGGATTGGCATGAAGGGGAGGGTTCAACAGTTTGTCAAGGCCTGTGATGTGTGTCAAAGGCAAAAATACTTAGCTACCTCACCAGGGGGTCTGCTCCAACCGCTACCAATTCCGGAGAAGATATGGGATGAGCTTTCCATGGATTTCATAACAGGTTTGCCCAAGGTCAGAGGAACTGATACAGTGTTTGTGGTGGTTGATCGACTGTCCAAGTATGCACATTTCATTCCTTTGCGCCACCCTTTCTCTGCCAGAGGTGTGGCAGAAGCTTTTGCCAAAGAGGTTGTGCGTTTACATGGAGTTCCTCGATCCATAGTAAGCGACCGGGACCCCATCTTTGTCAGCAACTTCTGGGTTGAGCTTTTTAAGTTACAAGGGACACATCTGACTATGAGTACCGCGTACCATCCTGAGACGGATGGACAAACTGAAGTCATTAATCGTTGCTTAGAGACGTATCTTCGTTGTTTCATCGCGGACCAACCGCGCACATGGCTCTACTGGCTACCCTGGGCGGAGTATTGGTACAATACCACCTACCATGCGTCCACGGGAGTGACTCCTTTCGAGGTAGTCTATGGTCGTGCCCCTCCCACCTTGCTCCGTTTTACTGTTGGGGAAACGAAAGTGGAAGCTGTAGCTCGAGAGCTGTTGGACAGAGATGAGGCACTGCGTCAATTGAAAAGTCACCTCCTTCGAGCTCAAGGATATATGAAATCTCAGGCTGATACGAAGCGCACAGAGAAGCACTTCGACGTGGGTGAGTGGGTCTTTGTGAAACTTCGACCCCACCGCCAACAATCTGTGGCACAACGCATCAACCCAAAGCTATCCCCACGGTATTATGGCCCTTTTGAAGTGCTTGAGCGCATAGGAGCTGTGGCTTACAAGCTTCGCCTTCCCCAAACATCTCGCATCCATCCCGTGTTTCATGTGTCTCTTCTAAAGAAAGCAATCGGGAATTATCAGGTTGAGAAAGAACTTCCAGAGGGCCTTGCGGGAGAATTGCCACCATCAGTGGAACCCAGCACGGTGCTCGCTGCCCGCACCATCCAACAACAAGGGGAAACTGTGAAGCAATATCTCGTTCAGTGGAATGGCAAGTCTGCAGATGAAGCCACTTGGGAAGATGAGTTGACTATTTTAAATCAGTTTCCCGCCTTCAACCTTGAGGACAAGGTTGTTCCTCAAGCCGGTGGAATTGATAGAGCTCTTAGTGAGGGTGGGACCACAGCCAATGAGACCAGGCCCAAAGGATGGAAAGTATATGTGAGAAAGAATAAGAGAGGGGAATCTTAGGAGGGTGAGCTGGCACAAGTTAGTTACGGCCTTTGCGGGTAGGAAGGGTGTGAGAGGTGCGTAAGGCTGAGTGGAGATTCTCATATAAGCTTTCTGTTAGAATGAGAAGGATTATGATGAGAAATAGGTTGTTAAGAGTAGAGTGAAGAGAGTCTCTTCTTCTACAGGAGTCTTACTCTGGGACAATAGCAGTAGCTATTGTATTTCTGTTTCTTCTATTTCAGTATTAATCAAAGTATTTTTTTCTTATTCTCATACCTTGTACTCTATTTCTGTATTCTGGTTCTCATCATTTTGATTCATGAAGGATACAGAATTTCTTAATTTTCAATTGTCTTGCTTTGTGCATTTTGATTTTGATTTGAATCTGTTTGGGACCTCTGTACACTAATATTTTAAACATTCGGAGAGGGATCAAATTGAAAGCACGTATAAAAATAATAGAGGAGGAATGATAACATTGGTAAATTCAGATACTGTTATTGAACTGAGAAGAGAGTACAATGCAATTACTCAAATTGAGCTATAACAGGGGAATTAGGGATTTACAGTGAATTGGGGAAAAACTGGGAAAATTGGGGAAGAACACAAAGTTAGGGTTCAACCTAGAGATCCCTCGATCTCTCTCTGATTCCACAATCAGAATGAAACTCTAACTTCCATGCCTTCCTCTACAATCAAACTACCTATTTATACTATTCTGTTGTAGCTAACAACTGTAACTGACTCTAATTGCTCACAGCTGTTGCCAGCCGTCAGCTAACAAACTAACAGCTTCAGCTAACAACTAACAGCTTATTACAATCCAGTCCTCTTACTAATTACTAGTTACACCTGGGTCCTTCTTCTTGAATAAACCTGCTTGAACCTATCAATACTTCCCCCTAAAAGTTTGACCTTGTCCTCAAGGGGAAAAGAAGGGAAGAGTTCCTGTATCTTAGCAGCTGTCTCCCATGAGTTATCACAAGATGGTAAAGTGTCCCAGCTCACAAGGACTTCCAAGTTGCCAAAAGCATCCTCTCTTGTAGCTAGCACATCAGCAGGTGTTACTTCTAATTCCAGCTCCTCATTGAGCATAGGAGGCAATGGATGAGGTTGCTGATCTGGCTTCAAAGCTTTCTTTAAGAGGGATACATGAAAAACTGCATGAATTCTAGCATGAGGTGGAAGCTCTAGCTTGTAAGCTACTGGCCCAACTCGACTCAGAATCTGATAAGGTCCATAGAACCTTGGGGCGAGCTTAGCAAAGGGTCTAGAAGCTAAGGACTTAGCAAATATCACATTCCTCCACAAACTTCCTTATGTCAGGCTGTCAGCCTTCATTCCTTCCCAATATAGGAAGCTTGCTATCTTCTTGTAGGTTCTGAAATGACCAGAATGTCCACCCATTGGTGTTGTATGACATTCAGAAAGGATCATAGGGATCCTATTGGAGTTCTTTGGCAAGACCAACCTATCTTTATAATAAAGAAATCCGTTTTTGAAGCTGTACCCACTATGAGAGGTAGGGGAAATGAGAAGGTCCTGAATCAATTTAGCAACTTTAGGATCCTGGTGAAGCTCTGAATTCCATTCATCTTTATCAGTTGCAGAAATAACAGAAATGGCTGAATACATCATTTTTCTGGAAAGTGCATCAGCTGCAGAATTTTCACTTCCAGGTTTGTATTGGATCTCAAAATCCAGACCCACCAATTTCACTGCCCACTTAAACTGCTCATCAGTAAACAATCTCTGGTCATTCAAAAATTTCAAACTCCTTTGATCTGTCTTGATGACAAAATGTCTTCCCAAGAGGTAGTGCCTCCACTTCTGTATGGCTTGGACAAGGGCCATGAGTTCCCTCTCATACACTGATTTCTGTTGTGCTCTTGGAGACAGGCCTTTACTCCAAAAGGCTAGTGGTCTGCCCTCTTGCATGAGAACAGCACCAAGTCCTTTGCTTGAAGCATCCGTTTCTACTACAAACTGTTTGGAAAAATCAGGTACGGCCAATAATGGCAAGTTGATCATAGCTGTTTTAAGCGTATCAAAAGCCTCAGTAGCTGCTGGTGTCCACTTAAACCCCTCTTTCTTTAACAAATCAGTCAATGGCTTTGCAATTTTGCCATAATTTTGCACAAATCGCCTGTAATAACCAGTGAGCCCTAGGAAACCCCTCAACCCCTTAATCTCTCTAGGGATTGGCCAATCCTTTATGGCCTCCACCTTAGATTGTTCTGCTGCCACTCCAGCCCCTGAAATAGTATGGCCCAAATACTCCAAGCTTGTCTGGCCAAAGGTGCATTTTTTCCTATTAGCCATGAGTGAATTCTGCTCTAACAAGGACAAAACCAGATGTAAGTGTTCAGAGTGAGCTGACAAATCTGGACTATAAACCAGAATGTCATCAAAGAATACTAAAGCGAATTTCCTCAAATAATGCTTAAGGACTTCATTCATAAGAGCTTGGAATGTGGATGGAGCATTTGTGAGCCCAAAGGGCATCACAAGGAACTCATAGTGTCCCTCATGTGCGCGGAAAGCTGTTTTTTCGATGTCCTCTTCCTTCATCCGGATTTGGTGATAACCTGATTTCAAATTCAGCTTAGAAAACACCTTAGCACCACCAATTTCATCCAGGAGTTCCTCTATAATAGGAATAGGAAACTTATTTGGAATAGTGATTTTGTTAAGAGCCCTAAAATCAACACAAAATCTCCACCCCCCATCCTTTTTCTTAACCAAAATGATAGGGCTGGAATAAGGACTGATACTAGGCCTGATAACCCCACTCTCTAACATTTCTGCCACCAATTTTTCTATTTCATTTTTCTGGTAGTGAGGGCACTTGTATGGCCTCAGATTTGGTATGTCAGCTCCCTCTTTCAGATGATTGGCATGGTCATGCCTTCTTCTTGGAGGTAAGCCCTGAGGATCCTGAAATACTGAATCAAATTTGGCCAAAACAGCAGCCAAGTCTGCTGGAATAGTTCTGTTTTTCTGTCCTGTTGTGTCTCCTTGTTCACAATGGACCAGCAAGCCTTCCCCTTCTTCCAACAAGGTTTGCATGAGAGCTCCATAGGACAACTCAGACCTTGTCAAAGCTGGATCTCCTTCCAAGGTAAACCAGTGTCCATCCTTCTTCAATGACAACCTCATCTTGCTAAAGTTAGCTTTAATATCCCCTAAACTAGCTAACCAATCCAGACCAAGTATCTATTCCATTAAGGCCAAAAAGGTAAAAATCTTGAGTGACTTCTAAGGATTGTATCATCAATTTCAAATTAGAACATTTCCCTTTGCAACCAATTTTATAGCCATCACCCACTTCCACTGTGTAAGATGGTGTGTTTTCCACTGGTAATAACAACTCTCTAACCAGCTTCTTAGAAATGAAGCTATGTGAGGCTCCACAATCTATGAGAACCACCACTTCTTGGTCTTGTATACTTCCCTTCAATTTCCATGACTTGTGGGAAGTAAAACCAGTCATTGAACAGAGAGATAGCTGCAAAGAATTAAACTCTCCAGATAAAGCATCTTCAAATTCTTCCCCCTCCAAATCCTCTTCTTCTTCCAAGAGTAGCATTCTAAGCTGCCTATTCTTGCACTTGTGTTCTCTACTAAAAGGTTCATCACACCTGAAACAAAGGTTTTTCTCTCTCTTTTCCTTCATTTCAGCTGCAGTCAAAGGCTTATAGCCCTCAACCCTTGCCCTGCTAGCTTCTGGAACTGGTCCATTCCTGGTAGTTCCAACAGAATTTTCCTGCTTATGCTCTCCATTGTTTTGAGGTTCCAAGGTTACAGTTTTACTGTAATTGTTGCTTCCATAGGAACCTACAGACCTCACAAACCCTCCACTTTTCTTAGTGACAACCAAATTCTTTTGTTCAATCAGCAAAGACTTCTGAATAACCTCAGCAAGAGTATGCAGTTCAAAAAGCCTCACTTCAGCCTTAATCTCTTCTTTGAGTCCATTTAGGAAAATTCCTCTCACAAAATCATGGTCAATTTCTTTCAAAGCACCAGCATATTTTTCAAACTCTTCAACATAATCATCTACAGAACCTGATTGTTTCAAAGACAAAAAGGTAATTCAAAAGGATTTTGAACCATAGAGGGTTGAAATCTTCTTACCACTGCCAGCTTGAAGGCTTCCCACGAAGGTGATGGATTGCAACGCTCCCACCACTGGTACCAACTGAGAGCTCGTCCCTCCAAAGCCACCATGGTTGCTTGCATCCTTTCTTCTTCAGTAACTTCTCTCAATGCAAAATATCTCTCAAGCTTCTGAGTCCACCCAACTGCATCAGTTCTAGAGAAAATGGGAATTTCCAGTTTCCGCCATCGATTCTTGACTGGAGCTTGATTCCGTGCCTCTCTGTTCCTTCTGCTTTCGAATTCATATCTGAGAACCCACGATCGCGAGTTTCCAGCCTAGTTCGCAGAGAAGCGATGAGATCCCCTGCCACCTTCGTTCGCGCCTCATTCAACTCCAATCGAGCGCGCAATCCTTCAGTTTCTTGTCGCAATTCCTCTCGTTCCTGGTTCCAGCTACCCTCGCCTCTAGACATGGTTCGAGTCGTGACCATTCAGAGTTGCAGAATCGCGTGAGCTTCTCCCTCAGGCACAAGGATGGTGCTCTGATACCAGTGATAACACTGGTAAATTCAGATACTGTTATTGAACTGAGAAGAGAGTACAATGCAATTACTCAAATTGAGCTATAACAGGGGAATTAGGGATTTACAGTGAATTGGGGAAAAACTGGGAAAATTGGGGAAGAACACAAAGTTAGGGTTCAACCTAGAGATCCCTCGATCTCTCTCTGATTCCACAATCAGAATGAAACTCTAACTTCCATGCCTTCCTCTACAATCAAACTACCTATTTATACTATTCAGTTGTAGCTAACAACTGTAACTGACTCTAACTGCTCACAGCTGTTGCCAGCTGTCAGCTAACAAACTAACAACTTCAGCTAACAACTAACAGCTTATTACAATCCAGTCCTCTTACTAATTACTAGTTACACCTGGGTCCTTCTTCTTGAATAAAGCTGCTTGAACCTATCAAGGAACCAAATAGGAATTGTAATATGTCTTTTGGACGAAATTATTACCAGCCGTTTTCCATAATTTCTTCTTTTCCGCATTGAAGGCATTGTCTACAAGAAATTGGATTATTTAAATTACGGGGAAGCCTGTGTAGTTGAGAGTTTCCAGCCTCCCAATTTTCAATTATGTTATTCTTTTCTTTTCTACGATAACAAATATTTTTATGAGATAGGAATTTGAGGATGTTCCATCAAAAGTAGTTACTTTTTCACTGCATTGATTCATGTTATTTGATTCTTATTTGCTGTTGGTATGCTGTGAAGTGATTCAATTCTATACTTTTCCTAATTGGATGACATAGGTCATCTATTTGGATTTTGTCAATTTTTCATGCTTTTAACAGTTTTGGTATTTTTTTTATCTTAGCTTCAAGAATTCAGTTTCAATCTTACTGTGGAAGCTGCAAATTGTTGCATCTTTTTTTCATATGCTACTACAATATTTAATTTAATATAATTATACTCTAGATTCTGAAGATTAATCTCATTTTCTTATCAACAGATGATTAACTTATTTTTGCATCTGAGGTTAGGAGATCTTAAAACTGTAAAAAGGTTAGCACTTAACATCCTTGTAATGTAAAACACTAATGTGAAAAGTATCCTGCATCCACAAATGGCGTTGAACAGTATATGCAAATTAGGGTAATGTTAGGGAAGGGGGAAGTAAGCTTAAGAACCATACGTTTACTGTGGCTAGGAAAATATATTACGTTTTTATTTTACTTGATTTTGTAAATTATGGATTGGAAAAGTTTTGTACTTCTTCATAATATCAAATAATGTATATGTTTCTTTAATGTACATTTGCGGTGATGGTTAGAGATGTTTACTCAAAAGAAGGCCAATTTCTATCACAATAAGACCAATTTTTATGTTTATATTTTGTGGAATCGTGGAAGCTCTGAAATAGAAAACTTTATGTATATAGCAATATTACTAGTATGGTGTATCAAGTCTTGCCTGTGAAAATATAGTGGATGATTCATTGAAGGATGAGGAGTTCTTTAGTATTATACTTGGGTTGGTGACTGTGTTATGTGCTTGTCCTGATTCTCATTTGCAATTCCAGATTTCTGTTTTCCTATTTATTTTTCTGGTTAGTGCACTGTGGACATATAAGAGATAAAAACCTCATATGACTAGTTATATGTGACTGTTTTACATATGTATTCATGCGTTCAAGTCTTTGAGAAGCCAGACTAGGTTGTATTTGTTTTGTTTTAAGTCTTCAAACTCAGTACAATGAATAAGTAATTTCTGTTAAAATTTTGGTTGCCTATGGCATTATGTTTGACATTTTCATCTGTGTCTACTTGTTTTGGCTTGTTCCTTTTTTGTTTCTCCTTTTTTGGAAGTGAAGCTTCAGTACAGTATTATTTCTTGTTCCCAAATTCTTTAAGAATATATTTCTGAGGTAGTTCAATACTTTTGGATGTGGGAAGCTCGTTGGATTTATGATTGAAACAGGATGCTCTTTTTGCTTGGTGAATCTTGTCTCTATTGAATGGCTAAGCTCTTCAAGTAAGTATATAGAATGCAGCCTTATGGTGCTGATTCCAAATTAGAATTTGGTTCATGCTGATGAATCTTGATGAGGGGTGGCCTCATTAAAGATATTGTATGTTGATAAGTCTCATATTGACTAGAGGTATGGCCAAAGATATGACCAAGATAGCCCTTAGATATGAGAAAGCAATCCCCACCTCCTGAACTAGCTTTTGGTGGTAGAGTTAGGCCTCCCAAATTCTAATAGGGTATCAGAGCCTATCCTAGATTGATAAGTCTTCGCTTATGCCAGTTATCAGAAACGTGTATGTGAGGAAGAGTTAGAAAACCTGACTAGGGTCAGGTTATTACTAGTAATAGAATCATAACTAACTAACCTGGTTAGCTTTAGATATAAACAGCCTTAGCTATCAGTTAGAGCTAGTTTTTGGGCTGGTTAGTGCTAACCAGATTGGTCTCTTGGTGACCAAGGTTTCTCTTCATTCTCAGTAGCGTTTCAGTTTTACTTGTACACAGAATTTTTCCATTGTTAATGCAAACTTTTCCAGAATCACATCAATTCTGGTGATTCTTCTGGGTTTTTTATCGATTTCTCTGTGTTCCTAGATACCATTTCTATTAGAGATCCGTTTAGTGAAGACCACCCGTATATGGGCCATCCACAAATGTTAATTCCTGCATGTTCCACGCTCCGAATGTCCAGTCCTGGGCTTGAGGTGGTGTGTTGATAAGTCCCACATTGACTAGAGATATGACCAAGATAGCCCTTATATATGGGAAGATAATCCTCACCGCATGAGCTAGCTTTTGGGGTAGAGTTAGGCCTCACAAATTCTAATATTATATCAAATGGAATATTGACAACTAAGGTTTTGGATCTAATTTGGATGTACAAAAGATTGTTTATTTGCTCCTATTTCAAGTTTGTTTCTCGGTGTCCGTCTAACAGAAGGTGCGAGTTCCTTATATATGGGAAGATAATGTTCTTCTATTCGATGAATTTGATATTAGTTGCGGATAAGGCATGGCTGCTGGTGTATCCCTATTTTTATTCTTTTTGAAATCATGGACACACTTGTGACCGTTATGTGTTTCGGATTTTTTACTTTTATTAAGCCTTTCTTTCTTAGTATTTGTTTGGTTTTTATTGTTGAAGTCATAGGAAAGTGAATTCATAAGTCTATTTGGATAAAGGATTAGCATTTTAACTGATTTTGCTACTTTTTCCACAAGCAAAAAATTCTATTCTTGCTGTTGTTATTGTTTAATGATCAGGGTGATGCTAAGACCTTCCCCTAGTGTGGGGGCAAGTGCCCTACCCCTACTAACATCCGAACTTTGCCTAACAGTATATATTTATGTGTGTCTACAAATTGTCCCCAATATTTGATATCATTACTTCGAATACAACTTTAAGTTTTTCCTCACCGAATAAAGAATTCATTTGGCTCCTTGCAAGAGATGCTTACCACCTTGTTGAAGGACTAAATTCTACAGTTCTTGTGAGTTTCTGACTTTTATTACAATTTTCCCCCTCTATCTATTGCTGTATTTGCTTTTGAAATTAGCTTTGCTACTAAAAGTGGTAACTGGAATAGTTGAAAGAACTTTCTCTGCTGAATGATTGTTTGGTTATATATAAATAGATTATAGAGAGAAGTTTTTGATAGTATTGAAAATGAAAGTACCATTCAATGTTTCCTATATATGGAAAATAGTAGAGAAATTTATACTTTTAATAATAGTATGTTATATTTTGAAAACTGTAAATTTTAGTTATACTCTTTTGTTTATAATCACAGTGCCGCATTGGACACTCTGTATAAGCTCTTTTGCAACCCTAGATAACATTTATTCTGTAAGTTTGGCTGGTAAGAAATTGTGTAATTACACTTATGATCCTGATGTGTTCGGCTAGTGCAAAAAAAAGTGTTGATTAATAATTTGATCATTTTACAAATTTCCCTTCAACCATTGTGTGGTTTGTTTTGGATTTTACTAGAAATATAGGACATCAGTAGAACAGGATTTCCTTTTCAAAAGTAAGATCTGCTGGACATGGCCAGTGCGCATGTTTGGCGCATTACATGGTTTATGTTTGTATTGGATAAACATTGCATTTGTTTGTAAGCAAATTTTGTTATTGGTTCAATCAAAACTCGGTACTATTATCTCTATTAAACACAACAATATAATAAGTATTCTGCTGCCATTACATTTGTGGTTGTTACGTTTGACAATTATAATTATATTGGGGTTAGTCTGTTGCCTGTTATATGTAGGCCGCAGTGCTACATGTCAAGGAAGTTCATGTGCTTTGTTTTTGTTCATATTGCATCAGGTAAATTGCAAATCTGTTTCCAGCCATCAAAGTTGCTTTTGGGGAGCCAATATATATAATATTAGGCTAGACCTATATTTTGTTATTCACAATTTATTGTGCTCTTTAAGGTTCATTGATATATAAAAATGATTGAAAAAGAATTTAAGAGTTGAGTTTTTTTTGTTATATTCTTCTTACTGAATTGCGGTCAAAACCATAACACTTAAGTCATGCATTCTGCTGAATTGTTTCTGACACTACCTGGAATAAAAACGAAAGAAAGAAATACATGAAGTTGGAGTTATTGAATATTTTATTGGTTACTCAGATCTTGATGTGAAAATCCATGGTAAAGCTAGAGAATAAACCTCTGGATTTTCCATTCTATGCTATCATTGTGGCTTGAGGTTTATCCTGAAACCCAGAGCAATTGTACTCATGATGTGCATTGCCTATGATTACAAGTTTACAACAGGGCATTAGTAACATTTATCAACTGAGCTTAAACAAGCGGCATAGATTAGCTGCAACTGATGATACTTCTACCTCATTAATGTCTAAGAAAATAGCTCATTTTAATACATGCATAGGGAGGGACTAATGCTATATTGATCTCCTTCTGTTAGAAGTTATAATCTGAGGATCCCTGCTTTGCATCAGTATATGGATTTTGCCATTTTATGGTTACTGTTTCTCATTAAATGATTATTTTTTGTTTAAAAATTTAACATTGGTTCAACAGGTTATTTCTTCTGGGCTTGGATAAATATGGAAAAGGTGACTGGCGAAGTATATCAAGGAACTTTGTGGTGACAAGAACACCTACACAAGTAGCAAGCCATGCCCAAAAATACTTCATTCGTTTGAACTCGATGAATAAAGATAGAAGGCGATCGAGCATACACGATATCACAAGTGTGAACAATGGTGATATTGCAGCACCTCAAGGACCCATAACCGGTCAAACAAATGGATCAACTGGAAATTCTACCGGCAAGACAGGTAAACAAGCCTTTCCGACCTCCACTGGGGTACCAGGTTCCGGAATGTATGCTACCCCGACCATTGGGCAACCCATTGGAGGGCCCCTAATATCTGCTGTTGGAACCCCAGTGAATCTTCCTGGTGCTCCTCCACACATGGTATACCCAGTTCCTGGTGCACTTGTACCTGGTGCACCAATGAACATGGTCCCTATAACATACCCTATGCCACATACATCTGCACCTCACAGGTAAAGTTCTGTTTGGAGCCCTAATGTACAAAAATAAACAGAAGACTAGGTGGATTCTGCAGTTAATGTAATTCTTTTCCTAGAATAATTTCTTTTTGCTTATATGCAAAACATGAGTTTTATGCTTATTTAGTCACATTTCGAATAAGCCATACTAGGAAGCGATTGAATTGTATTTGCATAGGCTGCTATAATGTGGCAGCTTTGACATAGGAGAACATAAGTGTACGGTTGTTTTGTAAGCATTGTAATTGCTTTTGTTAAAACATGCTGCAGAGGAAGATTATATGGATTTAAAGTGTAAATTATTGTTGCATTCTCCTGGTTTTGGTAGGACTTGAAATATTGGAAAAATATAATTTTATTACTTGAATAGAAAACACCTGGTAGTTACAATTTATAGGTTAGACTACCTAATTAAAGAAATAAGTAATAATGTACAATATTTTTCCTAATCTCCTAAAAAGAAAAAGAAAAATCTCCTAAAAGCAAATAATATCAAGTCAAAAAATATCCTAATGTTCCCTCTTAGCTTGCAAGTAATATCTTGGAATCGTTCTAAGGAAAGTCCCTTGGTGAGTATATTTGTCAACTGAAGTCCCGACTGAACATGCTATGTAGAAATAAGACCACAATCCAATTTCTCTTTGATGAAGTGTCGTCTATCTCTGTGTGCTTCATTCTGTCGTGTTGGATTGGATTGTAAGCAATATTTATATTCACAAAAAAAAAATCTCATAGGAGCTTTATATTTTATATTCAAATCATCCAATATGATCTTCAACCACAAAAACTCACAAACTTCTTGAAAAGTAGTTCTGAATTCTACCTCAGCACTTGATCTGGCAACTGCATTCTGCCTCTTGCTCCTCCATGTCACTAATTTTTCAACTAAGAACATGCAATATCCAGTGGCGGACCTTGTAACGCCCCGATTTCTCGAGTGTCACACAGTAACCAAAATAATACAATTTTCGTAACGAATTTTCATCGGTTCTATTATTAATCTTGAAATATTGACAAACGTTCTTTTTACGAAAACTCTTAAACATCAAACTTCACAAAACACTCATGAATAGAAGATCGCAAAATCCTTTAAATAAATCATCCAAAATAAAGTATGGAACATAGGTCTGAACTAAAGTAAAAGTACATCAAAACCTCGATTATTCAAAACTAAAGGAAAAAGAAATAAAATGTTTGATGCCCCCAAAACTCGAAAACTCTCAACCCAATGACAAACGCACTGTCGCGGGTGCGTGTCAAAGTATTTTTACTTTAAATGCAGTACAAGGTGTTGAACACCAGGATCGTTCTAACAAGGACTTGATGAATTATTAATTGATATTAGAGTAAAACAAAGTAAATAAAAAGGGGGTTTTGACTGATTTGGTAAAAGGTAACAAAGCAATAATTAAAGAGATAGACAAAATAGAGAAAACGTTAGTCATCGGATTATAACATTCGAGTGCAACAAACCTTCATTGGTTACAAAAGATTAATTCTTCCTTATCAATTCCCTAATTCGTGAGAACTACTTAACTAAGCAGAAATTAATTCACAATTTCCTAAACTAAGCGATTAAGAAACAATTACGAACTAACATGAACTAAGCGAACATGCATCAACTCTTATTTCTAAAACTACGGAATTAAGCAAACCCTATATCAGAAATAGAGATGAAGAGAATTAATAGATTAATAGAGAAGGAATTTGCATTAAGAACAGAACCTCAAGTTTGCAAAACACAAGAATATTAAAAATCCTAAGACTAATTAGGGAGTTTAGCAACTCATAATAGAAAATAGGGAGAGATAAGAGGTGGAGGTGAGATGGTGGTGAGGCGATGAGGTGATGCGGTGGTGTCTGACAAAAGCCTAAACCTCACTTATTTACACTAATAAATAAACTTGTCCTCCAAGTAACAATCCTTGTTATCTAAATCTTTTCCAAATCTTCACAAAACGGGCCCACATAAAGGAGTAAGCTGCTGAACAATCAGGCATTCGCGGGTCCCATAAAAAGTATGAAATTTCAATCAAGGTAAACATGAGAGTTGTAGATCTTTAACTGAGCTTCACTAGCCTTCAACCGAATCCTGATTCGGAATTCTGTAGTTCAAGATATGATCATTTTAGTGCAGACTGTTTTAGACTCGCAGGATTAGCGGTAACTTTGCAAGGCAATTATGACCATGTTAGAAGCTTGTTCTCGAATTGTGCTGAACATAAAAGTTGTAGGTCTTCGCGTGAGCTTTCCAAACACATATTATGCGTCCTATTTAAATATTTGTAGCTCCAGATTCAACCTGTTCTAGCAAAACAGTCACAGAAACTAAAAGTGTAGAATTAAGCACTTTTCTATGAATAATCCAATGAAGCACTAATGGTCAGAACATGGCTAAGTGATCACAATTAAGCACCAAAATATATATAATGAAGCTTAGAAAGACATACATAAAGTTCATCAATTATGCGCTCATCACCCAACAGAAATAGATAGCTCTCATCCCAAACCCTATTATTTGTTCTTTTCCTCTTCCTCTTCTTCCTCTTCATCTTCTTCCTCTTCCTCAGAAGTAGAGTCATCCTCCGGTATCGGTTCGTCCGTGAACTTCTCCAGCATAAAGTTCCTCAGCCCTTGATAGATCCCACCCTCTCTCGAGAAGAACTGGTGTCTTACCAACATAGCAAAACTCCTAGCTCTCTGTTCGTCGTTGGATGGATCCACCTTGTTCCAAAGTTCTCCTTGCTGACGTGGTAGTCCTTCCTCTTTCACCACGGTCATCGGCTCATGTTCTGAGTCCACTGGAGGTTCCTTCTTCGCTTTTGACAAGTCTTCTAACGGATTCGACTCCGGCTCGGATTCCAGGTTGGAAGATTACTCCGATTCCACATCCAAAGGTACTTGAAAGCGATAAGGAGCGAATGGTAGTTGCACTCTTCCATTCAACATGTGAGTTTCAAGCCATCTTCCCTGTCGATCGTAGCTTCGAAGGGTAACACCGCCGACGTAAATTCTGCGAACCTGGTGCGTGTCGGTCACCCAAGCCCCATTGTCTTGCTCATCATGGAGTATCAGCTCCCACGAATGCCCCACATTCCTCACCAAGGTCATCTGCCCCCCTCCCCCCCAGAACGAACACATAACAAATAGTAGAGGGTCAGCTTCCATACATCAATCACAACTAGAACATGCACAATAATCATATGAATAACATTGGTCTCAATTCCTCATCACTAGAGTTAGCAACCCTAAGTTCAGTTAGACTAACGTCCTCACAATCACACAACCACCTCTTCACCTTGGATCCAATCTCGATCATCCGCAGATGAACAATCTCTTGGGGACCAACACAGTCGACCCAAATCACGTGGAGACCAACACAGTCGATCCACAATTCTCAAGGAGACCAACACAGTCAATTCTTATCCCATGACTAAATCATGGTTATCACGTGGAGACCAACACAGTCAATCCACAAAACTCCCTCGCGTGCAAGCACACCGTTTATCTCTAACGGCACCATCGTTCTCATGGTCCATAGCCTATACCCTAGCACTATAACCATATCGTTTCACAACAGTTACAATATCACAACCTTGAAGTAATCAATGGGACATCATGCATAGCATATCATCTAGAGGTTTAGGGTTTTACTCCCATTCTCGCAAGAGCAGAAAATCTATCAAGCAACTCTCATCACATAAGCAAAATCATACGCCTAAACCCTAGAGCATTAGGGTTTCGGCCAACCTCACCAAATCATCAAATAAATCATGTCATCTTGCTTCTTCACAAAACATGCAACAAAAATCCAGCAATTTGCTTCAACTTATATCAATAGACAAGAAAATCAAGCACATCTACCCCTAAGGCAATTAGGGTTTCGGCCATACAACAACAAGGGCAACAATAAGACTTGTCATCATGCTTCTTCATGCAACATATACAAAATCCAGCAACCTTTGCATTGTATTCAATACCTCATAACTCATTCTACATGCATGTCATATGGCTAGCAACATGGTATCAATGAAAATCATTAAGTTTAGCATGCTATCGCCTAAAGATTCATATACTTCATGGCATCAAATCTTTTAAAGAACCAAAAACAAAAACTTTAACCTAATAACATGTTCAAGAAGGCTCTAATCATCATCCAAGGATTTCACATGTTAGAGAGGCAGACATAGCATCATCACAAGCAATACACGCACCTTGGCTAGAGATTGAGAAGAAGAGTAGATGATTGATGAAGATGGATCACGGTCTCCTCTACTTGCCTTGCTTTCTCACAAGCCTCTTCTTCTTCCTTGCCTTGCTCTCTCTCTCTCTCTCTCTCTCTCTCTCTCTCACACGTGACTCTCTCTCTTTCTCTCTCACGAAACCCTTGTTTTCTCTGATGAAAATTTTAACGTGAATGAAGAGTGTTTGTGTGCCTTTCTATTTCAACTCGATCTCTTGACTTGAAAAGAAAAGAAAATTCTCCCCTTTACCCCTCATTGTAGCCGCGGCCTCAACTCTCCAAAACTAGGGTTTTCCACAGAAATTTCACTCTATCTCACTAATATTTGAAAAATAAAATAAGGCTTCAACTTTTGAAATAAAAACTGAATAATAAAATAAATATAAAAAGAATAACTTCCTTTTTATAAATAAAACCCAATCTTCACGTTTTAAACCAGATTTTCCTCAAAAATAGGTGCAACAAATCTAAATGAGATATCCACCATATCTTTCTCTTTGAAATTTCAGCCACCACTCTCCCATGGCACCAAAATCTCGCCCATCACCATGTTGAGGTCAAAACCTCAGCCAAATAAATATTTCCTAACACCAATATTATTATTTCAGAAAATAAAAATATTTTCACAACCTTAGACAAAATATAAATATTACACACATATCACACAAGTAATTTATTAATTACTGAAAATCCACACTTTATTATTTATTCAAAATAAATAATAATAATAATCATAAAATTAGGGTCTTACAATACCACCCCCCTAAAAAAAAAGTTTCGCCCTCGAAAGTCAAGGTTCTACAAACAAATCAGGATGTGATTCTCGCATCTTATCCTCTAACTCCCATGTGGTGTTGCCTGTTGCTTGATTCCAAATCACCTTCACCAAGGACACCTCCTTGTTCCTCAAGCGCTTAGTACTCTTGTCGACAATCTTGATGGGTGGCATCTCCATCGTTAGATCGTCCTTCAGCTGTATATCATCAGGTTCAATCACATGAGAATCATCGGCCATATACTTTCGCAGTTGCGACACGTGCAACACATCGTGAATGTTGGAAAGGAATGGCGGTAGTGCAATCCTATACGCCACCGGTCCAACATGCTCCGTAATCTGATACAGTCCAATGAACTTTGGAGTCAGTTTCCTTGACTTGATCGCTCTTCCGACACCGGTCATCGGGGTGACTCGCAAGAAGACATGATCTCCTGCCTGAAAACTCCAGCTCCTTTCTCCGATTGTCAGAGTAACTCTTCAGACGACTCTGCGAGATCCTCATCCTTTCCTAGATTCGCTTCACTTCCTCTGTGGTCTGTTGAACCAATTCAGGCCCAATAACCAAGTTCGCCCCATCTTGATGCCAACATAAGGGTGTACGACACCTTCGACCATAAAGTGCTTCGTAAGGCGTCATCCCTATGCCCGCATGAAAACTATTGTTGTAGGTGAATTCGATCGAGGGTAACAACTCGTCCCAACTTCCTTTGTGATCCAGAACACAAGCTCTTAGCAAATCTTCCAATGATTGGATCGTCCTCTCCGTCTGCCTATCCGTATGCGGTGATAAGCGGAACTCAACCGCAGTTTGGTTCCCAATGCTTCTTGTAAAGCTCCCCAGAAACGCGAAGTAAATCTCGGGTCTCTGTCTGACACAATGTTGGACGGTACACCGTGCAAACGCACAATTTCAGCCATGTAAATTTCTGCCAACCTTTCCACTTTGTAACTTAGCTTGATTGGTACGAAGTATGCGGTCTTCGTCAGGCGATCAACTATGACCCATATAGCTTCGAACTTCTTTCGTGTTAGCGGTAACGACGTCACGAAATCCATGGATATACTGTCCCACTTCCATTCTGGAACATCTAACTGTTGCAACTTCCCCGCAGGCTTTTGGAGTTCCACCTTCGCCTTTTGACATGTCAGACACGTCGATACATACTCAGCTACTTGTTTCTTCATCCCAAGCCACCAGAAATGAAGTTTCAAGTCCTAATACATCTTCGTCATTCCCGGATGGATAGTTAATCTACTCTTATGACCATCATCCAAGATCAACTTCCTCATCTCCGCGTTGCTCGGTATGCAGACTCGTCCCTTACAACGCAGTATATCATCGTTTCCGATAGTAAACTCTAGCGCCTTCCCTTGTGTCCCAAGTTTGCGCCTCTCTATAAATTCTTCGTCAGTCTCTTGTTTCGACTTAATCTCATCCAAGAGTCTACTAGACACCGTCACCATTCCGAAACTCCAACTCCTTGATCATCAACGAGGATACATGAATAGCCTTTCGACTAAGAGTGTCAGCTACCACATTAGCTTTCCTCGGATGATATTGCAAGGTGAACTCATAGTCTTTCAAGAACTCCATCCATCTCCTCTGCCTCATGTTCAGATCTTTCTGATCAAACAAATACTTCAAACTCTTGTGATCACTGTAGATCGTAAACATACTCCCATAAAGATAGTGTCTCCAAATCTTGAGAGCATACACTATCGCAGCTAACTCCAAGTCGTGAGTAGGGTAATTCTTCTCATGGATCTTCAATTGTCGTGAAGCATAAGCTATCACTCTTTTCTCTTGCATCATCACGCAACCCAACCCATTATGCGAAGCATCGCAATACACATCATAGGGTTCTCCTTCCATTGGTAAAGCTAGTACTTGTGCGGTGGTCAATCGCTTTTTCAGCTCCTAAAAACCAGCCTCACACTTCTCTGTCAACACAAACGGTTGATTCTTCTTGCTCAGCTGTGTCAATGGAGAAGTCAGCTTCGCATAGTCCTTGACGAAACGTCTGTAGTCTCCAGCAAGCCCCACAAAACTTCTAATATCACTTGCAGTCTTCGGTTGTTCCCGTGCTAAAATTGGCTCAATCTTACTGGGGTCTACTGCCACACCCTTACTTGATATAACATGACCAAGAAATTTAACTTCTTCCACCCAAAACTCACACTTCGATCCATTGGCATAAAGTTCCTTCTCCCGCATAACTTCCAACACTTGTCGTAGGTGCTCTTCATGTTCTTCCTTACTCTTCGAGTATATCAGAATGTCATCAATGAAAACAACCACGAACTTGTCCAAGAATGGCCTGAACACTCGTTTCATGTAGTCTATAAATACCGCAGGTGCATTGGTAACTCCAAATGGCATCACAAGATACTAATAATGACCATAACGAGTTCTGAATGCAGTCTTTTGTATATCAGCTTCCTTAACTCGGATCTGGTGATATCCTGACTTCAAATCTATCTTCGAGAAAACAGCAGCTCCCCGAAGTTGATCCATCAAGTCGTCTATCCGTGGAATCGGATAACGATTTTTCACCGTAACCTTGTTAAGCTGTCGGTAATCCACACAAAGTCTGGACCTTCCGTCCTTCTTCTTTACCAATAACACCGGCGCACCCCAAGGCGACACACTTGGTCGGATAAATCCCTTCGAAAAGAGATCCTCCAACTGCTTTGCTAACTCCACCATCTCCGCTGGTGCCATCCGATAAGGTGTCATCGATATCGGTCCTGTGCCGGGCATCATACCAATGGTAAACTCAGTCTCTCTTATCGGTGGTAATCCAAGCACGTCTTCCGGAAACACATCCGCAAAATCTCGTACAATCGATATGTTCCGTACGTCGCCATCATTCCTTGCTTCAGCTACAATAGAATTCATAAACGCTAAGGAACCCTTCCTCAAAGAGTACGAATTTAGGTAATCCGTAACGCCAGACTCTGGAAATACCATGGCCTTGTTAGCACAATTCAAAAGAGCATGATATTGTGCCAACCAATCCATTCCAAAGATAACATCTAACTGTTCAAGCCCTAAACATACGAGGTTTGCAAGAAACTTCCGATCCTCGTAGATCAACAGACACTGTAAGCAGGTCGTACGCGTAACTAAACGTTCGGTGGCAGGGGTCGATACCACCAAGTCAAAGGGTAACTCTACAGTTAGCAGCCCTAGTCTCTTCGCACACTCCTAAGATATAAACGAATGTGTAGCACCCGAATCAAATAACACAATCAAAGGAGTTCCAACAATGATACACGTACTCTGTATGAGATCATCAGCAGCCTCTGCCTGCTCTCCAGTTATAGCAAACACACGCCCTGGAGCAGTAGGTCGCTTTCCCTTTGCAACATTCAGTGTTGGTTCAACTTTGGTTGCATTAGGGCAATTCCTCTCAATGTGCCCCGGTTTCTGACACTTCCAGCATATGATCTCCTTCCCGCACTCATTAGCATAGTGTCCCTTCCGATTGCACTTGAAGCAGAAAATGTCCTCATTCGGAACAGTAGCCACTCCTTTTCCTGAAAAAGGCATTTTGTCATTAGGACGTTGGTATGGCTTCCTCTGTGGTGCTTTACCCTTGTCAAACCTCCCAGCCTGTCTCTGTCCAGTACGAACGGGTCCTCCACTCTCTTGTTGGCTTCCCCGACAGTTCTTCATAGTCTCCACCTCTCGGGCCTTCTCAACCAGCTGTTGAAAAACCCTGATTCCCAAAGGTCTCACAGATTCCTCAATGTCATTCCTCAGCCCAATCATGAAACGGTTGCAGAGGTATGGTTCATCCACTTGCACCTGGAAGAAATGGAAATGTTTCGATAAGGTCTCCAACCTTGCAGCATACTCTCCTACCGTCATGGTTCCTTGCCTCAGCCCGAGGAACTGTTTCTCCATGTCTTCCCTAGCAGTTTCAGGAAAGTACTTGTTCATGAAAGCCCTCTTGAACGACTCCCAAGTAACGGCCACCTGATTGGCGGTCATCAGCTGTCTGGCACTCCTCCACCAATATTCAGCATCACCCTTCAGCATGAGGGTAGCCAAATTCACCTTCTCTCCTTCCGGTGTATGGAGAGCTTCAAAGATCTTCTCCATCTCTTGAATCCATAAGTCAGCCTTTTCGGGTTCCACGTCACCTTGAAACTTAGGTGGACCATCTCGGTTGAAATCAGTCCGCATTCTAATCTGGTCCTGCGTCAGATCACGTTCCACTCTCTGAGCTCTCCTAGCATGTTCCTCAGCATCCCGCTAAGCCTGAGCTGCAGTCTGAGCAGTGAAGGTATGAAAAACACTAGAAGGGGGGGGGGGGAGGTTGAATAGGGTTTTGAAGTTTAACCGCTTTCTCTCAAGGATTATGACAATCTTTTCGGTGAAAGAATATAAGGTGCTAAAGATGAGGGATAAAGAAAAGCACACAATGATTTTATCCCGGTTCACTTGATGAATCACTCAAGCTAGTCCAGTCCACCCGTTAAGGTGATTTCTTCCTTCTTAGAATGAAGGCAATCCATTATTCAAAGATTGTTACAACTGCACTAGCACACCTTGCTCAGTGACTAACAATTCTAAGAACTAGCAACACCAAGACAACATTGTCTTAGTCTTCTCAAGAATACTGACCTCACCGGTCTCTCAAGGAACTACAAACATAGTTTGTGAAGGTTTTGGTTTACACAGAAATGCTTCTAAGACAAGCAGAAGTAAACACAATAAGAAAAATGAAGAAATATTGCTAAGATATTCGTTTGAAGGTTTTTCACCTGTATGCACAATATTTTCTTAGCTAATTTCTTCTATCTTCAGCCTTTAAATACTCCAAGGTGTAGAAGTTGTTTCCGTTGAAAGAATCTGTCCGTTGGAAGGCAGTTCTGGGATTTCCAAAGCCTACTATGGCTGAAAGTCGTAGGTAAGGCGGTCAGAATAGTACATCTGCTTTTGTACGAATGAGAGTGACATTGCCTTAGCCTAGTTGACTCTTGATCTTGGGTGACGCTTCATGTTGGAACTTGTGAAGCTATGTGATCAGAGTTAGAAGGAAGCTTGGATCCTCTGACCTTCAGAACTTCTGCTTCTGGACCGTTCATTTGAACATCTGGTCTTCAGAACATGAAGTGCTTCTGGTCTTGAGAGCCAGCTTACTCTTGGACTTCAGAGCTTTCAAGTCTTCAGCTTCTGGACCGTTCCTCAGAAAATCTGGTCTTTAGAGCTTCAGCGCTTCAGTCTTTCAGAGTCCATATCAAAGATTTAATCTTCAGAGTGTCTTAAGCGTTTGCTATTGTTCAGAAGAACGTAGTGAATGCAGAAGCGTAACAATGGTTACTCTAGGGTCTTCAAATTCTGATATATGCCTAGTCTTGAATCAGAGTCAGAGCCTGTTTGTCACAACTTAAAAAGACAATCGTTAGAGTACCATAATTGTTCATACATAATAATAAACTTGTTATCATCAAAACATAGAGTTGTACCACCTGACCAAATCTTGGTCTTACAAGCAGCAGCCGTGTTAGCCTGCTCGGCCATCACCTGAGCCAGCTGGGCCTTAGCCTGAGCAAGCTGAGCATTGGTTGGGTCCTGTCGTGGCGGCATGATGCAAATCCTTCTTAGCAATAGAACCACAACCGAATGTCAGTGCCCCAAATAATAGTAAGTATCTTAATATATATAACAAACACTTAATTTCAAGTATCATGACAATGATGCTAATCACAGACGTTCTCACAAACCAAGCAAACATCTTATATTTATCTATCTCTTACTTTTTATTTTTATCTCTCTCCTCTTACCATCTATCACATCTTATATTTTCTATCTCTTACTTTTTCTTTTCTTTCATCTCTCTCCTCTTCCACCTCTTTCCACCTCATATTTGAGATGTGAATGAACTATTATTAGTTGCTCTTCTTGGAAATCAATATCCCGCTGCACCGCTATTTCTAATTCCTCAGAATCTGTGTTCCATTCGTTTTCCCAGTTAAAACTTGTATCCACCGTCTCTGGCACCACACGAGCAATGTCCTTGGGTGTTGCAATAATTTGCTGATATGGTTCAGGACCCAACACAATGTTAGCCTTGCTAATACTGCGTTGCAAAGTTTGACCCCACACTACCTTGATTACCCCTTCCTCCCAGCTGACAAGGCATTTTGTTAAATGAAATTTTGACCATCCCAACAAGTAGTAAAAAATCTTCTCAAAATTCACCAGGGTCCCCACGTCAACACCCACCCCTTCAAAATCTATACTTGAACATTCTTTACCTTCCATAATTACCTTTTTGCTATATCCAGAAGCTACCAAATCTTGGATTTTATGTAAAGAAACACTATCCCTTATTCCCTCCAACTCCAAGTCAATCATAACGCCTCCATCATCACCTAATGATTGCTGCTCAATCAATTGTGATTGATAACCATCCGCGACTTGTTCTCCCTTGGAATCCTGGATACCATCATAAAATTTTAAATTTTCAAAATTGATATCCTTAAATCTAATTAAACCCCTGATTTCCTCCAAATCGTACCCCACGTGCAATAACTCTTGCACCTGAGTCTCCAATTCAAATTCAAATTCAAATTCCTGCTTTCTCTCCACCTGCCAGCTATTCTTCTCCAGATTTCTCTCATGCGTTACATTCATTTGACTTTCCCGACTAACGGCTAGAACATCCACACCGGCGGCCTCCGACACCGGAGAGTAATCACTATCCTCTTGTTGTGCCCCACCCTCATCGTCGCTCACCTTCGAATCACTAGACCACCCCCGTGCTGCAGTCACAGGGGCACGCACCCACCCCACACGCATGTTGGGAACCTCGGGAATCATGAACACCTTATGCAGAGCATTGTCCACCTGGACCCAAACTTCTTTGCCACATAACCAAGGTTTCTCAACCTGTAACAAGACTCTGGCCACGTCGAAACGACAATTATCCCGAGTATCATCATCCAAACAAATCAGACGACCCAATCGCTTATGCCGTAATCGCTTCGAAGAACTCGTACCGCCACACTTTCACTGGTACGCTGAAAAGCTTCACCCACATCAAATGAAGTGTAGCACACGTCCCTGACGAACATGGCTCCACCGACGAAAACAATTGCTGCAAAAACTCCAAACCCTCCCGCAAAATCCACGTCAATTCCTCCTGGGACTCAAACTCTAGAATAACCGCTCGGGAATCCAAAGGTTTAACACGGATCAAACCTAAGCCAAAGCGTGCTACAAAATCTAGAACCACTTCAAGCGTGTACACATTGCGAAGAGTACCAATAGCCAGACGCCCCAACCTAATAGCATCATCTTCTGAAGATCAAAAGACCAGCGGACCTCGGCTATTGACTTCCTCCTTCCTCTTATCCTTGACATGCCACTCCAAGCGTTTACCTGGAATTTGACTCGTCAGAGTAGGCTTAGACCTCCAAGGCTTCATAACTCTGGTGTTCATCGAGCGATGATAACGTGCCTTATTCACCGCCAGTAAGGAATGCTGGAACATAGCCCCATTCAACCCCTCAACAGCTGCAGTAGCATCCGCTGCATACCGAAACCTTGCAAACCCAAAACGAGATCTGCGCCCCTGCCTTCGACTCCGCTGTAGGAAAACTCCCTCTACCTTTCCAAACCGGATAACCGCCTGCTTCAAGCTCTGATATGTTACTTCATCCCCTAGGCCATCAATAAACACTGTATGCCCCTCCCTATGAGCATGAGAGCTTGACCTGTCCTCCTGACCACCTCGCCGGCGAAAGGCCCTAGGAGAGGATTCCGGCGAAAATCTCCCCATTCATTTATTTTTACCGAAAATACATTTATACACTTCATTTTTACATATTTTTATTTTTATCTCTCTTTTCTTATTATTCTATCACATCTAATACTTTCTCTCTTTTACTTTTTCTTTGCTTCATATCTCTCTCCTCTTCCACCTCTTTCCACTTTATATTTGAGATGTCAATGAACAATTATTCATAAATGAATAATGAACTTTATATTATCCCCTTTAATTTCAAATTTCTTTATTTTACCTGAATTTCATTCTCTTCATACTTCGTTTGTTTCAACTAATTAACCTTAATATAGACTAATTCGTTTTAATCAATTTTTATTGAAAATGACACCAAAGTAGGATTATATATATATATATATTAATAATAATAATTTGAGCGATAAATTAAAAGTAAAATTTTATTGTTAAATAATTTAAGAAAACATTTAAAAACTTATAATAATGATGAGATATGATTATATATGTGAAAATAAAATAGAAAATCTCTATCAAACATATTTTATTACTTTTACTTTTCATTTCATTCACACTTTTTTTCTTTCAATCCAAACAACTTAAAATTCATCTCATTTTCCTCTTATATTCCTTCCTTTTGTTTTCTTTACTCTTATATTTTTCAAATAATTTTCAGCTCTACATCCATACAAATCATTAGAGATACATTGGAATGAGGAGAGAGAAATAAGTGATAATGATATATCATTTGATAGAACAATAGAGAGACGGAAAGAAAAATTGAATGGAAATGAATTGTAAAAGAAAGTAAAGGGTAAACATTAACCAATCTTTTTACATCACGTTTTGGTGCTTCAAATTTGTCATCATGATTGTTCCCTCCACCCAACAATTAGGCAACCTGCAAAGCCACCACCAAGCCACCGTCCCATCTCCACAACTTTCCTCCACCTTCCATCACCTCCCCTCCACTGCACCCATATTCCGCTCTCATTCCCTCTCGTTCCCCAACCGCAACCAAACCTCCTCATTCCTTCCACCAACACGAGGTAAGGCGTTGAAACAAAGGTTAAGAATTTTTTCCGCTTTAAGCGATTCTGCCTAAGGGTTGATCACATTAAGTTGTTAAGCCTCTGTGTAATCTTCTATCTTATCTTTGACATTCGCTAATTTTGACAATTGCATCATTCAAGCACACACTCCTTGTTCATACAAACAATATTTAAGAAACAACGCTCAAGATAAATCACATTAAATCATTTAGTGAGCAAAAAGATTGGGAAGAAGCATCCAAGATTCCAACTATTGACAACAAAGAAACATAATTGAAAAGTAATGACATGTCGCTTTAATCTATTTTGTCAGAATTTCTGCAACATAGCTAAAAAAATTCTAAGAAAATATTTTCATCTTGCTCGATTCTCTTCAGAATTAACCATGGTGGGCTAGATGGATTGGTCAAAGGCTTCTTAGTAAAAGGTGATATCACAAAAATAAAAAAAGAAAGGGGGATTTGCATTGTGTTCCCTTAAAACTTGATCAAACGATTGTACGTTTTTGAAAAGTCTTCGCAATCGTTGATAGCAGGAGATATAAAGGCAGTAAATAAAATAGACAATAAGCACACAACAATATATCCTGGTTCACCCTCAAACAATTGGGGCTATATCCAGTCCTAGGCTTACCCAAGATTTTCACTATCATGTATCAAGGACTTTTCCTACAACAAGTATTCGACATGACTTCTCCCAATGAGTTTCTAAGGTGTCCTCCTGATGAGTTTCTAAGGAGTCCTCCTAGCGAGTTTCTAAGGACTCATCCTGATAAGTTTGTAAGGACTTCTCCTATGATCTTTTTCAAGAACGTCTGGCTCTACAGGGGTTGTAGACTTTTATAGTGCAATGACAATAAAGTGTTTGATTGAGGTATGACTCTAAGCACTACTTTGTGTTCTAACTCTAGAGAGAAGTGGGTAGATGATTTGACTCTAAGGTTCTTCTCTCTTGGATGATGGAAAGGAATTGACTCTTGAGCTCTCTGGAAGAAAATAATTCAGATGAAAAGTTATAGCTTATTTTCTCAAGTTTGAATATCTTCAAGTCGTCCTTTTATACTTCAAGTGTTTCATGGATCCGTTGAGAGTTGTAACACCCCGTTTTTAATTAAAATAATATTGGTATTTTATTTTGATTAAGATTATATCGTATGGTGGTTTATTAGACAATATAATAATACTTTAATGAAATAAAATATTTTCTGTGATGCTGGGTGTGTTTTATGAAATGGAAGAGAGTTAGGGGGTGAAATTAGGATTAAAAATGGAGACAAGGACTAGGAGAGATTTTAGGGTTTTTAGTTTAGCCCTTGAGGAATTAGGTTTAGATGGTTACTTAAGGATGGGGGCAGCAGCTTAAAAAAAAAGAAGAAAACCGTGTTCTGCTCTCTCTCTCTCTCTTTCAATTTCGTTTCCTTTCCTTTTGTGCACAGTAAGTAGCGATTATTCTTCCTCTCTCAATTTCTTCATCATTACTCGCCTTTTTCTCCACAAAACCCACACCAAATCCCACCTTAAACTACACACGATCGGTAGATTGAAGGAAGAACCTTGATTCAAGTGGAAGGAGGCCGAGAATCAAGAAGAAAAGGGTTTAGGAGGCTTTGTACCGGTGTCATAGAAGGTAAGGGTCTGAATTTACCTTGTATAATTGTAGTATAATGTAGATTGAGTTTAACATGAGGGAAACCCCAACTTCTTTGAAAATTCAGAACTGAGATACTGTGGTGAGTGTTAAAATGTGGTGAGCAAAATTGATTTTGAGCGAAATTGAGGTTTTGGGGGAAAATTGGGTTCTGAAACTGTTCAGGAAGGCTTAGGATGTGTTTCTAGGGGTTATAACTCTCTCTACAAAATTCCAAATTGAGGGAAACCAATTTTGTATGAAAGATAACTCATAGGGTTATGTTGGGTAATATTTTCATAATTCTTGGATTGCTGGTTCAGTACTAGAATTATCTACAAGTTCACTCTGTTTCTTCCCGCAGACACCCTAACAACTTGTGCTGTAGAGAGCATTACTCTCTATACAGAATTCCAAATTGAGGGAAACAAATTTTTTATGAAAGATAACTCATAGGGTTATATTGGGTAATATTTTCATAATTTTGGTATTGCGGGTTCAATACCAGAATTATCTGCAAGTTCACTCTGCTTCTGCTCGCAGACACCCTAACAACATGTGTTGTAGAGAACATAACTCTCTCTACAGAATTCCAAATTGGGTGAAACCAATTTTATATGAAAGCTAACGTATAAGGCTATGTTTGGTAAAATGTTCATAATTTTTGGACTGCTCGTTTAGTACCAGAATTATCTGCAAGTTTTCTATGTTTCTGCTTATTTCTGGGATTTATTCTGGAACCGGTTCTTGTAATTGATGTGAGACATTTGGTGATTTTGTGTTGCTAGTTTATCGGTAGAATAGTGAATGATTTGATAATTATATTGAAGTGTTATTTTGTGCAATTTTGGTGTGATTTCCGTTATGAAATTTGGTGAGAAAATATGTTATATATTTGGGGTTGGAGTGGTCTCAAATTGCATGTTTTAATTTATGAGTTTTTGCACGAAATACACTTCATTAGTCAAGAGGCAACGTGTCGGTTTTCCTCGGAAAACTGGGACTTGTCCCAGAACTGGAGTGGTTCTGGAAGTCTGGAGTGGACTTCATTGGTGGTTAACTGTCTGGAGTGGACGCGGTGATACTGCTAAGGTTAACAATTTGTAGCACATGCATACATTGGAGTCTCACACACTAAGTTTCATGTTTTCAATGGTTTTATGTGTTTGGTGAATTGTTTTGCTGTTGTGGTGAAGTCGTGAAGTTGAGTTATTATTCTTCTTAAAGCTTATAATTTTCCGAAACAATAATAAGAATTGTGAAACTGTCTTGAGAGCAAATATTATAATCACTAAGATTTTAAAGAAAATGTGAAGAGTTTATAAAGCAGAATCTGAATTTTTTACTTGCTATTTGTTATGCTATATTTTATACAATGTAAGTTCTTACCCTTCTGTTGGAATGATGTTCTATGTGACATCGTACAGGTACTGGAGGTAGAGATGTGGCTCATGAGGAGTAACTTCGGAGAGTCTTAGTTTATGTTATTATTATTATAATAAAATAAAGTGTCTGGGTAGATATTTTATGTTACTTTTGCATTTCTATTGAGAGGATTTTATAACCTCTCCTTATGGAAGTTGTTGAATAATTTTCTAAATTATGGCGATGTCGTACTGTTGATGGCCGAAGTGCTTATAAAATTCATTTCTTAGTATGATGAATTTTATTGGAATATCATGGAAGATAAACCTATTTAAATAAGTGATTTTATGCATCTTAGGATTATCTGGCTGGTTTAGAAATTTTATTGGCAGGTCTTGTTATTTTAGAAATGCTGAAAATACAGAGGAAACTCTGCCCGTCTTTTTATATAAATCTTTGGGATACATATTTTGTCTGTTGTGCTATGCATGAAAGGTAAAAATGATTCATTCTTTAAAAACCATATGAACTTATAAATTTTCAAACACAATCAATGTTAATTTTAATGAGTTTTTGTGAAGAAGTGTAATACTCCCTATATATGTTTTTTAAACTCTGATAAACATTTTTAAATAAAACAATGGGATAAAGGGGGTGTTACAAGAGTCGTTGGAGCGTGTAGAGAAATTTTGTAACATCCCGATTTCCGGGTGTCACTTTAGTAACTCAAAAATAAACTTTACGCGGAAAACATGTATTTTTTTTTTCGTTTGATTCTTTTTCTTTTTAAACAAAGTGATAGAAACATGTACATCATATAAACATGTACAGCCTCAGCTGCACCCCAAGTTCACGCGCGCTCGCAGTGGCTCCCAAGTAGTGTGCCCGTAGGCAAATATATACAGATCCAGAAACGTGAGTGATAAAGTTGTAAATACAATCCTCCAGGAGAAAGTTGGCCTCAAGATGGCCTAAGAAAAGACCCCTACAGTCCGACTGACTCTCTGTGATCCCTCAGTAAGAGAACCACACAAAAAGTCATGCGTCGGGAACCTACCCTGTCCCAAAAGAAAAACGAATCAGAGCTCTACACAAAAATATGACTCATACCTAAACCTACCCTCCAATACCGCTCAAGGCTCCTCCTCGTCAGATGAAGATAAAGTCGAAGGTGGTGAAGGTGGTCTCCGGCCACCGCCTGGTCCCCAGCGCACCGAAGGTGGTAGGTTGAAGCTCAGCGTCATGCGTCGTAGAAATCCCTTCGTCAGACGTCCCCGCTCGTCAGTACGGTCCTCCATGACCCTTCCCCGGTACGTCGCCCGATGATCCACAGGATCGATCACCCAATCGGTGGGGGCATGTCGGTCAACCAGCTCAAACCTGATCCCCCCGAGGGAGAGACCATCGAAAACTAGTCCGCCATCGACATCTGGCAGCAGGCCGACCGCCCAAACACAAACATGAAACCAAAGCCAAGGCGCAAGGGTCAAATCACGGAATATAGTAAATATACAAACAACATGTGATAAGGGGTATATATATATATATATATGTGAGAAGGTTTAGATATGTATATATATATATTCCTAGCATGTTATCGGCTCTAACAATAATTCGATAATACAAACAACATACAATTCCAGTCAGAGTGAATGTATGCGTGAAATGCAGTTCAATATGATCCGGATAGTTGTTTGGGATGGGCACCACGAGTCTGCCCTACACCGGCCTAGTGTCGACAACTCTGCTCGGGTGTCGCTTACAAACCCATGCATAATCAGATCAGTCCCAACCACCCTAGGTCGTACCACTCTGCCCGCTATGCCGAAGATACATCCAAGTGTTCTTCGATGAAGGCCGTCCCAACCTTCGTGAAGCCGTCCCAACTTCACCGAGGCCCAATCTTTCGATCGTACAAACCTCGAATGTATGCATGATGCAATATGGTTAGCCAAACATGGAATCGTCCTCGCACGTACGCGTTTAACTAAAAGAAGATCCCAATGTAAAAACCCAAGTGTTTAATGTCGACCAAGACGACATAAACCCCAAAGAAAGAGTACTAGAGTACTCGGTGACCGCCCGTCTTCACCGTAGATCGCCTCCGTGGCTTCCACCAATTCCCAAATAGCTACAAGATTTGTCGACATTTCCCCGTCTTTCGCAATCATAACCCATTTAAGTTCCCTACAGTTTTATTCATTAATAAAAATGTTTCAAGTTGAATTAGTCAAGTTATGAGTTTCATTTTCGAAAACTAAGTTCCCTAAGGTCTCTAGTTTCCAAGGTTCTAATCCTTCTAAGTTTGCCAAAATCCCCCCCCCCCCAAATGTAACCCCCGGGGAAAGTCTAAGTATACAAACAATGGTTAGGTCTCAAACCTCGGGTTTGGACTTGCATAGGGTTGTTCATCCAACCCGAAAGATCAAAATGAATCAGTTCAGTGATTCTTCGCTCCGAAAACGCGTCAATGCGCACAATTTAATAAAACATCAAAATCATAAGTCATGGTAGCAACATAACAATAATTCATCATCATAACCAATATCAAAATAATATACAAGTCGAATTTATCGACGCCTATCATGCAAGTCTTAGCTAATATGTAAGTTGCCCTAACCTCGAGTTGCTCCAGTCTCGCGGTATAGGTTCTCCTCACAATAAAGCTCCGTAGTACCCAAAGTTCCTTCCACTGAACCTTGGAGAAAACAAAGAAGAAATCAAGTCAAACATCATCAATTCGAACCTAACGAAGTTAACTAACGATAGATAAAGCGTATGAAGCTTCGGAGTACAACAATCGAGCACGAGAGGACGAGTTATCGCAAAAAAACGAAATCCTCCCCCCCTCAAACATGCTCTCGGCCATAAGGGAGAAAAGGGTTCCGGCGCTTTTTCTTCGATCTAATTTAATTCCTAGGTAGTTTTAGGGTAAAACTAAGGTAAAGAAACTGTCGGAAAAATTTTAGAACGACCGGGTCGAAATACGACTAGTTAGGGGCATTTTGGTCCAAAATTAAAGCTAAAAAACTCAAAGTTAAAACTTCGGAAATTTTTTTTATGGGAACGTTCACAACGACATTTGTAGCAACTAATCCTAAAGGCACTAAGTTGACTTTTCAATATGTGCGCAAAAGGGTTTTTATACAGTTTTTCAGATCCTCGGCGACTCGATCGAAATCGGCGCACAACGACGAGTGTTCTAGGTTGTTGGGCAAGTATAGATGATGGATCTAAAGAAAAATCGGGAAAATCGAACAGTTTTACGAAAAGCTCGAAACTTTGAGCTCAGAAAGCGATAAAGAAACGCGATAAAAAGAATGATCAGAGGTAAGAATCAAGTAGATTACCTCTGTGCCGTGAAATAGAGACAAACAGCTCGAAGATCGGTCAAGAAACGACGAATTTCTTCCTCCCTCTTCTCTCCTCCAAGCTCGCGGCCCCAATGTGAAGAAATGGTGAGTTTTGTGATTTTTTTTTTACTATTTATAGGAGAGTGAAATCGCGGGAAAATGAATATTTTGCGATTCCGATTTTTGCAGCACGTTCATCGGTCAATTCTAAGCGAGATTCTGGCGATAGAATTCCAGAACTCAAAACAGGTTTCTTGAATTTGAGAAAACGATCCAAAATCGGTGTCAGTTAATTTGCCCCGAAAAACTACTTTTTGCTGTGAAAGTCGGATGACAAAACTTCGTTCTGAAGAAATATTGGAAACATCGAAAGAAATCTGGCATCGCGGATGGAAACTCTGTTAAAAGCTCCGAATAGAAAAAGTCTTCATTCAGTGATTGAATTTAGGGTTTTTAAAGCAAAGAAATTAGCGTCGTCGTACTTCCGAGAAGTGAATCCTATCGTGCGTACAGTCCAGGGTTCCGAAATGAAACACTGGTCGAAGGAAAAATAAAGAGAACATCTTATTTTTCCAAGGATTTGAAATATCGCTTATACATTGCTTTAAGAGCGAAATTAGCCTATTCTGGACACTCTCGCCATAAGGCGGGTGTGCAGACGACTCGCACTAACTCCTAAAACGACTATGGTACTATCCTCAAGCAATTCCTGAACTTTCTTCTTCATAAAACTTTCCCAAACTGTAAACTCCTGTCACGCTTACACCGGTCCTACGCGTGAGTCGGAAATTAAACATTAAATCCAGTTCTGCAAATCCGGGTCTTACAATACTCCCCTCCAAAAAGAAAGTTTCGTCCTCGAAACTCAGGGTTCCGTGAAAAGTCTGGGATACTGTTCCTTGATCTTGTCTTCTAATTCCCATGTAGCGTCTCCCGTGTCGTTGTTTCATATCACTTTCACTAATGCAATCTGCTTCCCTCTCAGTTGTTTCACTCTTCTGTCCCCAATGCTGATCGGCGGTGCCTCAAAAGTCAAATCATCTTTCAGTTCAACGTTGTCTGGCTCGATTACATGTGTCGGGTCTGAAATGTACTTCCTCAACTGCGACACGTGAAAAACATCGTGAATGTTGGAAAGAAATGGTGGTAGCGCAATCTGATACGCAACTGGCCCAACACGGCGAGTGATCTGGTAAGGTCCAATGAACTTTGGCGTGAGCTTCCTTGACTTAATAGCTCGGCCAACTCCAGTAGTTTGAGTAACTCGTAAAAACACATGGTCGCCTTCTTCAAACTCTAGGGTTCTGCGTCGCTGATCGGCATAACTCTTCTGTATGCTCTGTGAAGCTCTCATCTTTTCTCTGATCTGTTTAACCTTCTCAGTTGTCTGTTGCAGAAGTTCTGGCCCAATCAACCAACTCTCCCCATCTTGATACCAACACAACGGTGTCCTACACTTTCGACCATACAAAGCCTCATACGGTGCCATCCCAATGCTCGCATGAAAACTGTTGTTGTATGTGAATTCGGTCAATGGCAGGAGATCATCCCAGCTTCCCCTGTTGTCCAATACACAAGTACGCAGGAGATCCTCTAGCGACTGAATAGTTCTCTCTGTTTGTCCGTCAGTTTGTGGATGATACGCCGAACTCAATCTCAGTTTGGTTCCTAACGCGTGATGAAGAGCTCCCCAAAAGTGCGAAGTAAAATTTGGATCACGATCAGACACAATACTCGTCGGAACTCCGTGTAGTCGCACAATCTTAGCCACATAAATCTCAGCCAACTTTTCCACGTTGTAAGTAGTTCTCACTGGTAGAAAATGCGCTGACTTTGTCAAACGGTCCACGATTACCCAAATCGAATCGTGTCTCTTCTGTGTTCTTGGCAATGCCACCACAAAATCCATGGAGATGCTATCCCATTTCCATTCTGGCACGTCTATACTCTGTAACATACCGGCAGGTCTCTGATGCTCTACCTTAGCCTTATGACGAGTCAAACATGCAGCTACATACTCGGCCACTTGTTTCTTCATTCCCGGCCACCAGAAATTCAGTTTCAAGTCTTGATACATCTTTGTCATTCCAGGATGAATGCTCCACTTGCTCTTATGTCCTTCATCCATGATCAGCCTTCTCAATTCTGGGTTGTTGGGTACACAAACTCTGTCCTTGCATCGTAGGATGTTGTCAGTCCCTATCTTGAACTCCGGGTCTTTCCCTTGAATCACTAAGTTTCTCTTCTCTAGCAGAAACGCATCTTGCAATTTTTTCTCTCTAATCTCTTCCATCAGTCCACTAGCGATTCTGATCATACCGAACTTTAACATTCCCTCAGACGGTGTCACACGGTGTCACACCCAAACTCATATCTTGAAATTGATCCAGCAACTCCAGCTCTTTAACCATCATTGACGAGACATGCATCTTCCTACTCAAAGCATCAGCAACTACATTTGCCTTCCCAGGGTGATATTGCAGCGTAAACTCGTAGTCCTTGATAAACGCCATCCATCTTTGTTGTCTCATGTTCAGCTCCTTCTGATCGAACAAGTATTTAAGACTCTTGTGATCGCTAAATATCGTGAAAGTACAACCATAGAGGTAATGCCTCCAGATTTTGAGCGAAAACACAATGGCAGCTAACTCCAAATCGTGCGTCGGGTAGTTCTTCTCGTGAGTCTTCAACTGTCTCGAAGCATAAGCCACCACTTTCCGATGTTGCATCAGTACACATCCCAAGCCTTGATGTGAAGCATCACAGTAGACCTCATAAGGTTCCTCCGGTTGTGGCAAAATAAGCACAGGTGACGTCGTCAAACGTTCCTTCATGGTCTGAAAACTTGTCTCACACGCTTCAGTCCATGCAAAAGGTTGATCCTTCCTCGTATGTTGAGTCAAAGGTCCAACAATCTTGGCAAATCCCTCAATGAAACGTCTATAATATCCAGCTAAGCCCACAAAACTTCTGATTTCTGTCACTGTCTTTGGTTGTTCCCAAGCCAAAACAGTCTCCACTTTCGCTGGATCCACAGCTATGCCTTCCTTGAGATAACATGGCCTAAGAAGTTGACTTCCTCAAGCCAGAATTCACACTTGGAAGGGTTCGCGTACAACTTTTTCTCTCGCAACACTTGTAAAACTTGGCGCAAATGTTCTTCATGTTCCTTGGCGTCCTTCGAATAGATCAGAATATCGTCAATAAACACCACTACAAACCGATCCAAGAACTCATGAAAGATACGGTTCATGTAGTCCATGAAAACAGCAGGCGCATTCGTCACCCCAAACGGCATCACTAGGTACTCGTAGTGTCCGTAGCGAGTTCTAAAAGCAGTCTTCTGTATATCGTCAGTCTTCACTCTGATCTGATGATAGCCCGACTTCAAGTCTATCTTGGAGAATACGGCAGCCCCTCGTAGTTGGTCCATCAAATCATCTATCCTCGGTAACGGGTATCTGTTCTTGACCGTCGCCTTGTTGAGTTGTCGATAGTCCACACATAATCTAGACTTTCCGTCTTTCTTCTTGACTAAAAGTACTGGCGCTCCCCACGGTGAGACACTTGGTCGAATGAATCCTTTTGCCGAAAGATCCTCTAACTAAGACTTCAAATCTACTAGCTCTGCAGGTGCCATACGGTAAGGTGCGATCGAAATCGGTCCGGTTCCGGGTACAATGTCGATCACGAACTCTACGTCGCGTACTGGCGGTAGTCTAGGTACGTCTTCAGAAAAACATCAGCGAAAATCTCAAATCTTTGGAATACCATGCACCTCTGAGTCTCTCCTACCCTCTAAATCCTTGACGACTCCGCTTCAGAACTAAACGCCCTAAAATCCTACGTATTGTACCCATAAGGAATTTCCCTGAGATCCTAGCTTCCTTATCGACGCATCGGTAAAACAACTTCCTAGCTCAGCGTGCTATTCTAGACCTCGTGTAACTTCTATAGTTAAATCGCGAGCAACTTCAAATAAGGTCCTACTAGGGATAATAATCATAAGATCAAAGTGTAAGTAGTAAACACAAGTTAGGCGCGTCACACTCGCTTCGAAGATAAAGGAGTAAGTTATTCTAGAATAAGAGAACAGTTAAAATATTACCATCGTCCCCACGTTCCTCCTCGTTCAACTCCTCAGCTCTTGCACCCTCCCTGGTATGAACCCTTTCCTCTGCAGCAAGTTGTTTTCCTTTCCCAGCATTCCCTGATGATTCGCCCTTGGGTGCCTTGCAATCTCTGGAGAAGTGTCCCGGTTGGTTGCAATTGAAGCATAGCCTTCCCTTGATCTTGCACCGACTGGCATAGTGCCCGATTTCCCCACAGTTGAAGCATAGAGGTCCCCCGTCTGGACACTTGTTAGTGTAGTGCCCTACTTCCTTGCACCTGTAACACGTCACTATTTTGCCCGAAGTCTTGTTTCCTGTTCCTCCGGTAGCATCATTCCCTTTCATCTTACTATCAGAAGGTCCCCCTTGGAGTGTCTTGCAGTTCACAGCTAGATGCCCCTCTCGGTTTCACTTGAAGCATCTCGGTCCAATCACTGAGCAATTGTTAGCAAAATGCCCAAACTTTCCGCAATGGAAACATGTCACATCTTTGTCACCAACTGGCTTCCCTCTAGTAGCAGCAGTCGTTGGTTTGTACGCTCCTGAGATAAGGTCTCTTCCCTCGGGACGCTGATACGGTTTCCACTGATGGTTGCTCTCCCTTCCGTTGTAGCCTTGGAATCCTGACCTCATCGGTCCCCCAGCTCCTGTTCGGTTCATTCCTCTTTGCTGAGACATTGCTGTCGCCATCAGTCGTTGGTGATGCTCACGTGCAGCCTCTTCAGCGCGCATGTAAGCGTCTTCTGCAGCCTGGTTCATCATTGCCTCTATCATTGTAGCTATTGCCTCCGCCATCCGATTAGGGTCCACCATCCTATGTCTCGTCAAACGTCCAATTAATACTAACCATAAGGTAGTATTAGGCAAACCGTTCAATATGATTAAGTAGTAACGCAAACAACTAGAACGAAAATCGCTCTGCAGACAATCAACTTTTTTACTCTTTGCAGAGTCACACAACCTAGCACAGAAGACCTATTCCTCAAAGACTCCCAAAAGACTCGACTAAGCTCTGATACCACAATGTAACACCCCAATTTCCGGGTGTCACTTTAGTAACTCAAAAATAAACTTTACGCGGAAAACAAGTATTTTTTTTTTTTCGTTTGATTCTTTTTCTTTTTAAACAAAGCGATAGAAAGTAAAGACATAACCCAGCACTAAGTCTAACCGATGTACATCATATAGACATGTACAGCCTCAGCTGCACCCCAAGTTCACGCGCGCTCGCAGTGACTCCCAAGTAGTGTGCCCGTAGGCAAATATATACAGATCCAGAAACGTGAGTGATAAAGTTGTAAAAACAATCCTCCAGGAGAAAGTCGGCCTCAAGATGGCCTAAGAAAAGACCCCTACAGTCCGACTGACTCTCTGTGATCCCTCAGTAAGAGAACCACACAAAAAGTCATGCGTCGGGAACCTACCTTGTCCCAAAAGCAAAACGAATCAGAGCTCTACACAAAAATATGACTCCTACCTAAACCTACCCTCCAATACCGCTCAAGGCTCCTCCTCGTCAGATGAAGATAAAGTCGAAGGTGGTGAAGGTGGTCTCCGGCCACTGCCTGGTCCCCAGCGCACCGAAGGTGGTAGGTTGAAGCTCAGCGTCATGCGTCGTAGAAATCCCTTCGTCAGACGTCCCCGCTCATCAGTACGGTCCTCCATGACCCTTCCCCGGTACGTCGCCCGATGATCCACAGGATCGATCACCCAAGCGGTGGGGGCATGTCGGTCAACCAGCTCAAACCTGATCCCCCCCGAGGGAGAGACCATCGAAAACCAGTCTGCCATCGACATCTGGCAGCAGGCCGACCGCCCTAACACAAACATGAAACCAAAGCCAAGGCGCTAGGGTCAACTCACGGAATAGAATAAATATACAAACAACATGTGATAAGGGGTATATATATATGTGAGAAGGTTTATATATGTATATATATATATATATATTCCTAGCATGTTATCGGCTCTAACAATAATTCGATAATACAAACAACATACAATTCCAGTCAAAGTGAATGTATGCGTGAAATGCAGTTCAATATGATCCGGATAGTTGTTTGGGATGGGCACCACGAGTCTGCCCTACACCGGCCTAGTGTCGACAACTCTGCTCGGGTGTTGCTTACAAACCCATGCATAGTCAGATCAGTCCCAACCACCCTAGGTCGTACCACTCTGCCCGCTATGCCGAAGATACATCCAAGTGTTCTTCGATGAAGGCCGTCCCAACCTTCGTGAAGTCGTCCCAACTTCACCGAGGCCCAATCTTTCGATCGTACAAACCTCGAATGTATGCATGATGCAATATGGTTAGCCAAACATGGAATCGTCCTCGCACGTACGCGTTTAACTAAAAGAAGACCCCAATGTAAAAACCCAAGTGTTTAATGTCGACCAAGACGACATAAACCCCAAAGAAAGAGTACTAGAGTACTCGGTGACCGCCCGTCTTCACCATAGATCGCCTCCGTGGCTTCCACCAATTCCCAAATAGCTACAAGATTTGTCGACATTTCCCCGTCTTTCGCAATCATAACCCATTTAAGTTCCCTACAATTTTATTCTGTTGGAACATGTTGCCATGCATTTTGTCAAAACAACCGATTGTCGAAGCAGATGTCGTGGCATCTGATCTCGTGAAGCTAGGGCATCAGTCCTCAGCTTGTGTTTCTGTTGTGGGCCCTCTGAAGATTTACTGAAGATATGTTTTTGAGTTACTTGAGGAGCAAGTAGCTATTCCAGAAGGGTTTATTTGTTGGGTTGTTATTTGTTGAAACAATCTTTGTTAAAAGATTGGTTTCTATCTTTACTTGTGCAATAAGAAACCGAATCTATCAAGATTGTGTTTTGAATTGCTGTTACTGCAATCTGTTTCTTCAGCCCGTGCCAACCCTAAAGCCCATGCTACCGCTGCTGAAGTCTATAAAAGGATGAAGACCTAAAACATGAAGGTGTCGAAGCTGATAGAGAGAGATCAAGTGTTTTAGGATTTGTTATTTGTGCTTTGTCCTTTGTTTAGTTGTGAATCCTCTTTGCTCACTGATTCTATAAAGCAAAGAAGGGTTCTGTGTGTTTGATTGCGTTCAAACTCTACTTGTTTATTGTGTTAACCAATCACTGTGGCAGTGATTGAGAGAAAGTGAGAGGGGCTCTCATACTTAGGTTGAGATTCTAAGTGGAAATACACTGGGTAGATTAGGAAGTGAACTATGAACTGAGTTGTTCATGAGTGTCTGTAATTCCTGAATCTTGAGATAGTGGATTTCCTTTCTTTGGGTGTAAACCCTCCAGACGTAGGTGAAAGTTTTCACTGAACTGGGTTAACAATTACTGTGTGTTATTGTTTCTGCTGTTAAGTTTTGTTTTACTGTAAAGTAGTTGTCGAACCTCTCGTCCCAGCATTGTGCAGGACAATCGGATCAGAGGGAACCTGAATTTACAATTGGCATCAGAGCAGGCACCATGTTCTGGTTGGGTGAGCTCCAGGGAGTTTGATTCAAGTTCTCATGGATAACAAGGAGGGAGGATCAGTCAATAGGCCACCCATTCTGGATGGTACTAACTATGACTACTGGAAGGTTCGCATGACAGCCTTTCTCAAATCAATTGACAACAAGACTTGGAAAGTTATTGTCAAGGGTTGGAAGCACCCCACTAAGGCTGAGGTTGAAGGCACCTCTACTACTGTTGTGGAAAAACCTGAAGAAGAATGGACCAGTGTTGAAGATGAAGCTGCTCTTGGAAATTCAAAGGCTCTAAATGCTATCTTTAATGGAGTTGACAAGAATATGTTTAGGCTGATCAATACGTGTACTGTGGCAAAGGATGCTTGGGAAATTCTGAAAACTGCACATGAAGGAACTACTCGAGTAAGGATGTCAAGGCTTCAGATGCTTACTACTCAATTTGAAAATTTGATGATGACTGAAGAAGAGACTATTTCAGAATTCCACATGCGTGTCCGTGACTTGTCTAATGCTTCATTTGCTTTGGGAGAACCTATGTCAGATGAGAAGCTTGTAAGGAAGATTTTGAGATCTCTTCCTCAGAAGTTTGCTATGAAAGTCACTGCAATTGAGGAGGCTCAAGACATCGAGAACATGAAGGTTGATGAACTTATTGGCTCTTTGCAGACATTTGAGTTGAAACTGAGTGGAAAATCTGAGAAGAAAAATAAGAGTATTGCTTTTGTGTCAAACACTGATGAAGGTGATGATGAAGATTGTGAGGGTGAAAATCTTTCAGAGGCTCTGGCCATGCTAGCAAGAAAATTCAACAGAGCATTGAGAAAAATTGACAAAAGAACCAGGCCTAATGTCCAGGACATGAAGTTCGATAACAAACCCAAGCCTTCTAATTCACAGAGGAAGACCAAAGAAGAAGAAAGATTTGGTCAGAATAAAGGAGTGCAGTGTCATGAATGTGAAGGATATGTTCATATCAGGTCTGAATGCGCCACCTATCTAAAGAAGCAGAAGAAAGGTATGATGGTAACTTGGTCAGATGAAGACACTGAAGATGAGGAGGAGATATCTGCAAACAAAGTCAATGCTTTCTCTGGAACCATCTATGAGTCTGATACAAGTGATGAGGACATTACAGATGAGGAACTGGCTGAGACTTACAAGATGCTACACATCAAGTGGGAAGAAGCATGTAAACTTGTGAGAGAAAAGCAAAGTGTGATAGAACAACTTGTTTCTCAGAATGAAAGACTGAAAGAGCTCAGCACAAAGCTGAAGGAAGATCTGGAGGAATGGTAAAGTAAGTTTAATAATGCTGATGTTATTGAAAAGGCTAATCTAGTGTTGATCAATGCAGGACTTCAAGAGGAAGTGGCAACTCTGACAAGAAAGCTTGAAGCTACTCACAAATATGTTAGAATGTTGAACAGTGGTTCTGATATGCTTGATGAAATTCTGAAAGAAACTAGCAAGCAAGGAGGGAGTCTGAAGGGAATTGGCTTTGACTATAAAACAGCAAACAAAGAAAATCAGAAAGGTTCAAAGAAGTTTGTGTCTGCTGCAAAACAAACTGAATTCAAGAAGCCCAGAAATTATCAGTTGTCAGATTCATTGCCTCGACATGTACCTCTGCATGTGAAACCCCAGCTTAAGCTTGACAAAACTGTACCTTGGAAGTGTCACTACTGTGGTAAGAATGGTCATATAAAGTTACAGGTTATATGGTTATCCTCAGATGCACGAGAAAAAGCCTGTTCAGATGAGGAAGCAATGGAAGCCCAAGGGTGAAGTCAGATGTCAGGTAGCCTACACGTCCTTCAGAGCATCATCAAAGGAAGATTGGTATTTTGATAGTGGCTGCTCAAAGCACATGACAGGAAACAAGAGCTTCTTGCAAGACATCAGAAGTCACTCCACCAACTATGTTACTTTTGGAGATGGAGCTAAAGGAAAGATCAAGGGAGTAGGAAAACTTGTTAGCACAGAATCTCCTAACTTGAACAATGTGTTACTTGTGAATGGTTTAACAGCCAACCTAATCAGCATAAGTCAACTATGTGATCAAGGATATGATGTGAAGTTCAATAAGATAGAATGTGTTGTGACCACTGATGATGAGAAAGTTGTGATGAGATGAGTCAGATCAAAAGACAACTGTTATATGTGGACATCAGAAGAAAAAGCTCATGTTTCCAGATGTTTGTTAACTAAAGAAGATAAGGTGAATGTATGGCATCAAAGACTAGGACATCTCAACTACAGGAGCATGCAAAAGATTCTTGCAGATGAAGCAATAAGGGGATTGCCCAATTTGAGCTTGAGAGAAGGAAAGCTATGTGGAGAATGTCAGATTGGTAAGCAAACCAAGGTGCCACACAAGATGCTCCAGCATCAGACCACGACAAAGGTTCTGGAATTGCTTCACATGGATCTCATGGGTCCCATGCAGGTTGAAAGCTTGGGAGGAAAAAGGTATGTGTTTGTCTGTGTAGATGATTTTTCAAGGTATACCTGGGTTGAATTTATGAGAGAAAAATCAGAGACTTTTGAAATATTCAAGAATCTATGTATGAGACTTCAGAATGAGAAGGACTATGTGATTGTGAGAATCAGAAGTGATCATGGAAGGGAGTTTGAGAATTCAAAATTCTTGGAGTTCTGTGGAACAGAAGGTATTAGCCATGAATTTTCTGCCCCCATCACTCCACAGCAGAATGGAATAGTTGAAAGGAAAAATAGAACTCTCCAGGAATCAGCTAGAGTAATGTTACATGCTAAGAAGATTCCACACCAGTTCTGGGCTGAAGCTATGAGTACTGCTTGTTACATACATAATAGAGTCACCATCAGGGCAGGGACATCCTCTACACAGTATGAGCTATGGAAAGGTAGAAAGCCGTCTGTAAAATACTTTCACATATTTGGAAGTAAATGTTATATCCTTGCAGACCGTGATCCTAAGAGGAAGCTTGATCCTAGAAGTGATGAAGGAATTTTCATGGGGTATTCTATGAACAGCAAAGCTTATAGAGTTTTTAACTCTCGTACAAGGACCATGATGGAATCTGTGAATGTGACTGTGGATGATGAACCAAGCAAGAAGGAAGAAACAGTTTTGAATGAAGATGATGATGGTGCTGATGTTCCAGCCGATGCTTCAGCAACCGCCCTCGACAATGAGTCAGAAACAAGTGCTGATGAAAAGGAAGACAAATATATCACATCAAACAAAGCTCCATCAATCAGGGTTCAGAAGAATCATCCTCAAGAAAACATTATTGGTAATCTTCAAGAAGGGGTGACTACCAGATCCAGAAGTATAATTGCTCACAGTTGTTTCATCTCTAAGATAGAACCCAAGAATGTTAATGAAGCTCTCACTGATGAATACTGGATAAATGCTATGCAAGAGGAGCTAGAGCAGTTCAGAAGAAATGAAGTGTGGGAGTTAGTGCCTAGACCTGAAGAAGTAAACATCATTGGCACTAAGTGGATCTTCAAGAACAAATCAGATGAAACTGGAACAGTTACAAGGAATAAAGCAAGGCTAGTTGCTCAAGGATATACTCAGATAGAAGGAGTTGATTTTGATGAAACCTTTGCTCCAGTAGCTAGACTGGAATCTATAAGACTCCTGTTAGGTGTTGCTTGTCTCTTGAAGTTCAGACTTTATCAGATGGATGTGAAGAGTGCTTTTCTGAATGGCTATTTGAGTGAAGAAGTTTATGTTGAACAGCCTAAAGGATTTACAGATCCACATCATCCAGATCATGTGTACAAGTTGAGGAAGGCCTTGTATGGCTTGAAGCAAGCACCTAGGGCTTGGTATGAAAGGTTAACTGAATTCCTTGTAAGCAATGGTTACAGTAAGGGTGGAATTGATAAAACTTTGTTTGTGAAGAATGACAAAGGTAAGCTCATGATAGCACAGATTTATGTGGATGACATTGTCTTTGGAGGAATGTCAAACTCAATGGTGGAGCAGTTCGTTCGACAAATGAAATCTGAATTTGAGATGAGCCTAGTTGGTGAATTGAATTATTTTCTAGGACTACAAGTCAAACAAATGGAGGATTCTATGTTCATATCACAGAGTAAGTATGCTAAAGGATTAGTCAAGAAGTTTGGCCTTGAAAAGGCTGGTCACAAGAGAACTCCTGCTGCTACACACATCAAACTTTCCAAGGATGAGCAGGGGGAAGATGTTGATCAAAGTCTCTATAGAAGCATGATTGGAAGCTTGTTGTATCTCACTGCTAGCAGACCAGACATCACATTTTCTGTCGGAGTTTGTGCTAGATATCAAGCAGCCCCTAAAGTCAGTCATCTGCTACAAGTCAAGAGAATTATCAAGTATATCAATGGCACAAGTGACTATGGTATTCTCTATACTCATGATACAAATTCCTCTTTAGTTGGTTTCTGTGATGCAGATTGGGCAGGTAGTGCAGATGATAGAAAGAGCACATCTGGTGGATGTTTCTTCCTAGGGAATAATCTGATTTCATGGTTTAGCAAGAAGCAGAATTGTGTCTCATTGTCTACAGCTGAAGCAGAGTATATTGCAGCTGGAAGTAGTTGTACTCAACTCATGTGGATGAAGCAAATGTTGAAGGAGTATGATGTTGAACAGGATGTCATGAAATTGTATTGCGACAATCTTAGTGCAATCAATATTTCCAAGAATCCCATACAGCATATCAGGACCAAGCATATTGACATTAGACATCATTTTATTAGAGACTTGGTGGAGGATAAAATTGTCAATTTGGAGCATGTTACAACTGACAAACAATTGGCTGATATTTTCACAAAACCCCTTGATGCAATCACTTTTGAAAAATTAAGAGGCAGTCTAGGGATTTGTTTTTCTGATGCATAGCAATCAGCGTGTTCCCTTGTGTTAACGGCTAGTTTATTTTTGGTCATCATTAACTGCCGTTGTGACATCAGCAGAGAAAAGATTGCCTTGTGGTTCACTCATCCTTTAACTATCTCCAACGGGCAAATTGTGTTTTCTCAACCGCTTGTGCATCTATCTTCTTCCAGACTCATCATCTCACATTTGCAATTCTGTTTCGTTGTTCTGTACTCTGTTTGTATTTGCTCTCGATTCATCATGTCTCAAAGTTCAGGAAAGAAGGAATCTGTCAAGGCCAAGATTGAAAGAACTGCTAAAGGAGTCAAGTGTATGGGTTTGAAGAGTGATTCTTCTCAACCATCTTCTGTGTCCAAGAAAGCCCCCAAGAAGATGAGATCAAGAAACCCAACGTGTAAGGTCTACAAATCACAGGTCAAGAACAGCAAAACCCCAAATGTTCCTATCCTTGAGGATGTTCCTGACAAAGAGGAAATCAATGATGAAGATTCTCCTGTGAACTCGCCCCCTGATGTTGTGCCTGATGTTGAGACATCTGGGTCTAAGGAAAGTTCTGCTCAAGAAAATCCTGGAAAGAATTCCACTGCTCATGAAGATTCCGGTGGTGCTACCCAGCCTGATATCTCTATATCATCCTCTTCTAAGGATGCTGATCCAAAGAATGATAACTCTGCGGGTATCAACTCTGAAGAACCAATCCAGGATCCTGCCTCTGTTCAGAACATCTCTGATGATGCTTCTGATGATGTTCCTCTGACTGAGACCTTTGCTGATAGTGTTGCTGCGAGGATGAAGATGAAAAGAAGGATTTCTTCTCCTGAAGTCACTCCTCCTCCATCAAAGAAATCCAGACAGGCCAGTGTGAAGAGTAAGGGAAAGCAAAAGGAAGAAAAGACTCCCACTGAGAAGAAGAAGAGGAAGATTTCAGTTGAAGTTGAAGACTCTGAGTCAGATGTTGAAGTCGGTGTCCAGGACATTCGATCTTCTGAGAAAAAGAAGTTCTCTGGTAAGCGTATTCCTCAGAATGTTCCTGCTGTTCCTATTGATAGAGTGTCTTTCCACTTAGAAGAGAATGTTCAGAAGTGGAAGTTTGTTTGCAAGAGGAGAATGGCCAAGGAAAGGGAAGTTGGTTCTGATGTTCTTGAATGCAGAGATGTAATTGCACTAATTGAGAAAGCAGGTCTGATGAAGACTATTCAGAATGTTGGAAGGTGCTATGAGAAACTTGTGAGAGAGTTCTTGGTGAATCTCTCTGTTGATGTAGGACTTCCTGACAGTGCAGAATTCAGGAAAGTCTATGTGCGGGCTGAATGTGTGATGTTCTCACCTGCTGTGATCAATCAAGCACTTTGCAGAAGTGCTATTGACTTTGTTGATGAAGAAGTGTCCATGGATGATGTTGCCAAGGAGCTTACTGCAGGTCATGTGAAGAAGTGGCCCAGCAAGAAGTTGTTGTCTACTGGAAATCTCAGTGTGAAGTATGCTATTCTTAACAGGATTGGTGCTGTAAATTGGGTTCCTACTCAGCATACCTCTGGTGTTTCTGCAACGCTTGCCAAGTTGATCTACAGGATTGGCAAGCCTATTGCTTTTGATTTTGGAACTTTCGTGTTTGAGCAAACATTGAAGCATGCTGATACTTGTGCTGTGAAGCTGCCTGTGTCATTTCCTTCACTTCTTACTGAGATCATACTGAAGCAACATCCTCAGATTCTCAGGGCTGATGATGTGACTATGTCTCGTGGTGTTCCAATCACTTTGGATCAACGTTTGTTTCTGGAGCCACATGTGCTAGACATTGCTTTACCAACCAGCAGAACATCTGCTCCTCCTGTGACTGAATCTGGCACTAAGGCCATAATTGCTGAATTACTGGAAGTCTCCAAGGCTTTGCAGGAGACAATCAGGGTGAGTACTGCCAGGAAGCTCAAAGTTGATGCGTTGCTACACAAGCTTCAAGAAGAAGAATGTCAAGGTGGTGAGCACAGTGCTGCTGCTACAGCTGCTCAGAAAGCGGGTAATGAAGAGGTGGAAGGTTCTGAAGAAGGTGCAGAAGGGTCTGGAGAGGAGTCAAGTTCTGAAGACTAGTTTGCTCTGATCTTGTGCTATTTTCTTTTGTTTTTGGATGCACCCTTTGCAAATTTGTGCTAAAAAGGGGGAGTAGTTAGTTGGAGTTAGTTGGATCTGCTGTAATGTTTTTTGTTTCTACTGTGAAGTTGCTTCTGATCGTGTTAGTTCTGATAGTGTTAGCTTTGGTTTGTTTAATTTGGAGACAAGTTCAAGACAATGGCTATGTTTGGTTCAAGAGGCGATGTTTGTTTCAAGAGGCATGTTCTGATAGCAGTGTTTTTTTTTTCCTGATGGGAATTACTTCTGAAACGTTACTTCTGAAACGTTACTTCTGATAGTAGTACTTCTGATCATGTGTTGTCAGCTTCTGATGGTAGTATTTCTGATACGATGATGTTCAAGCTGATCTATTTTGGTGTCATCATGTGCTAAGGCTGATTGCACTTCTGGTTGTGTGTTTGTGCTGCTAAGTGGTATGTTCCGACTATGCCTTCTGAAGTATGGTAGTTGGTTGTGTAGATGCATCAGTTTGAGGGGGAGCTCTGACTAAGGGGGAGAATTGTTTCTCTTGTTTTTATCCTCTCTGATTGTGAGTTGTTTTAGACAAAATTTGACAAAGGGGGAGATTGTTGGAACATGTTGCCATGCATTTTGTCAAAACAACTGATTGTTGAAGCAGATGCCGTGGCATCTGATCTCGTGAAGCTAGGGCATCAGTCCTCAGCTTGTGTTTCTGTTGTGGGCCCTCTGAAGATTTGCTGAAGATATGTTTTTTGAGTTACTTGAGGAGCAAGTAGCTATTCCAGAAGGGTTTATTTGTTGGGTTGTTATTTGTTGAAACAATCTTTGTTAAAAGATTGGTTTCTATCTTTACTTGTGCAATAAGAAACCGAATCTATCAAGATTGCGTTTTGAATTGCTGTTACTGCAATCTGTTTCTTCAGCCCGTGCCAACCCTAAAGCCCATGCTACCGCTGCTGAAGTCTATAAAAGGATGAAGACCTAAAACATGAAGGCGTCGAAGCTGATAGAGAGAGATCGAGTGTTTTAGGATTTGTTAATTGTGCTTTGTCCTTTGTTGGTTGTGAATCTGTCTTTGCTCACTGATTCTATAAAGCAAAGAGAGATTCTGTGTGTTTGATTGCGTTCAAACTCTACTTGTTTATTGTGTTAACCAATCACTGTGGCAGTGATTGAGAGAAAGTGAGAGGGGCTCTCATACTTAGGTTGAGATTCTAAGTAGAAATACACTCGGTAGATTAGGAAGTGAACTATGAACTGAGTTGTTCATGAGTGTCTGTAATTCCTGAATCTTGAGATAGTGGATTTCCTTTCTTTGGGTGCAAACCCTCCAGACGTAGGTGAAAGTTTTCACTGAACTGGGTTAACAATTACTGTGTGTTATTGTTTCTGCTGTTAAGTTTTGTTTTACTGTAAAGTAGTTGTCGAACCTCTCGTTCTAGCATTGTGCAGGACAATCGGATCAGAGGGAACCTGAATTTACATATTCATTAATAAAAATGTTTCAAGTTGAATTAGTCAAGTTATGAGTTTCATTTTCGAAAACTAAGTTCCCTAAGGTCTCTAGTTTCCAAGGTTCTAATCCTTCTAAGTTTGCCAAAATCCCCCCCCAAATGTAACCCCCGGGGAAAGTCTAAGTATACAAACAATGGCTAGGTCTCAAACCTCGGGTTTGGACTTGCCTAGGGTTGTTCATCCAACCCGAAAGATCAAAATGAATCAGTTCAGTGATTCTTCGCTCCAAAAAGGCGTCAATGCGCACAATTTAATAAAACATCAATATCATAAGTCATGGTAGCAACATAACAATAATTCATCATCATAACCAATATCAAAATAATATACAAGTCGAATTTATCGACACCTATCAAGCAAATCTTAGCTAATAGGTAAGTTTCCCTAACCTCGAGTTGCTCCAGTCTCGCGGTATAGGTTCTCCTCACAATAAAGCTCCGTAGTACCCAAAGTTCCTTCCACTGAACCTTGGAGAAAACAAAGCAGAAATCAAGTCAAACACCATCAATTCGAACCTAACGAAGTTAACTAACAATAGACAAAGCGTATGAAGCTTCGGAGTACAACAATCGAGCACGAGAGGACGAGTTATCGCAAAAAAACGAAATCCTCCCCCCCTCAAACATGCTCTCGACCATATGGGAGAAAAGGGTTCCGACGCTTTTTCTTCGATCTAATTTAATTCCTAGGTAGTTTTAGGGTAAAACTAAGGTAAAGAAACTATCGGAAAAATTTTAGAACGACCGGGTCGAAATACGACTAGTTAGGGGCATTTTGGTCCAAAATTAAAGCTCAAAAACTCAAAGTTAAAACTTCGGAAAAAAAATTTGATGGGAACGTTCACAACGACATTTGTAGCAACTAATCCTAAAGGCACTAAGTCGGATTGTGACTTTTCGACAATAAAGTTTCAATATGTGCGCAAAAGGGTTTTTATACAGTTTTTCAGGTCCTCGGCGACTCGATCGAAATCGGCGCACAACGGCGAGTGTTCTAGGTTGTTGGGCAAGTATAGATGATGAATCTAAAGAAAAATCGGGAAAATCGAACAGTTTTACGAAAAGCTCGAAACTTTGAGCTCAGAAAGCGATAAAGAAACGCGATAAAAAGAATGATCAGAGGTAAGAATCAAGTAGATTACCTCTGTGTCGTGAAATAGAGACAAACAGCTCGAAGATCGGTCAAGAAACGATGAAGTTCTTCCTCCCTCTTCTCTCCTCCAAGCTCGCGGCCCCAATGTGAAGAAATGGTGAGTTTTGTGAATTTTTTTTACTATTTATAGGAGAGTGAAATCGCGGGAAAATGAATATTTCGCGATTCCGATTTTTGCAGCACGTTCATCGGTCAATTCTAAGCGAGATTCTGGCGACAGAATTCTAGAACACAAAACAGGTTTCTTGAATTTGAGAAAACGATCCAAAAGCGGTGTCGGATGACAAAACTTCGTTCTGAAGAAAGATTGGAAGCGTCGAAAGAAATCTGGCAACGCGGATGGAAACTCCGTTAAAAGCTCCGAATAGAAAAAGTCTTCATTCAGTGATTGAATTTAGGGTTTTTAAAGCAAAGAAATTAGCGTCGTCGTACTTCCGAGAAGTGAATCCTATCGTGCGTACAGTCCAGGGTTCCGAAATGAAACACTGGTCGAAGGAAAAATAAAGAGAACTTCTTATTTTTCCAAGGATTTGAAATATCGCTTATACATTGCTTTAAGAGCGGAATTAGCCTATTCTGGACACTCTCGCCATAAGGCGGGTGTGCAGACGACTCGCACTAACTCCTAAAACGACTATGGTACTATCCTCAAGCAATTCCTGAACTTTCTTCTTCATAAAACTTTCCCAAACTGTAAACTCCTGTCACGCTTACACCGGTCCTACGCGTGAGTCGGAAATTAAACATTAAATCCAGTTCTGCAAATCCGGGTCTTACAAACTTGGAAGCTAGTCATTGGATCAAACGGTCATCTCGTCAGGTGCATTTAATGTCTTTTACTCTTTGATGGATACTGGTTGCAACAATGTGTATCTGTATCAGCAGTAGGTAGCTCCTCGAGTGTTGTTCCAGACCTTGCAAGAGAGAAAGAGGAAACTGATGTTGACGACGTTGTGATCATTTCCTAGGTGAATGTGCTTTCTTAGAGGTCACATGATTTCTTGCACATACTTTCTCTTCTTGATCGTTAGAGGATTAGAATTTGAAAGGCTAAAAAGCACTTTTGGCCCCTGATGTTTCAAGTTTGTGCAAGTTCTGCCCCTACTCTATTTTTATCAATGTTTCTACCCCTTATGTTTTCAAACAGTGCACCGTCTACCCCTTCATCAGTCAAACGTTAAAAACCTAACGGAATGAGCTGATGTGGCTTTTTTTTATATATTTTTTGAACTGCCACGTGGAAATTACAAGTGAAATTAGAAAAAAATGGGCAAGAGAGATTCAAACTCAAGACCTGTAAGTAGCAAAACATGCATTTAACCAGTTCAATTACATGCATAATTGATATATACATCAAACAAAATTAATTTATATCATTTCCTTGATCATCATCAACTTCATATACTCTTCTTCATCTCTCCGATCCACTCAGGAACCTCTCATGAGAAAGCATAACTTATGGAGGGGTAGACAGTGCACTGTTTGAAAACATGAGGGGTAGAAACGTCGACAAAAATAGAGTAGGGGCATAATTTGTACAAACTTAAAACATCAGGGGCAAAAAATGCTTTTTAGCCAATTTGAAAATGTTGCTCCTTCTTCTAGCAACTTCCTTCAAATTCACATGAGATAGACGATGTTGATCTTCGTTTGACTGCAGTCTTCTCCAACGATCCATTTACTTCAATCTTCTTTGCACAACTTATCCTAATGCTCTGAAGTTTCTTCACCTTCTGTTTCTGATGCTTTGTCTCTTCTTATCTTCTCGATCTTTCATCGTTGACGTCGCTTGCAAGTAGTGAATGATATGGTTATAGTGCTAGGGTATAGGCTATGGACCATGAAAACGATGGTGCCGTTAGAGACAAACGGTTCCTTGCACGCGAGGGAGTTTTGTGGATTGATTGTGTGGTCTCCACGTGATAACCATGATTTAGTCATGGGATAAGGATTGACTGCGTGGTCTCCTTGAGAACTTGTGGATTGAATGTGTGGTCTCCACGTGACTTGGGTTGTCTGTGTGGTCCCCTTGTGTTGTTCATCTGCGGATGATCAAGATTGGATCCAAGGTGTGAAGGTGGTTGTGTGATGGTGAGGATGTGCTAACTCTACATGCGAGAATGTGAGACCGAGATTTCATTGTATGATTACCATGAACTGTTTATTTGTGATTTTGCATGGGAACTGACCCTCTATTATGTGTTATCTGTTTGTTATTGGGGGGGGGGGCAGATGTCTGTGACCAAGAGTGCGGTGCGTTCTTGGGAGTTGAGTTGATTCTGAGTGACGAGCACATGGACGAGGCTTGGACGACCGACGCGCACCAGGTCCGCCGAGTATACGCCAGCAATGCTACTCTCCGGTGCACTGACAAGAAAGGAGAGTGGATTGAGTCTCAACTGCTTACGGGAAGGGTGGACTACCATTCGTGCCCTTTCGTTTCCAGACACCTAAAGTGGATTCAAAGCAATCTTCCAACCAGGATTCGGAGTTGGAGTCAGATCCATCTGAAGAGATGGCGGTAGAGAAGAGTGAACCACTAGTGGAACCCAAAGATCTACCGAAGGTTGAGGTGAAGGAGGGGGAACTTCCACCACTACAAGGAGAGCCTTGGAACTTGAAGAACCCAAATGAAGACGAGTTGAAGGCCCAGAGCTTCTTTAGACTGCTAGTAGACCAGTACTTCCATGAGAAGGGACAAATCTACCGAGGTCTGAGGAACCATATGTTGAGGGAGTTTACCGACGAGCCACTACCAGATGACGACTACAGTTCCGATGAAGAGGAAGAAGAGGCCAAGGTATAGGGTTGGGGTGAGAGTCATTCATTTTTCTTTTTGGGTTGAGAGTACCGAGTTTTGGAAGCATTGAACCATTACTTTATTTTCGTTTTGATATTTTGAATTGATGTAATTTACTTTGATTCCAGACATATATTTCATACTATTTCAGTTGGTCAATTGGAAGGTTTTGCGATGTCGTTTATTTTCCCGCGTTTTAAAAATGTTAAGTTTCAAAAGTTTCATAAAATTGAACGTTTGTCATTAATTAAAGATTAATAATTGAATTGACGAAAATTCTTTTTGAAAATGTGACGTTTGGTTTCTGTGTGACACTCGAGAAATCGGGGCGTTACACTTCCCAAAAGCCTGGCTTAGCCTAGTAGCCTATTCGAAGGCCCTAACAAACTTATGTGTAAAGAAGCTATCAAACTTATAAGCTAATGAGTTAAATTATTCTAAATTTTTTTCAACAATCAGACTTATAATATCATAAGCTACTAGGTAAAAATGAAATTAAACGAGATTATGTTGGTTTCTTAGAGTCGGAGAGCCAATTTAAAATCACACTTCAGATTAAGGTATTTAAATACGTCATATATCTATTTCTAAATAGATTTATAACTTTAAATCATTATATAAGTCAATTTGCTTAAAAATATCAATAAGTATATAATATCAAGATATTAAGATAAATTTCTAATATATATACATCATTTGGTAAAATATATTTATACAAATCATATTACAATATACCAGAAAAATACTAATCATATTTATTTAAATAGGTTAGCCTATAAGGCTTACAAGGCTTGTTGAATGGCTTGAACATGACCTTTTTAACTAAATATGCTTTTCAAAAAGCATAAGTCTTGCCTAATTACCAATTTGGCCTGACCTGTGGTAGGCTAGGTCATAGGCCCCTACGAACGGTCTGGCTTATTCACACCCTTACATGCCAATATTGTTGTGATCTTGCGTGCTATTTTACGGGATTTCAAAATGAAGATTGAAGCGATAGGGTGACTAGTCCAGGTTGCTCCCTCACAACCCTAAATCCTTCAACGATTACCCTGGCACATTCAGGTACGCTTCCGCTTTTTATGTTTCATCTTAAATTTGGGTATGAGTTAATTAACAGTGGTTTAGGATTATGCTCCTGTTTTTATATGGCTAAAAAGCATGTGGTTAGGAACAAATCCTTATCTGTAAGAAACCTACATTGTTTTGATGGGAAAGGAACTTGCTAGCTTTAAATTAGTAATGAAGTCATTTATGGTTTTAATTGTAACTGCACTCGCTATGGGGGAGACTTTGGCACTGGCCCCGGGCCTTTTGAAAGAGAATCAAATGGTTGCATCCGTTTTTGAAGTCATGGATAGAAAGTCAGGAATAACAAGTGACACTGGAAAAGAGTTGATGAAGATTGTTGAGGGAACAATTGATCTCAAAAGAATCAATTTCATCTACCCTTCAAGGCCAGATGTGATTATTTTCAAGGATTTTATGTAAGAGTTCCTGCAAGCAAGAGTATAGCCATAGTGAGGCAAAGTGGTTTCTGTAAAAGCTCTATATATAATCTGCTTTATACTTAGATCAACCATGTCTCAATAGAGATTAAATGAATTCTTTATTTTCAATTGAAAAAAACATATTAAATCAAATTGAATATGACAATTTAGTAAATGATTTTGCATCTTACATGGCTTGAAAAATAAATTTAAATAAAAAATTATTTTTACGTAAAATTTTTAATAAGAAAATATTTTTTAGATAAAAAGATTGGTGCACCAAAAAGATTTATCTGCTTTTCGGAATTTCCCTACCAGACTGAAAAATATTTGTTGATTTTAAACTATATGTAATTAATATACAGTTTATCGTCACCGCCTAGCTAGCCTTTTTTTTTTGGAAAAGTCAAAAGATATTATTAACAAAAGCACAAGGGGTGCTTCACCCATGAGTACAAGAGCATCTTATACAAAGATACATAAGAAATGAAGAATAAGAGAGAAAAAGCCAACGATAGTCCTAACATTGCTGTTACAGCTCCCATAACCAGTCCTTACAAAATGCAATCAAGCTAAACTAGCACTGATAATAAAACCCCCAACCCGGGTCTCAGACCCTCCAAATTATCAAAAAAAAAAAAAAAAAAAAAACCCCAACCCAGTCCCCACATATACTATAGTTTCCTTGTCTGAAAGCACCACCGCAAGCAATAGTGTGGATCAGTTTCCCACTCATAAAAAAAAACTTTGAAAATAACAGAATTTCAATTTATCTTTAGCCTTCAACCAAAGCCACGATCTCAATTTTATCTTGACCACAGCTGATTCAATGCAAGGAGCAGCACCATTGAAAATAACAGAATTTCTTAACAGCCAAATGCTTCAAACCGTGGCAAGGCAAATAACTTTCATTCCTAAAACTACATTTTTACTGCTGCCCGCTAACCCGAACTGCAAGAAATGAGAGATGTCATCTTGTGGTAACAGACTAGAGATACCCGGCCATCCGCTTATTACATGTCATCCAAATCGAGTAGGAACAACTACATGCAAAAAATAAGTGGGAAGTGGACTCAACCTATTCACTACAGAGACTACACAACCCACCTGTATTGACAGAATCTGAACCCCTCCTTTGATGAGGTTGTCCATTGTTGGTAGCCTTTGTAAACCCAACTTCCATGCCAAAGCCGCGACCTATGATGGAACCAGATTACTCCAGATACCTCTGTAAAAGTGCAGACCCAAGCTGCCATCTCCCACAGCTGCATCTCCCCTTCCTACAACTGCAATTAAGTTGTATGTTTACTTGACTGAGTAAGCACCAGAATTTTCCAAGGCCCAAAACCAGTGATCAGAATGGCCTTTTGCTACTGAAATGCCTCGTAGGACCTACAATAAATCATCAAGTAGCAATTTCTCTCATTCAAAAAGAGGTCTCCTCCATCTTAATTCCCAATCCCACCCATCACCCCCCCCCCCCCCCATTTTCCCATCTCCCTTATACACTCCTCTTTTTGTTCAGATACTAAAAAGAGCCGCTTAAATCTTGACTCAAGACACTCCTTTCCCACCCAAACCTCCTTCTAGAATTTTGTGCTATACCCTTCCCCCACCCTCTTCCTTACGCTCCCCACAAACCAACTCCCATATTTCCCTCCATAACAAACAACACCTAAATCTCTCCACCATATAGATCCGGTTGAAAACATTCCACATTATGCAACTCACTCGCTCTCCCATACTTAGAAGCCAACACCCTCACCCACAAGCTTCCTTTCTCAAACAAAAGCCTCCACCTCCATTTCCCTAACAATGCTATGTTAAAATTTTCAATGTCTCTCACACCCAGCACCCCCCCCCCCCTCTTTTCTTTTGCTTCACACACTCAATCCCAACTAACCCATGACATTTTTCTCACATTTTCACCCCCTCCCCACAAAAAATTTCTCTGCATTATCTTAAGTTTGTTAGCAATAGAAGTAGGGATTTTGAAAAGAGAAAGATAGAAGAGAGGTAAAGAGGTAAGGACCGAGTTTACCAAACAAATGCGACCGCCAAAGGACAAACTCTTCTGTCTCCAAAGGGTCAATCTCTTCTGAAATTTATTTTGCACCATAACCCATGTTGATAGCCTCCTCGGATTCGCCCCCACCTGAATGCCCAAATAAGTAAAAGGAATAGACATTATTCTGCAATTCAGCATTCTCGCACACCTCCTCACGGTTTCCTCACAAACAACTATACTCGCCAGCTTGCTCTTAAAGAAATTCACCTTCAAACTCGAGATGAGCTCAAACCATCTTAAGATCCCCTTGATTGTCCACATATTTGCAATAGACATGTCGCCAATAATTAAAGTGTCATCTGCGAATTCAAAGTGAGAGATCTGAACACCACCCTCACCAACAACATACCCTTTGAATAACTCCTGGTTCACTGCTCTCCTCACAAGACCTCCCAACCCTTCAGCCACAATTAAGAAGAGAAAGGGAGCAAGAGGGTCTCCCTGTCTCAACTCCTTTTCCCTTTTGAACTTCTCAATTGGGCTCCCGTTAACCAGGGCTGAAACGGAACTAGAATCCACACAACATCTTATCCAACTAACCAGAATCCACACAACTTCTTAGACCTTTTAGCTTCCTCTACAATCTCGTTCGCTATTACTACCCCATCTAAGCATATTCCTCCCTCCTACAAAAGCCAACTGATTTTCCTCAACTACAGACCTAATAACCTCCTTAAGTCTCACAGCGAACACTTTAGCTATGATTATATACAAACACCCTATAAGAGATATTGGTCTATAGTCTCCCAATCCCTTCAGAGCATCAACCTTTGGGATTAAAGCTAAAATGAAGGGTTCCCATCTACAGGCAGCTTTGCATTCTCCCAAAACTCAAAAAGGACCTACAAATATCACTTTTTAAAATATGCCAATTAGCCTTAATGAACTTAAAATTAAATCCATCAGGGTCGGGGCATTTACTGTCATCACATTCCTAAACTGCACTCTTTATTTCTTCCTCATCAAATTCCCTAACTCGTGACTCCTTATCCCTCTCACTCAAAGATTTGAAGCTTAATCCATCTAAATTTGGTCTCTCCCATGCCGACTCTTTAAATTTACCTTCAAAAAACAATTTTATTTCCCTTTTAACCACTTTGGATCCTTTGCCCATTCATTGCCCACGGAAACCCCATTAGTTGCATTGAATCTCCTTCTCTTATTAATCACCGCATGAAAATACTTTGAGTTTGTGTCCCCATCCTTAATCCACCTACACCTAGACTTTTTCCATAAAATTGTCTCATTCACTTTTGCAACCTTCCAAAATTCTGCTAATTATTCCCTTCTTCTCTACTTAACTTCCTAATCAACTAAACCACTATCTTCCAATAAGTCTAATTTCTCTATCTCAACAATTATATTATTGATTTTAACCTTAGGATCCCCAAAAGAACCCTTAACCCACTCTTTAATTCCCTTCTTTAGCTCCTTCAACTTTTCCTTAAACACAAACGCTCCCCAACCATGCACATTTACTCCCCCCCAACATTTTTCTACAACTTTTGCAAAAGATGGATCTTCCTGCCAGCAATCTAACACTCTAAAGGGTTTAGGACCCCAATTTACATTTAAGTGTTTCAACACAGTGGACAATGATCAAAGATTGACCTATTTAGCACTGACTGAGAACTATTGGGCCATTGACCTAACCACTCCACTGACAATAAAAACATATCCAGTCTACTCTTAGCACTCCCTCCCGACTTATACCAAGTGTATTTCCTATTAAACATTGGTATATCAACTAGTTCCATGTTTTCTATGAAAGAATTAAACTCCTCAATTTCCCTAGATCTTCCAGAGACACCAACATTTACACCCTTCGGTCCACTTCCCTAATTGCATTAAAATCCCCTACTAAACACCATAACCCGTCCCCCATACTATTTTTTAAGCCCATCAACTCATCTCACAACCTGCTCTTCCCACCCATGTCGCACGGAGAATAAATATTGACAATATGACACAAAACTCTATCCTGTCCCCAATAACCCTTCACCCCCAAATATCTTTTACCCATGAATGTGTCTATCCTAGTGAAAATACATTTCTGCCACAGGCACAATAACCCTCCAGCTGAGTTGACTGCCGGGTTCATAACCCACTCACAAGAGTCACATCCCCATGCCCCTTTTCATTCCCCATCTGATAACCTATCTGTTTTAATTTCTTGAAAACAAGCGAACTCGATTTTTTCCTTAGAAATTAGCTCCCTAATGTTTCTTCTTTTTGCCCCAACCCCCAACCCTCTTATGTTATAGCTTAGGATCCTCATGGAAGACCACTCACACCCCTACCCCCTTCTGCGCCAATGAATTTATCTAATTCATCGAAATCCCTCTCTTCCATCTCTATCATCTTTTCAAATATACCCTCTCTAGCTATTGCTATTATGAGAAATACCAAGTTGTTCGCCTAGCTCCCACAATTTTACAACATACCCATTTCCCAAATGATCCCAAGATTTATTATTACCAACTGACAATATAGAATTAGACACAATATCACTATAGCATAACTGAAGAATACTCACCTCCCTAAAGCCCGAAAATTTCCTTTTTTTGAACCCATCTTTTTTCCTCATTTTCAATATTGAGCTAGTTACCTTTTTTCTCTTGCTCTTACCCCTTATGGATTCCAACTCTGTGTCTTGGTTTACGGTCACCGTTCTGGAGCTATCAGATTTGGTCTCCTCAGTAATGCCAATTCCGTACTATTCTCTTTCATATTCAGCTTATTCAAGTCTCCAAGCAGCGGGGGTGAAGATGTGAGGAAAATATCTTCGGTAAAGTGGTCGGAGGTTTGTAAACCAAAGGATGAAGGAGGGTTGGGCGTGAAAGACTTGACAATCTTTAATAAGGCACTACTAGGTAAGTGGTTGTGGCGGTTGAGAACTTAGCCCAATTCGCTATGGTGTCGTGTTATTCTGGCTAAGTATGGTGAGGGGGGCAGCGTGCATGTTTCTGCTTGGTGGAAGGGTGTGCAGGACGCATGTGGAGGGGAAAATGGGTGGTTTTAGGAGGGTGTGCGGAAAGAAGTGCGTTCAGGAAATCATACAAAGTTTTGGTTGGAGAATTGGTCCGGGGTGGGTGTTCTGAGGGAAAAATTCTATCGGCTGTATAATATATCGCGGTTGAAATGGGCCAATGTTAGTGAGTGATGTGGGGCTTGGAGACAAGGAGGTTGGAACTGGGACCTTAAGTGGCGTAGGCCGCTGGTTGGTAGGGAGCTGGGATGGCTGCAAAATTTAACCCAACAGATCAATGGTGTTCCGATCTCGGCTGGTGTCCCGGACAAATGGTTATGGCATCCAAGTGTGGATGACAGCTATTCTGTTAACTCAGCTTTTGTTTTTTTGCAGGTACCCTTGGCTCAGCCACCTGATCCTATCTTTAAAACCTTGTGGCGGTTTGTAGGATCTTCCAATGTAAAGGCCTTTGCTTGGAGAACTTGCTCAAGCGGAAGGTTATTCACTCTCCGGAAGCGGCTACATGCAAGTTATGTTTGCAGGCAATGGAAACATACTCCCATTTGTTATTCTCCTGTCCACTGGTTTATGATATAAGGTGTGCTTGCTTCAAGTGGTTAGGCTACACTTCTGTGTTACCATTGGATCCTAAAGCACACTTTTGGCAATTTCAGTTTGGCAGAAATACGGTTCAAAATCAGTGTTTGAGTTCAATTTGGCTGGCAGTGCTTTGGTCGGTGTGGCTCCGTCGTAATGAAATTACTTTTAGATCAGTGGAGGTTGGTTTATCTAACATATTGGATATGGTAAAGCTGAAGTCCTGGCAGAGGGGTAACGCAGGCCTGGGAGGTTTTGGAAATTCATTATATGAATGGTTTACAAGTCCTATGATGTGTATCCAAAATTGCTAGCAGTGCAAGGGGGCGAGGTGATTATTAATGTTGATTTGGGGGCTGTGTCTAAGAAAAAGTGGCGTTTTTACTGTGCTTGGTGCTGCTATGCTCGTGTTCAACTCAATTGTGAGCTGCCTATTGGATTGTGTGTGACTGAAGCATTTCCTGGTTGATTCACGCATGTTACTAGTTAGCTAAGTTTGGACTTGTTATAGCTAGGTTTGTAAAAGCTTCATGTTGGTGTGTGTTAGCAGTGATCTGTTTAGTTCCTAATTTTGGCATATTTTTGGTTTTCTCAATTGTTTGTATTCGGGTTGGAGTACCCCTTGTACTCTAATATCTAATACAATTTTGCGTATCAAAAAAAAAAAAATGGCCCCTCCTCCTACAATACATTCGAGTGGGCCATCATCCCCAAATAGACTCACATACTGTTTATCCATTAATTTGTCCAAAATTCAAATTCTTTTTGTTTTTCGATGCATTTTTTTATACATATTTTTTTATAAGTCAATGTTAGTTGTTAGTAATATTTGAATTTTTTTTTTAAATGAGTAATATTAGAAAAAATGAAGTTTATAAAAGAATAAACAGGTAATTCCGGCTTTACTCGATATACATTGAAAAAGTGATCCTCATTCACCTTTGATGAAACGGTGATACACATAGGAATCTATCAAAATCTATATATATATGTAAAGCACACTTGTGTTTTTTTAAGCATTAAATGTGTATATGTACAAGAGACTTCATCATTGTATTAAATACAAAGATTGAATTAAAATAATAATCTACATTAGTTTTTTTGTAAGCATGATAATCCACATTAGTAAGTTGGCATATGAGGAAGTAAGGATTACGAAACTCACAGAAATGAAAAGTCCCCAATAATGGTTAAATAAATAAATAGATTAATATGTATAATCAACATACAATGAATAATGTACTCCTAGAATGTATTTGCATTTTCTGATGTATTTGCATTTTTCTTTTAATGAAAGGTCAACGAATTGAACTCGCAAAAAATTATGCTACATGCATATCCATGAACATGTAACCGACTAAAAAAATTTAAGTATTAGTTATTAGAAAATAATGAGATTATAATCTGAAATCGTGTGACATACCGCAACTCTAAAAATTTAATAAAATAGAAATGTTTAAAGCCATTAACTAATTAAAAAACAAAATTATAAGACAATAGTGAAGGAAATAGTGACTCTTCTTCTATTTAATATATTTCTTATATTTATAAAAAAATTATAATTTATAAAGATCTTACAATCAAAAAATACAGTTAAAAACAAATATGTACATTTGAGTTTATATGTAAAGGAGACTTGGTCCCGGTAGGATAGCTCAAGTGGTAAGAGCTGGGGACATATGAGTTGGATAGCGGGAGGTCCAGGAATCGATTCCTGGCGAGTGCAATTTATCTTTCCGTTGTACCAAAAAAAATGTAAAGGAGACTTGAGTTTTACATTAAATATATTAAACCATAAAAGAATAAATATTTATTTGCATTTGACAAATATTAAATATTTATGTAAAATTATTTAAGTTTTGAATTTTACAAATATTAAAAATTAAAATTATTTTAAAATTGAAAAATGTTGCTACAAGTTATTTAATATTAACTATAACATATATGTGCATTATTGAATTTTTTTTATCTATGATATATTAATAAAAATTACTCAAGAAAGCATAATAGAGAAAATAATAATGGTCAAAGTTGAATAAATGTTTGTTGTGAGAGGCCTGGTCTATCCACTTAACGTGATCGTAGAGTCTCAAGAAATTAGTCTCATGGCTATCGGCTGTGAGAAAACACTCTCAAACCAAATAAGTTGAAAAAAATGAAATTCACAAGATAATATTTTGGGTTTTTTATTTTAAAAAGATTATTTAAGTTATCACTTATTATAATTCAAAAAGTTAAAATTAATTTATTCTTCTTGGTCTTGATATGTCACACCAAATGGCTTTTCCAGGTAAAAAAAATATAAAAAATGATATTAAAACTTATTTCATGACATTAAATACTTACTACTTAACATTTTTTTAGTAATTTAAATATTACAAATTAACTTAATAATTTATCATATTATTAAATAATTAAAATTTTTAATTGTTAAAATTATTTTATGCTAATAATTAAAGTTGAGTAATATTAATTATTTACAAAATGAACTATAATAATATTTATTGAAATTTCTTGACATAATATTTTTATATTTATAATGAAAAATATTTTAATTTGAATTATTTAACTATAATTTTTTTATATAATATTAAATAATATTTTAAGTAAGCCCGTGCATCGCACGGGTATGATATTTATTATATATGTAAAGGAGACTTGAACTTTTTTGCATTGATTACCACATTTGTATTAAATACATTAGATAATAAATTACAAAACTAATAAATAACTACATTTACTTTATTATTCATTATATTAATTAATAATTTTTAAACCTTTCAATTTCTAAATTAAAAAAAACTTTTCAATTTCCCATATTTTAAAATAATTTTTAATAGAGATAAAATTTTAACTATTAATTATAACTTGAAGACAAATTTTGAATAATTATAATTTAAATTGACTAACTTTACATTAATAAAAATATATAGTAAAATAAATTTTACATTTATAACTAATTGTAAAAAATTTCAAACTCTTATATATTAAAATTAAAATTAAAATTTTTATTTTAATTATAATCATAACTTGATGAATTTAAAATATTAACCAACAAAACTTATTACTACATTTTACGTATAAATAAAAAAATTAAGTGCTAAAGTTAGATACAAAAATAACACGAATTAATATCTTTTAAATAAAAATAAACATGTTAAATATTGAAATTAGTTAATGGTTGAATGCTTTTCCTTACTTGGCTTTTTCCCATTGGGTTTTGCCTAGCAAGGTTTTAATGAGGCTCTATGGGATTTCGTTTATGCCATTTTGTGGGATGGTGGTGGGTTTATTTTGTTCGGCCAACTTGTTCATAGGTCGTTCGAGTTCAGTTCAGATTGTACTTGCTTATCGCTTGGTTTGCTATTGGCTCAAGCGCTTCTATTGATAATATACATTTCATTTTCAAAAAAAATCATATTAGAGTGTTGAGAAATATCTCCTCTCAATATAGGTACAATAACATAGGAATTTACTTTTAAAATCTGAAATGGTTATGCATGTTGTTTAAATTGACTATAATGTAGTTTTTTGTTATTTTATAATATAATTTTAAATTAATTTGTGATTTTTCTTAATATTGATTGTAATAAATTTTTTTTAACGTAATGATAGTAATAAATTATTGATGAATATTTTATGTTATTAACTATATTATTAATTTTTTTTGAAGAATAAAAAATTATTGAATTAAGAGAGCCAAAGTACAAAATCATAGTGCCAATTGCTTCAAGGATTGTTCTATCCAAGAACATAGAGATGAGGGATGTTACCCATAGTGAGAGGATCGTGATGTGAGAATCTAGAGAGAGTGAGAGCGTAACCGCTTAGAGAGAGAAAATAACTGAATTTCAAGCTTGTATTTCTCAAATGAGCTAAGAGTCCCTTACAATTGGTAACCGCTCACTATTTATAGATTCAAGGTTTGGGCTTGGCGCCCTTAACTTCTCCTAATGGGCCAGTTGGGCCTCCTGGGCGAAGGCCCAATTCCCTGGTTCACTCGTCACCCCAAGCTGGCGCGCCTGGGCGAGGGACCCTAGGGTCTCGCCCAATCCACAAGTCCACAAGACACCGAGCTCGAAGCATGAGAGCTGAGTGTGTCTTTTAAATAAAAAGCAGATACAAGGCGACAATCACGAGTAAGTTACCTAAAGCCAAAACCTAATGAATTAAAATAATTGCCAACATGGCTTGATAGCTAGAGCCTAAGACTAATTCTTTGATTTTCCCGGCGAATTCCTTTGATCCCATGAGTCCACAAGTTGGGCGACAACGCTCGGATCCCTCGCCCCGTTCCAGCAATGATCGTCGTGGGCCAAGTCAAGTACCTCCACCCTACTATCAATCTTGACCCCCTGGGTGTTTTTAAAAGGGTTACTCCTGTGGGGTTAGTGGGTTCGGAAGATCCCTCGGAAGTAGCTGACGTCGACCTTGGGGATGCTGTGGAATAAGAGAAGAAGACATGATGTGTTAATTTATTTTGAAAAATTGTAATGCTACTTCTTTTTACTTTGTTTAATTGTTATCGTTGTACTTCCATCTTTTAATTAACCAGTTAATTTTAACTCCCTACGTCTGTTTTAACACCCCCCACGTTTTCCTCACTCTCTTCTGCACCCCCTTTCAGTTTCTTTTTTTCTGAATTACGTTCAACGACATTGGTGGTGTGCTGGGTTTAACTAGGACTTTTGCTCAGTTTTTGAACTGAGGCTTTGTTCACGCCATATTTCTCGTAAGATCAGGCGTGACCTGGTCAGCTTTGCTTGGCGAGGACTTATAATCGCTCGGGTCCCAATGGCCATATAGGTTGCTCGAGACTTAGCCTAATTAGGTTCGCTCGCCCATATTTCGGGGAGGTTTTATGGATAAGAAGCTGATCCGCACACATCGCCGACGAGTGACGATAACTTGCGTCGGCTTTTCCAGAGCGATCCCAAGACATCAAGGTCGTGTTGGGATCGCCACCTTCAGGGAATTTTTCCCACCAAGCTCTTGCCGCAATTCAGTGTGATTGAAATGGATGGATACAATTTTTGTATTTTCAATCAGACGTTATAGACAACAAACTCCCGAGATAGAGAACAAGAACGTGTCTTTATTTTTACTATTTGGGCGTTATTTGCCAACAAACTCCCGAGATGGAGAACAAGAGCGTGTCTTTGTTTTTAGTTCATTAGCTGCTCGCCCTTGTGCCAAGCTGGGCTTTCCCTTAAGCTTCAACTGTAATAGTACCTCAGACTCGCCGCATTCCAACATGGCAGTGGAACTTGACTTTGCTGTAGCACGCTGCTTCATTGTCGCCTCTCTAATACGAGCCTCGTCCCGCGTTTCAGATAGCAAGTCTAGTTCCACTGCCATGTTGGAAGGGTTCTCGCCTTCATACCGCGGTGCCGCCCTCCAAGAGCTGTTGTCTATCTTGACGGGAAGCATGGCGTCCGTGCCATAGGTCATCCTGAAAGGGGTCTCCCCCGTTATCGAATGTTGTGTTGTGTTATAAGACCAGATCACCACCACAAGCTCGTCCAACCAAGCTCCTTTTGCTTCGAAAAGTCTACGCTTTAAACCTCGCAGAATCACCTTATTAGCTGATTCTGCCTGCCCATTGGTCTGAGGGTGCTATACCGAAGATAATCTTCTCTGGATACCCATTTCTTCACAGAACTCCCTCGCCTGATTACTTGCGAACTGCGTTCCATTATCTGAGACAATCGCCCTCGGGACCCCAAACCGGCACACGATTCTCTTCTAGTAAAAGTTTACGGTCTTTGCTTCAGTAATGCTTGCTAGGGGCTCGGCTTCTACCCACTTGGTGAAATAGTCCACCGCCACGAGGATGAACTTCATCTGTGACCTGACGGTTGGGAAAGGCTCGACGAGGTCAACTCCCCACATGGCGAAAGGCCATGGCGAGCTGATCGTGGCTAGCTGCTCTGGCGGGGCTTTGGGTAAGCCTGCGAACATTTGACACTTTTCGCATTTCTTTACAAATTCCGCGCAATCTTTCCTTATCGCGGGCTAGTAAAATCCCGCCCTAAGGACCTTGCTCACCAGGGATCTCCCTCCTATGTGGCTGGCGCAAACCCCTCCGTGAACCTCCGCCATAACGTTCTCATTTTTACCGTGTGGGAGACACCTCAATAGGGGCGAGCTAAATCCCCGCCGAAAAAACGTCCCATCAAGCAGTGTGTAATGCCCTACTTCTCGCCTTTCCTCTTTTGTATACTTCACTACTCCACTTGGCTCTCCCGCCAAGATCTCCACGATGGGGTCCATCCAAGTCTTTTGGTGGTCAACAGAGGCTACGAGCTCTCCTTCTATGCTTGGATTGGCGAGTGTCTCCTGAATCACACTTCGATTATTTCTGGGCTTCCGAGTGCTTGCCAGTTTTGCTAGGGCGTCTGCCCTTTGATTTTTTGTTCTCGGCACGAACTCGACCACTACCTTCTTCAATCGACTCACCAGGAGCCTAACGCGCTCCAAATACTTCATCAAGGCCGGCTCTTTCACCTGGAATACTTCATTCACTTGGTTTGCTACCAACATCGAATCTGTCCTTACCAGCAAACTATCGATCTGAACCTCGATAGTCAACTTCAAACCTGCAATTAAAGCTTCATATTCTGCCTGATTATTACTAGCTTTAAACTGAAACCTTAGAGACTGCTCTAGTATTAACTCCCCAGGCCCTTACAGCGTGACCCCTGCTCCACTCCCGCTCTCATTTGATGACCCATCAGCGAACAACGTCCATTGCGTGTTTACAAACCATACTCTGACAGTTCCACCGACCACGCGACGAGCCTTCCTGATAAGTCCGGTTTCTGTAGCACCTGTCGCAAAGGTAGATCAGTTCTTACCTTTACCTGAAAGCTTTGGAAGTAAGGCCTTAGGCGCCTGGCGGCAACGAGTACGGCAAGCGTCGCTTTCTCTATTTTTTGGTATCTGATTTCCGCCCCCTGGAGCGTATGGCTTACAAAGTAAACTATTTTCTGTTCACCGTTAATTTCTTGAAGAATTACTGAGCTGAGCTGATTACAAATGTAAAGGGAAACCTTGGATGGGCTTCGATAGAACGGGCGGTGCAGACAACATCTCTTTAGGGAGATTGAAGGTTTCCTCGCATTCTGGACTCCACTCAAAAGCTGTGTTTTTCTTGAGACATTTGAAGAACGAGGCTGACTTGTCGCCCGAATGAGGGAGAAACCTAGAAAGGGTCGCGATCCGCCCCGTCAGGCGCTGCACCTCTATCACACTGGTTGGGCTCTTCATTTCCTGAATTGCCTTGCACTTATCCGGGTTGATTTCAATACCCCTTGATGTTATCATAAAGCCTAAGACCTTCCCACCTTGTATCCCAAAAGAACATTTTTCCGGATTGAGTCTCATGTTATGCTTTCGGAGTCTGCCAAAAGCTTTGAACAAGTCCTCATGATGATTGATTCTTAAAACCGACTTTACGATCATGTCATCGACGTAAACCTCCATGTTCCTTCCCACTTGATCTTCAAAAACTCTATCCATCAGTCGTTGGTACGTCGCCTCGGCATTCTTTAATCCAAAAGGCATCGTTTGATAAAAATAATTCACTCTGGCGGTCATGAAGGCTCTCTTGTCCTCATCTGATGGGTGCATCTTGATTTGGTGATACCCTGAATAGGCATCCATCAGACTTAGCAGCTCATTAGGACACGCTTTGTTCAGATCCGTGTAGTCCACACACATGCGCCATTTTCCATTTGCCTTTTTCACCATCACCACGTTCGCCAACCATGTCAGATATTTGATTTATCGAATAAAGTCTGCCGCCAGCAATTTGTTAACCTCTTGTTGAATCACTTTTTCCTTTTCATCGCACATTCGCAGCGCGTCTGGGTTATTGATTTGACGCCGGGATTTAATGCCAGCCTGTGGCAAATGAAGTTTGGGTCTATTCCAGGCATGTCTTTGTGACTCCAAGCAAAAAGATCCAGATTTTCACCTAATATTTTTGATAACCTTTGTTCTTGACTCTCAGTCAACCTGGTTCCAATTTTGAGGATTTTCTCGCCAAACTTCAATTCCTTAGTTTCTGCGACCGGCGTGGGCCTGTTGACTCGCCGCTCGCCTCTCGGATCTGGGTCCTCCTCCGGCACGTCGACTTCGTTACATCGGTGACCTGTCGTAGCACTCTTTTTCCCATACCGTTCCACCGCGTTGCAATAGCATTCCCTTGCACTCTTCTGGTCCACAACAACTCTTCCAATTTGCCCATTTGGTAACGGATACTTGACCGCCAGATGTGCTGTTGAGATCACGGCGCACAGACGGTTCAAGGTGTTCCGACCGATTATCATGTTGTAAGATACCACCGCCCCCAGGACTAGGTATCTCACCTTCAGTGTTTTGGCGTTCTCAAATTCACCAAATGTAGTATCAAGGTCGAGAACGCCCCTGACCCATACTTGCTCGCCTGCGAACCCCACAAGAGTTCCCGCGTAGGGAGTGAGGTCTTCTTCTTTCCAACCAAAACGTTCAAACGCATCACCGTAAATGATGTCCGCCGAACTTCCTTGATCCAGCAGCACTCGCTGAACATTGAGTAGGTTGACACGTTGTGGGACCAAAATCGGATCATCCAGGTGTGGCTTTACTCCGCAGAAGTCCGTAGGTGAAAATCTAATGTCCCGGTGTAAAAAACCAAAAGGAGTCTCCGTGACCGCGTTCACCGCCCTTGCGTATCGCTTCCTCGCTGCACTAGTGACTCCACCTCCACCAAATCCTCCCGCAATCGTGCTCACCTCCTTAGTCGTTAAGGCCCGATTTCTCTGAGGTCTGATTGGTTCCCCTACCGCTATTAATCGCTCCACCGCGTGCAACAAATCGCGACATTCCTCTGTATCGTGGCCTATTGTTCGGTGGTAAGCGCACCATTATTCTCCATCCGGCTGCTCCAGGCAGTGATTAACGTCGCGGATTAACCATTTCCAATTTCTGTGAGCGCTCGGTGTCTCGAATGTCAACAGTTCATCTCCCGATTCATCGTGTCGCCTTCCGTATGCACGACGCAATGATGAATCGCTTGTGTGTCTCTGCCTTTCCTTCCTTTGTCGATGACGTGCTTCCATTAAGCTTCACCAGGGAACTAAGAATTCGACCAAAATTCCAGAAAACCGAAGAAAATTGCACGGAAAATCGAATTTATCTCAACCAAATCACAATCCACGTATCCGGGAATCGAAATCTACCGCTCCCCACAGACGGCGCCAAATGTTCTATCCAAGAACATAGAGATGAGGGACGGTACCCATAGTGAGAGGATCGTGATGTGAGAATCTAGGGAGAGTGAGAGCGTAACCGCTTAGAGAGAGAAAATAACTGAATTTCAAGCTTGTATTTCTCAAATGAGCTAAGAGTCCCTTACAATTGGTAACCGCTCCTTATTTATAGATTCAAGGTTTGGGCTTGGCGCCCTTAACTTCTCCTAATGGGTCAGTTGGCCTCCTAGGAGAAGGCCCAATTCCCTGGTTCACTCGTCGCCCCAAGCTGGCGCGCCTGGGCGAGGGATCCTAGGGGCTCGCCCAGTCCAAGGATGAACCTGGGCGCTATGCCTAAATTGAAACCATCCCTACATATGAAGGGGTTCCTAAAACCAGCTACTGAGTGCAGAATACAAGTAAGGAACTAGGAGTACTAAACTTTACACCCTGAGCAATTTTTTAAAATTCCCTATTCTCTTCTAGCAGAACCCAAATAGGATCATGACCCTCACAACCCAAGTTTGCCAACTATTAATTATTAATTGTCAACTTTTCATTTTCTTATACAAAAGAAAAATTTATTACGTAGTACTTAAAAATAGTTAGAATATTAACTATCAATCATAAATTGAGGGAAAAAAAATTAAGAAACATATTTATATGTAGACAATATTAATAATTTAAATTAAATAGTAGTAAATATAAAATTTATTAATGAACAATCTAGAAAAATAGTTTCAAAATTAAATGAATGTCTCTGGAAGATATTTACTATTAAATATACTACATGTGTGTTTTATTTGAAAAACATAGTAGTAAAAATATTTTCTCAAGAGCTAGTGCTAATTTTTTGTTTCAAGCATTGGAGTGCTTATATGTACTAGTGCAGAATGTCTTTCCCATGATTGTGGTACTCTTTTTCTTTGCGTGGTTTTTATCCCATTGGGTTTTTCCAATTAAGGTTTTAATGAGACTCCTTCTTGGGATTTCGACCATGTCATTCGGTGGATTGGTGGTGGGTTTTAGCACAACTCAGGTTTCTTTGTTGCTTTTGTTTATGGACTGGGCGAGACCCCCGGGTCCCTCGCCCACGGGCGCTGGCTTAAGGCAGGAATTACACTAGGGACTTGGGCCCTTGTCTCGAAGGCCCAACTGGCCCATTAGGATGATTTAGAGGCACTAGGCCCAACTTCCCCAACTATAAATAGGGAAAGGATGCCAATTGTAGAGGACTCTTAGCTCATTTGTGCAATAATAAGCTTGAAATTCAGTTACTTTCTCTCTCTAAGCGGTTACACTCTCATTTCTCTCTAGAAATCCCGCATCACGTTCCTTGCATCTTAGGTACTATACCTCATCTCAATGTTCATGATGGAACATTTGGCGCCGTCTTTGGGGAACGGTAGAATTTGATTCCCAGACTACGTGGATTGTAGTTGGGTTTGAAGAAGTTCAATTCTCCGTGTGAGTTTTCTTTAGTTTTTAGTTTTCGCTCGAAGTTTTTCGGTTCACTATTCAGGATCGATGGAAACACGTCGTCGACTTGAGGCGCTTGATCCGTAGTGTTGATGATATACGACAGAGGAATGATTACTTGCAAGAACAGCTAGAGTATTATCGTTCCGAGCAACAGGATGAAGGGGAACGCGAGGCGGAGGTCGTTGCTGAATTTGAGCCAGATAACATGAAGAATATTGTACTTGAGACATACAACGGGAAAGCTGATCCCAAAGAGCACCTGTTATACTTCAACACAAAAATGGTGATCAGTTACTCTTCGGACGTTGTGAAGTGCAGGATGTTTCCAGCTACGTTCAAAGGCAAAGCCATGGCCTGGTTTACCACGCTACCCCGGGGATCCATCACTAATTTTCGGGACTTCTCATCAAAATTCCTCGTCCATTTTCCGCCAGCAAAACCAAGCAGGTAACGATCGAGGATCTCTACAACGTTCGCCAATCTGAGGGCGAGACTCTGAAGCAGTATGTAAAACGATTCAGCGCAACATCAACCAAAAAATGAGGAGTCAGAGCCGCACGCCTGTGCGCGTGCCTTCAAGAACGGGTTGCAACCGCGGAAGCTGAACAGCAAATTGAGCCGCAAACCGGCTCGGTCCACGGCGGAGATCCGGACGCGAGCAAACACCTACATCCTGGACGAGGAAGATGATGCTTTCAAGCAAAGGCGCGCGAAAAAGGAGAAAGACAGCGAGCTGGGGGACGCTTCGCCGGAAGAAAAACAGACTAAGGAAAGGGGAGAGAGCAGCAAAAAGCGAGAGAGGAAGGTAAGGACAGGAGAAAAGACTGCGAAGGAGCCATTATATCCTAGGAGAGAAAACTTTGAGCACCGCAGACCGTGGCATCAAGCTGACCCTCACCGGCGAGAAGAGTCGGGAAAGAGTCTTAACGCCCATCTGACGGAGTTGCTTCGAGAGGACAAGGCAACTCACGCAGTTGAGGAAGGCGAGAAAGAGGCCAACCCGCCCCGAGTGGCGTTGGATAAAACAAAGTGGTGCGAGTACCACCGCTCGGCCAACCACGACACTGGAGATTGCTTTACCCTGAAGAACGAGATTAAGAGGCTCATTCGAGCGGGACGATCGCAGATGAATGACCGTGGCGAACGGTGGAATGGAGAGCGACAGCAAGGGAACCGGTACAGAAGGGGTCGTCAGCGGGATGACTGCAGGCGAGACGACTGCCGACGCACGACAACCGCTGACAAGAAGGAAACACTGGCCACAAGGAAGAAGGGGGCGGAGGAAACCTTTAATAAAGACCTTGAGCCGCCAGTTGGTACGATAATTACAATTGCGGGTGGATTCGGCGGGGGCGGAGATACAGCGTCGGCGAGGCCAAGGCACGTGAGAGCAGCGACATTAGTGCAACAGTACGAAACGCCATTCGATTTCCAGCATCCAGATATTATGATATCGTCGGCCGATTTCGAAGGAATCAGGACGCACAAAGACGATCCGGTGGTTGTGATGATAAGGATCAACAGCTTTAACGTGCGACGGGTTCTTTTGGACCAAGGGAGCTCCGCTGACATCATCTATGAGGATGCTTTTGATCAATTAGGATTGACAGACAAAGACCTGATGCCCTATACAGGAACGTTGGTAGGCTTCTCGGGCGAGCAAGTTTGGGTACGCGAATATGTGGATTTGGACACAGTCTTTGGTATCGACGATAACGCCAAGCTACTCCGTGTAAGGTAACTTGTATTGCAGGTTGTGGCATCCTATAACGTCATTATTGGAAGGAACACACTCAATCGCCTCTGCGCAGTAATCTCGACGGTGAAATATCCGCTGATAAGTGGAAAAGTGGGAAAGATTGTAGTTGACCAAAGGAGGGCGAGAGAATGCTACAACAACTGTCTCAGCTTGTATGGAAAGAAAGGAGCTGGCGAGGGGCACAAGTGTCATGAAGTTGAGATCATCCAAGGAAATCAAAACAGGCAATGGGGGTCAAAGCAGGGGGTCGACAAGAGGATGGCAAGACCATGGAGCGGCGCAGGATAGGTCAGGGAATATGGCAGGACGGGTAAGGACGGGCAGTTTACGGACGCTCGTGCAGAGGAGCGTTGGGCAGGTGTGGTCGCAGACTTAGAAGCGTACAAATTCAGCAGGGGGTGTTGGCGATCGAGCCCAGGCTCACGGTTAGTCAAGAGAGACGTTTAGAGAAGCTAGTAGAGGACAACTTTGACCTCTTCAGCTGGAGCTCAAAAGACCCAGAATTCTGGGAGCTGCCGATGTTCAGAAAACCGAGTCTCTCGAGTTCGGGGCGATATGAGGAAAAGGGAAAGGGAATCATGATTCAAGAAATGGACCGGCGCATCGCCCAGCAGGTCAATGGCGAGAAAAGAGGTGATGAGGCGCGCGAGTGGTCTAAGGACAAAAAGAGGGCGAGGAGAAGGAAACCGGTGAGTCGTCGTCGGGGAAAAGCAAGAAGAGAGTCGAAATATTGGAAGCCTGTGGGTACGGTAGTTTTTAAGCCAGAGATGTCCAAGCACGACAGGCAGAAGGGCAAGATGGGAGAAGTTCCTCACCACCACGAGGCGGGCATGGAAGGAAGTCAGCTCAGAAATAACAATGAGTGGCTAGCGAGCACGTCTGGCTCGAAAGATGTGGTGATGGGGATGATACTTTGACCAGAGTGGCTGGGAGCGGAAGCGCGTGGAAAGCAGGACTAAGGACGCGGCACAAGAAGCAAGAACGAGGACACCGGAACAAAACCAAAATTAAAGACCAAAAATAAAGATGCACTCTTTTTCTCCGCCACGGGAGTTTTTTAATGAGGCATCCCTCCTATGTAAAATTTTTACAAAATCAAATACAAAAGGATATTCGCAAGTAATACTCCTAGCTGGACTACTATACGATGGTCGCTCGGTGGGAAAAATTCCCCGAAGGTGGCGATCCCAACACAATCTTGATGTCTGGGGATCGCTCAGGGAAAGTCTGACGCGAACCGCTGCTACCCAGATAACAATTCAACTAACATGTCACGTTCGCCCGGTGGGAAAAATTCCCTGAAGGTGGCAATCCCAACACGACCTTGTTGTCCGGGGATTGCTCTGGAAAGTCCGGCGCGAATCGCTGACCTCTCGTTGGCGATGTGTGCGGATAGACTCCTTGCTCAAGGGCGGAGAGTCAATCCCAAAATGTCTCCCCGAAATATGGGCAAACGAGACCTCCCCGAAATATGGGCGAGAAAAAAAAAACTAGGCATAAGTCTGGGTAAACCTATATGGCCATTGGGTCCCTAGCAATCGTAAGCCCTCGTCGGGATAAAACCGGCGAGGCCGCACCTGCTCTTACGGGAAATATCGGTGCGTGGAGAAAGCCTCAGCCCCAGGCTGAGCTAAAGTCCTAGTTTCGATAGCACACATTCAAAATCGCTACACGATCACAAAATGCAAAGCCCGAAGGGCACGAGGGCGCGAACGAAGAAAGAAATAAACAAACAAAATGGCAGCAAATTTTCACTAAATAACGTCGAGCGATATACTTACAAAAAAAAAAGAGAAGGAAAAAAGGGTAAAATAAATCAGTACAAAATATTCACATTACATTAACATCTTCTGTTTCTCTTGCATTTTCAGCAGCCGCGAAATATGCAGCATTGAAGCCTGGGGGGTTGTCCGGGCCGACCAATCCATGGGGAGTGACCTTCTTGAAAGCTCTCGTCCCGCTATGGTCAATCCCCTCATAAAGGTATTGAACTTGAGCTCTGGCAAGGAAGAAGTTGCGACCACGCTCTTCCACGGCCTCGGCAGCAGCCTTGGCCGCCAACCTTACCCGGAGAGTCTTGGCCGCAGAATCCGAACAGTGTTCCGCATCCGCAATAGCTTTGGCCTTTACTTCCAATTAAGATCTAGCCTCAGCGAGGGATTCGTTCGCCGACCCCAACTCACTTTGAAGGAAACCAATCTCTTTGTCCTTTATGAGGCAAGCAGCGCTACACGCGGCTATCGCCTCGACCTTTTCCCTCAGTTTCTGCTGCAAAACGTCCCGCTCGTCCTCCAGTTCCTCCGCTCTACCTTCAACAGCGGACAAGTCATCCTCGCGATAACTCATCTCGTTACCCAAATTGTTCAATTTGGTCACTTGACCCGCTACCTGAGTCAGCAACTTGTCACGCTAGCCATGTGCTTTAAGTGTAGCGTGGCGATAACCCTCAGCCCTTTGGCGAAGCTCTTTAACTTCAGCGGCTGGGGCTGAGTCCTGTAACAGCTTGGCGAAGAGACACCCGCACGCAAAAGGCTTGAAATGGCTTCTCGCGCCACACCGTCAAGATCAGGATCCTTGGTTCCTCTCATATTGGCGAGGAACGGATCGGATAACATGAAGTCGACAGGGGAGGGCCGCTGACTTGGAGAAGGGCACATATGCTCGTTAACAATCGGATGGCCAGCGGCAGAGGAAGAACGTTGAAGCAGAAGCAGGGCAGCGGGGGTTTGGTCTCCACTGCCGGGACTCATGGTGGGATCAGGGGAGGCCCTAGGTGGGCTTGCCCCGATTTGATGACATGAATGATCGGGAGAAAGGGTCGTTTGAGGAGCACGAGAGGGAATATCTTCAGGAGCATTTTGATCGGCGATGACTTCCTCAGAAAAGGACAAGGGCTCCCCATCGCCTGCAGGATTTAGCTTTTCTCCGCCCACCAGGTCTTGGCGAGGCGCATATGTCTCGCCAACCCTGAGTCTCTTGGTTTTCTCTTTCTTCTTTTTCGACTTCGGAGGCGAGGAAGGCGCTACCCTTGATTTTCCGCCTACGCCAGGGGCGACCTTTTTGGATTTTTGGTGTTTTCTTGATGGGGAAGGTTGCTCAGCCTCACTGGTGGACATTGGAGCCGTTTTGCCCATATCCGGTGGAGGGATGGAACCCGGTACGGGCTTGCCAGGGATGGAGTCTGGTGTTGGCTCTCCAGACCCCGTAGCAACGACGTTTGTGTCCGCCACGGTCGTTTCAGGAGGGGCTGCACCAGATTTTCTGGTTCGTTTCTTTAGAGAGGAAACGGCGACCTCGACATCAGCATCCGCGACAGCGCGTTTCCTTTTAATCCTATAAGTACTAAAAGTGGGAGGAAACTCAAGCGAGTCGGCACCTAGGGCGCGCTTGAGCGCGACTTCAGTAAAGTTCAACCCTCCTAGAAAGGAGCGGAGGGTGTTTTTGCGAACGGCTTCAAGCAGCTGTGAACACTCAAGGATGGGAAGCACAGCGAAAAAGCCAAGGATGGCTTTATCTTCATCACTCAGCGATGTGTCGGACGACGCCGGGACATCGCGAGGACTCTCAGTCCAATAGAAGGGAAACAGAGCAGTCCCGTCCCGGCGAGTGAAAGCTTCAGGGTAGGAGGGATGTACGAGTATGCGGAAGTACCGGCGCCCAGGTCCCTTCTTGACGTTGCTCTTGTAAGGGTAGAGGCACTGCCAGGGACGGCGGACCTCCAAGCCCCGGCCGGTGATGAGGATATCCTCGAAGGATTTCTCGCGGCAAAGCCCACCGGCCTGGCGGGCTGACTCGGCAATGGACTTATCGGTGGATTGCTCAGAAGGTTGGCAGATGGCCTCCTGAGTGGGCTCTTGAGTTGTGGACGGGGGCAAGGTGGCGAAGATTTGATGCCAGAAAGCGTTCTTTTCATTTTCCGAAAGAGGAAATCCCCGGGGGGGGGGGGGAAGGTTAACCATAGGAGTAGATGCGGGAGCAGTGCTGCGGGATCGAGAGGATCCTTTGATGCGGCGTTGGGAAGTCATCTTGCTGAGAGGAAGGATAAGGGTGAGAAAGAAAGGGGGTGCTAGTTTGTCAATTTCAAAAGATTGTGGGAATTCCGGAAGTGGTGAATGAGTAAGGGAAGGGGGTTTTAAAAGTTGGGGTAAGCAACAGTTGGGAAGTCGTGCCTCATCATGGTAGAGGTGGAATGATCACTTAAAGGAGTGTGACGCGGATTTCGGGAAACGAAGGCAGCACATTAAATGAATGGTCACATTAAATGAAGGAGTGTGCCTCATTATTGGTTTGATTTCAAACTGTCAGGATTTACCACGATTTGAAGGGACGTTTCAAAGATAGTGGTTGAGACTCCCTGGATTCGCTGACCTTTATGTCACCTCAGAGCACCACGTGAGGCGCAGGCTTGGCACATGTCAAAAAGTTACGATTCAAGGCACGTGCGCGACTACGGTGGGGCGAGCAAATCCAGCCTCATCGCCACAAGCTCGCTTGTGGACTCAAGTCGCCGGGGGAGCGTGACGAGGCGCTCAGAATTTTAAATTTTTAAAGCTTTAAAATTACCAAGCCATGTTGGCAATTGCTCTTTATTACCGTGCTTTATGATTAGGAATTGGATGAAATTTAGACAACTCCAAATGACAAATAAAAAATTAAATGGTTTCATTTATTCCCCCCTTATATAAATAACGAACATTTAGCCACTTTCTTTCATTGACAAACTTACTGAAGAAATGAATTCCAAAGCATTCCTCTTTCTAGTTATGTTCTTGGCTTCTAGTCTTCTTATCTCAGCTAGGGTTGCACCCGAACACATAAAAAACCATGGTAAGTTTGTCAAGACAAGTTTTAATTTTCACCATTATTTATTATTGTTATGAGTTCAATTTTACCTTTTTATTTCATTTTTCATGTTAATTATTAGGATAACAGAATTGGATTGGAGAACAGAACTGGATTGATCTTTTATTAGTTTTAGATAATTTCCGCTCAATCAAAATATGCTATAGCTTGTTGAAGCACCTAAGAATTTTATATTGTTATTGACAACAAGAAATACTAATAATAATGCATGTTTTATAATATGATGTTTAAGTCACTCTTAAAAAGTTATTATATGAAAAGTTAACTAGTTTTGTAGAAACTAATAAATTTATGAGATAAGTGACTTAAAAAAATACATCTAAATAATCGGTCCCAATAGTTGAAAGATATTATTTAAACCCCTGAGATTGAGAATTCAATCCTTAAAAAAAATGACTCTTGATAATATCTGTAGTCTTTGTTTTCAAAAAAAAAAAATTAGTCTTTACCACAATCGGGTTAAACAAGATACCACAAATTAAACACTTGTGGTTAAAAAAAAGTAATGTTTTTTTTCCGAGTGTTTCGTTGTATTTATTCAAATGGATCCTGCACGGAAACAAGGTCTACACCATCTATTCATGCAAGGCCCAAGAGATAGACACATGAAGTCGGGCTGTTAGACACTAAGCATGACTAAAACTAATTGAGAATTGTTATTCGGACCCCCCGACAGCTATTTACACCCTGTTAAATTCGTAAAATTCGAAAAAACTCTTTATAAATTTTTTTCGCTCGCACTGTGAAAGTGCGACCAAAACGCACTTGATTTCTTTGAACGCACTTTGAAGGTGTGTCCATCACGCACGTTCAACGTGCGTTTTGGTCGCACTTTCACAACGCAAGCGAAACGCACTGATTTCTTTTTTTTTTTCCTGTTTAATATCCGGAAGAAATTTGGGACTGACACTTCTTGTTAAAGTTAATAGGACCATTCTGAGCTCAAATATGCAGTCAGAATCTCCAAATTCTTACACCTTCTAGTAGTCGCTTTAAAATCAGGAGCGGTGCGGTTTGGAAAGTTTGAGAATTTTTTGTCTCGGATGCGAAGTCGACCAACTGCAAAGTTGAAGAGAAAAATCTAACGATCGTAACTTAGCACCTTCAAACACCTTCTTTGAAGGTTCTAAGATTTGTGTAATTTAACCAAATTCCTTCATCTGATATTTTATTTTGAATTTCAAACATTTTTTATCCCACCATAAATCTCCAAATATGCTAACTTGATTTACTATGGAATGTCATAATTTTTAAAAATCATCTGACATTAGTTCTGTACAAATTTACAGCAATTCGCCATTTAAAAGTGCGTTTACTTCGCACTTTGCACGTGCGTTAACGACGCACTTTTAAAGTCGTGCATTTATTTGCAGAAAATAAATAAAAACAACAGTAACAACTCCCTACAGTTGAAAATTTTGAAAAACGACATAAGATAGAGTTTGTGGTCGTGGTGGTGGTGGCGGTGGTAGTGTTGGCGGCGGCCATAGGGGTGGCGGTGGTGGTGGTGGGTGAGAGTAAGAGAAAAGAGCTAAGGAGTGAGGAGGGGGTCGGGTTTTTTTTATATTTTTTTTCATTAAGGGTATTTAAGTATTTTTGTACTTTTTCAGGAGTCTGAATAGCCGCGTGGGTCTGAATAACAATTCTCAAACTAATTTAAGAGTTTGTTTGTTATCTTATGTAGGACAAAGATAGTATAATTTATGATTGTATTACTGTTTATAATGAAATTTTAAATACAAAATTCGAACATACACTATATAATTTATATTAAATTAACACAATTATAATAGTTAAACTAATTCAAGAGTTTGTATCGTATATATATGATCCATAGTCTGAAATATTGTCTGAATCATTGTATAGAAGTGACCATGGTGGACTAAGCCTTTATTTGTTTTTCTTTTGTGATTGCCATGTTAGCTGTAACACCCTAACTTTAAAGTACTGAAATAATACTTTATTTTATAAGAAGATTACTTTTCTATCGAAAACAGAGTTTATAAAACTTTGCGGAATAAAAACTTTACACGTAAACCCTTCTATTTCAAATATTTACATCATTTGAAAGTTGTGCCAAATACAATTATAATACATTAAACCCCTTGAAAATATAAGTACTTAAACTCCATAAAGTGTGCAGACCCGCATTGTTACCATGATCCGACTACTTAACTTGAACTGTGATCTAACCTCCTCTGTAGAATCTGGAATGTCATAACCCCAAAGCATAGTGATTAAAACTCAGTGACAATAGTAAAAACATTTACAACAATGACATTCCAACATACCCGTGTGGAAGTTATGAAAAATCATCTTTCAAACACATACAACACATGCATACACTATTACAATTATCTATATCACATTTCAAAAGTTCTTATTCGTATCTTGGTTATCACATTTTAACTTAACACTCAGGATTTGTCTTTTTACTGGCCCCCTTAAAGTCACCAGGTTTGCCCCGTAGTGTTGTAATCTTTCTTTTCACTTTTTACTCTACATTAAGAATTTGCCTTTATACTAGCCTTCTTAAGGTTACTAGGTTTTCCCTGCAATGTTATGGTCTCTACATTCAAGATTCGTCTTTATACTAGCTCTTGATGTCACTAGGTTTGCCCTACAATGTTATAGTCCCTACTTTTAGGTTTCGTCTTTAAACTATCCGACTAAAAATTGCTAGGTTTGCCCTGCAATGTTATAGTCTTTCTTTGCTTATGCAGCATATCTTTCTTTACTTTTACTTGTCATAAGTCATGCCTTAACATTTGACATACAAGTATAGTCATTTCCTTCATGTGTGAATCTTAACACGCATAACATACAACAATCACTCATGTACGGTTTTAATCAAACGTATAAATTACTTATACAAGATAATTATATGATCATGCATATCATAGTAATATACAATATGACTCACTCAATCTTACCAAACATCCATATCATGAATATATTATCATTACCCAAGTCATCCAGTAAGGTTATGAGACAACAGGCATATTAACACATATAACTCAATCAATTCACAAACTCAACTCAAATATTTGACTTACCTATCTTTTTCCTCATGACATGAGTTGAGTTAAACTAAACCTAATTGGATGATACCTATCCTCCTAGAAATCTAAGAAAGAGTTTCATTTATGTATCTCACTTAGAACTTAAGTCAACACCTCATGGGCGGGACTAAATCTTTAATGCAAACTAGATTTTGCTGAATTTCCTATGCTGACATCTACTAAGTAAATTAGTCATAACTCAACCAAAATAGATCGAAATAATGTGATACTAGTTCCAAACGTTTCATTACATCTATGAGAAAATTTCATATCAGATACATATTTTCCAGTTGCAACTTTTTAAGGCCTAACCGATCTGATCTTTGTAGGGAAACGGAATTCATTTAACAACTTGATTTTTGGTCACTAAATTGGGCATAACTAGAGCTATACTTGTTCAAATGATATGAAACCAACGGGAAACTTTCGTTAACCGAAAGGGCTACAATTCTTATGAAGACAACTTGTATGAATTCGGTCATTAACACAGCTCGAAAAAGGGTTCTAGAGTTCGTAAATTTCTGCCGAGTTTTCATTCTAAAAGCCCTAACATTCATATCCATTAAAATCAAGAAAACCACACTCACAAAAGGAGGTTTTAGGGGTTCTATTGTTACCTTAACCCTCTTGAGAAAGAGGTTATCAAGTTCCCAAGCTCCTCATGATCCGGTTCCTCCTTAGAAGATTTTCCATTGATCTCATTAATCCTCTTCCTTTCTCTTTCTTCAAAAAAAAAACGGCTACAGTTCGAGGTTAATATCTCCAGTTCTGGATATTTTGTAGACGATTCGAACAGTGATAATGAAGGTCTATGTGTCCCAAAGCTTGTGTCCAAGCTTGAGCTCAATCCAGCTGTGAGCGAATCCATAAACGATAATTTACTGGGGCTGGTATGTCTATGGCCGAAAATGACTTCTCCTCTCTCTTATTTTTCTTCTAAACCGTATGTATGTATCAGTTGGAGGATTAGGGTTTCTAATTAAATCTCATAAGGTTAATTACTACAATACCCCTCGTTCATGCTTCCATATATTGCATTTCATTCTCAAACTTCCTAAAATTAGGGTTTAACCCTCTAACTTCCATTAAATAATCATTCCTTAAATTCCTCACCACCTCCTAACTTATTTTTAAAAATGAAAACACTATAAATAATTATAATTACTTAGATGTAAAATCTGGGGTGTTACATTAACCATTATATAATGTTAATCAAAATATGGAGATAAACATCATTTAAGCTATATACGTGATCGATTACATTATGGGTTTAATTTATGTGAGCCAATAAAATTATACTTTTTTACACAGATATCATATAATATCTTGAGATATTTTTAGTATTTTTATTTTAATTCATTTGAATATTTTTTTTAAGTTTTGAATATATTTACAAGTTGTGCATGATTATATAATTTCACATTTTGCAGATAAAGTTACACAGATGGGTCTTCTTGGTGAGTGTGTTGAAGCTGGTCCGAAATATTGTTGTGTTGTATGTTGTGGCTACATCAATGGCTACATATGTAGTTATTGTCTTGCCTGTGTGGAAAAGTGATGAAAAATTTCCTGCTACTAAACAAGCATGTTACAAAAAGATTCATGGTATCACACTAAAAAAGAAGCACCATGGGAAGTGACTGTAGTAATGAATAAGAGAAGTAACTTTTCGCTCTAATGCTAAATGAATAATGGACTTTACATTATCCCCTTTAATTTCTATTTTTTTATTTTACCAGTATTTCGTTCTCTTCATACTTTGTTTGTTTCAACTAATTAACCTTAGGGATTAAATATGATTTAGGTTCCTGCTATGTATGGTTATTGATCCTTGCAACATATTTTCATAAGTTTTAGTCCCTGTGAAACCTATGCATTATTAAATGTTCATGTATACTTTTTACAAGAATTAATATATGAACACACATTCCACCTCTACACCTTTATACTGTGTTTGTTTGTGTGAAAAATTGATGGCAGGAGAATCTAGATGGAAGGGGAAATGGAATCTTAATGTGTTTGAATTCTTTCAAAGAGGAAGAGAAAATGGAATACTTATAAGGTCCAAGGCTACATTTTTTAAAAAGCAGAAACAATCCTTCGATTAAATTAATATAGATTAATTCGTTTTAATCAATTTTATTGAAAATGACACCAAAGTAGGATTTTATATATATATATATATATATATATATATTAATAATAATAATAATTTGAGCATTAAAAGTAAAATTTTATTGTTCAATAATTTTAGAAAACATTTAAAAATTGTAATAATGATGAGATATGATTATATATGTGAAAATAAAATAGAAAATCTCTATCAAATATATTTTATTACTTTTACTTTTCATTTCATTCACACTTTTTTTTCTCTCAATCCAAACAACTTAAAAGTCATCTCATTTTCCTCTTATATTCATTCCTTTTGTTTTCTTTACTCTTATATTTTCAAATAATTTTCAGCTCTACAACCATACAAATCATTAGAGATACATTGGAATGAGGAGAGATAAATAAGTAATAATGATATATCATTTGATAGAACAACAGAGAGACGGAAAGAAAAATTGAATGGAAATGAATTGTAAAAGAAAGTAAAGGATAAACATTAACCAATCTTTTTACATCACGTTTTGGTGCTTCAAATTTGTCATCATGATTGTTCCCTCCACCCAACAATTAGGCAACCTGCAAAGCCACCACCAAGCCACCGTCCCATCTCCACAACTTTCCTCCACCTTCCATCACCTCCCCTCCACTGCACCCATATTCCGCTCTCATTCCCTCTCGTTCCCCAACCGCAACCAAACCTCCTCATTCCTTCCACCAACACGAGGTAAGGCGTTGAAACAAAGGTTAAGAAATTTTTCCGCTTTAAGCGATTCTGCCTAAGGGTTGATCACATTAAGTTGTTAAGCCTCTGTGTAATCTTCTATCTTATCTTTGACATTCGCTAATTTTGACAATTGCATCATTCAAGCACACACTCCTTGTTCATACAAACAATATTTAAGAAACAACGCTCAAGATAAATCACATTAAATCATTTAGTGAGCAAAAAGATTGGGAAGAAGCATCCAAGATTCCAACTATTGACAACAAAGAAACATTTCGGTCTGCTACTAAGAGTCACCTAGCAGTGCTCTTACGCGGAAATCCTGGTCTTATAACCAATTTTGGAATCCGCCGTGGTCCGGTATCTCGCCGTGTTTAAACCACTTAATGAGTGCATGCAATGCAGTGATTAGCCAAACAACGTCTCCGACCTCACTCGACACGTCGCCACGTGTTCTAGCTAGATTAATGTCTCTAAAAGCTTACCCTAAGGTAAAGTCGATTCTGCGACAAAAGACACTTCTTCACATCAACAGGGTACTCATGATGATTTCCAAATCATCCGACTCATCTGAATCCGATGGTCACAACTGCTCAACGAGCACAGAGTATCACACTCTCGGAAACTAACGGTTTCCCGGACTTATCCCCAGGATAGCCCAACAACACATAGCTGCTCCAACAGCACAAGAGCATCAACATACTCAACACTCCTCAACTTCCTCGACACTTGGATCCGACGACACTTCTCGTTTTCTAAAAACTAAGATTTGCATCCGAAGCTTCCTTTCGAGTTTATTATCTTTAATTGAAGATTTAGAGGTTGTTTAATGTCTTATGAGTTTTTCTTTTCAAAATAATATCCTTTTTAGTCTTATCGCAAATCCTATAAGTTCTCGGGATCTCCAAATCCCCAAATGACTCCAGAGAATGTCTCGATCCATAAACATCATAACAAGGCCCGAATCTCATTCGTCCTATCAAACTTTCTCAAAACTCTCAAAATAAAATCGGCATGACCTGCCCGCTATTCTCACTATACAGAATCTCAGATTTCTTTGCAAAAGCATAATTAGATCGTCACAGTCAATCAACATGTCATATATCAACATATTAAGCAATAACCACCTAGCACTTAGCATATAAGGCATGTACCACACATCCTAGATTACCCACATAGCACATAGCATATAAGTCAATCTCAAAAACATTCAGTAGATTCATCATCTACATTGTCAGCCGAAGCCTCAGAAAACATTTTCCAATCACACACAATCCAGTGCATAAACAGTAAACAATGTCGAAAGCATCGACCCTAAGCATTAACTAGAGATTCAGTGAGAAGCCCTCACCTTAGCCAATTTCCATACTAAGGTGCAACTCCGATCCGATTACATCTTTATTTGCATATGTTTGCTCGATTCCTCCCATTGTGTAGCTTCGATGCAAGGTGCTTCCGTTCATCGTACGAAAATCAAGTTTCTGAAACTTGTCGGCGAAGAGTCGCCAGAGAAAGTTGCGGCTCACGGGGTTGACAGAAGAACTGTCGCCGGAGACACAAAGGAAGGTTGTTCCTTCATCCTTTCGCGGCCAGAAACTCAACGGCGCTGTCCGTTTCCCCAAAGAGTCGACGGTTTGCCCAGAAAGTTCAGCCGAATGTTGACGGTGGTTATCGGGGTCGTCGAATAAAATGACCCAAATACGAAATTGAAGATAGGGTTTTGCTCTCCTCACGGCAAGGATCGTAGCAGTATCCTCTGTTTTTCCATCGGTCGCCGGAGTTGACCGGAAAGAGCTCCCGAAGGCGGCAGCGACGGCGGTCGACGGCGGCGAAACGACGATCCGGAATATGGGTTTTGTTGTGGACGCCGCAAGGGTTCCAACGGTACTAACCTCGCTATGAACGGAGGTCCGAGTACACCGGAATCGAAGGTCGAAGTTTGCGACGCCGGCGGCGGTGGCGTTTTCACGTCGTTCTCCCCTGTTTTCTTTCATGGTTCCTTTGTCGTTTCTCTTTGCTTGCTTCGTGGCCATGGAGGTGGTGCTCTCGGCTGGAAAGAGAGACCCATGGTGGTGGTTCATGTGGTGTGTCCATGATGGTGTTGTGGGTGGCCATCGGTGGTGGCTTCGTGAGGAAGAAAGAAGAAGAAGAACATGTTGATGATGGGGTGCTGCCATGGTTGATAGAGGAAGAAGAAACATGGTGTGCGTGTACAGCAAAGGAGAGGAAAATGATGATGGTGTCTCCTTGTGGTGCTGGCCTTCTTGTGGTGGCCATGGAGAGAAAGAAAAGGAACGTGGTGGCTGCCATGGTGGCTTTCTTGCGTGAAGAAGGAGGGGCAGAACAAGAACATGTTTGTGGTGATGGTTTTCATGGTGGAAAGGAGAAGAAGAACGTGATTATGGTGGCCTCTTGGCTGGACATAACAGCCATGGTGAGGAGGAGGGGCGGTGGTGGCTTGTGTTGCCACGCTTGGAGAAGAGAAAGGAAGAATGAAGAAAATGAAATGGGTCTGCTGCAGCAAAAGAAAGAATTGAAAATGGAAAGAAAGGAGAAGAGGACATAATATATATATAAAAGAAGAAGTAGGAAATGGGTCAAGGAAGAAAATGAAGAAAAAAGTGTAATGAGAGAGATGTCGACAGAATGAGGATGGGAACGGATTGGTGGAGGGATAAGGATGGATATATATTTTAGGGAGATATTTTGTAAACTGGTATAAATTGATTTAGACACTGAAGAATTTAGCTCACAGAGTTAAGAGAAAAATAGATAATGGATATATAACTATACTAAAAATTATGAGGAACTTTATGAAATAGTAAAATATAAATTATGATCACTTTGAACAAATTAAAATGATCCATGAACCAAGAAATGAGTAGATATTTATCAAAGATCGGATAAGGATGAATAGATATTTATCAAAGATATTTTGAGAAGATATTTTGTAAATCAGTACAGATTTGTTTAGATATCGGAGGATTTAACTCATAGAGTTAAAAAAAGAATATAAGAGTGATTCCGATTTCTTCCTACTGATTCCAACGTATTTTAGACACGATATTATCCCCGCTGAATCTTCTAATTCTTCAAAGAAATATCAGTATGATTTTTGGTTTTCGAGGCTTGTTTTTAATGCTATATATAGAGGTTGAAAAAACGTGGGAAAATGAAAGTTTCGCGAATCTGATTTTTCCGACTTCATTCTTCGTGAATTCTAAGATAGGTTTTGGCGACATAAATCCAAAACTCAACAGAGGTTTCCTGATATTTTAGGTGACTAATGCAAAGTCGGTGTAAAACTATTTTACCCGAAAAGTTACTTTTTGCATTGAATGTCGGAATAGAAAACTTCCTTCTGAAGAAAGATTGAAATCATCAAAAGAAATGAGTGTACGCGTGTGGAATCTTCATTTGAAGCTCTGAATAGAAAAAGTCTTCATTGTCGGTTGATTCTAGGGTTTTGAAATACCAGGGTTTCGGTTTCGGCAAACTTCCGATGATTGGAATCGGACGTTCGTAGATCCTAGAGTTTCGCCTCGAAACGATTGTGATACATGGAAAAAGAAAAGTTCTAACATTTCTCTGAAGATTTTTGGACTAAATTCCTACAGTGTTCCAAGGGTGGAACATAGTTTGATTTCCTAAGGTTCTTGTCCTAGGTTTTAAAACGGATATTAGTCGTGCTATAACTTAAATCGACTTCGATACAATCCTTAGACTTTTCCTGAACTTTCTCTTTCATAAATTTATTCCATTCGATAAACTCTTGTTCAGGTTTTCCTTCACGATACGTCAAGCCTAATCGTGAATGGAAGTCTCTTCCACTTATTCCAAGCTTAAAAACTTGGGTCTTACATTACTACCCTCCAAAAAGAAAGTTTCGTCCTCGAAACTTAGGGTTCAGTAAAAGCTCCGGATATTATTCCTTGATCTTCTCCTCTAAGTCCCATATAGCACCGTCCGTGTCTTCGTTCCAAATAACTTTTACTAAAGCACTCTGCTTTCCCCTCGATTGTTTCACTCTTCTGGTCTCAATGTTGACCGACGACGTCTCAACAAACATATCATCTTTCAGCTCTATGCTGTCCGGCTCGACCACTTGCTCCTTTGCTTTTGTTCGTCCAAAAGACAATGATAGTGAGACAACCAATCCATTCCTAGGATAACATCTAGGTTCTGTTAAGTCAATCAAACAGTTAGTACTCATCATAAGATAGCATCTAACATGCTATACAATATGATTAAGCAATAACTTCAATCAATTCTAAGCGAAAAATCGCTTGCAGACAATCAATTTTCACTCTTTGCAGAGTCACACAACCTAGCATAGAAGACCTATTCCCCAACAACTCCCGAAAGACTCGACCGTGCTCTGATACCACAATGTAACACCCCGATTTCGGTGGCGTCACTTTAGTAACCAAAATAAACTTAATGCGGAAAAACGTGAATATTTTTTTTCTTTCGATAATAACTAAGACAAGACTGAATTAGATAAAACCCAAATGCGAAAAGCAATAAAGCTAATATGCAATATATATGACGGCCCCCGTTGTAAATAGCTAGCCACGTCACGAGTAAACCTCCAGTGACGGGTAAGAGAGTGTAACGCCCGTAGGCAATATATACAAACCAAATGAAAAGGGTGAAGTGTCCGCAACACCATCCCTCAAAACTGAGAATGAGCTGGCCCATCGGCCTGAAACAAGATCTCCTATGTCCAACCAACTCTCTGTGATTCCCGTAAAGAAACCACACAAAAAGCTATAGGTGGGAAACTACCCTGTTCCCAAAGAAAACAAATGATGTTCAGAGCTAAGACTCTACTCCTACACTAATCCTATCTCGAGGAGCTCACACCAGCACTAAAACCTACATGCTAGCATGATCGTCGTCCGAATTCGAAATCCAGATCGACCTAGTCTATGTACACCATCCGTCCTCCTCTCGCAACCGCGATACGCTCCAGTTCCCGCATCTCAACCCTAGTTCCTCCCGAAGGATGAACCATCATGAATCAGCCCGCCGAAGACATCTGACAAAGGGCGTTTGTTCGCCAAAGCACACACAGAAGACGCGAGGGTCAACTCCAAAGAATTATATAAATAATACCACCAATAGATACCGATAAAAGATTAGCCACTTAGGCTTATAACTAGGGATAACATCCTAGGGTTGCATTATTCCACAAAGAATATAACGACTGTAAATCACAGTTAACATGCATCAAGTAGAACTAACAAGTATCAAACACACTCATCAACTAAGTCAGAATGCATGTTGCATGAGATGATATGGCGGTTAACCCAGTTAACCAAATGCATTCCGGAAACGGATGGACATCAAACGGATCAATCCTAGCACCAGCAACGGTGGGACCATTCTGCCCGCGTGCCTCTTACACCAAACATAGGTATGGACATCAACCGAGTCAATCCTAGCACCAGCAACGGTGGGACCATTCTGCTCGCGTGCCTCTGGGATGGACATAAACCGGATCAATCCTAGCACCAGCAACGGTGGGACCATTCTGCCCGCGTGTCTCTTACACCAAACCAAGGTAGCCAGATCAGCCATAACCCGTAGGTCTGCCATTTCGGTCTGCTACTAAGAGTCACCTAGCAGTGCTCTTACGCGGAAATCCTGGTCTTATAACCAATTTTGGAATCCGCCGTGGTCCGGTATCTCGCCGTGTTTAAACCACTTAATGAGTGCATGCAATGCAGTGATTAGCCAAACAACGTCTCCGACCTCACTCGACACGTCGCCACGTGTTCTAGCTAGATTAATGTCTCTAAAAGCTTACCCTAAGGTAAAGTCGATTCTGCGACAAAAGACACTTCTTCACATCAACAGGGTACTCATGATGATTTCCAAATCATCCGACTCATCTCAATCCGATGGTCACAACTGCTCAACGAGCACAGAGTATCACACTCTCGAAAACTAACGGTTTCCCGGACTTATCCCCAGGATAGCCCAACAACACATAGCTGCTCCAACAGCACAAGAGCATCAACATACTCAACACTCCTCAACTTCCTCGACACTTGGATCCGACGACACTTCTCGTTTTCCAAAAACTAAGATTTGCATCCGAAGCTTCCTTTCGAGTTTATTATCTTTAATTGAAGATTTAGAGGTTGTTTAATGTCTTATGAGTTTTTCTTTTCAAAATAATATCCTTTTTAGTCTTATCGCAAATCCTATAAGTTCTCGGGATCTCCAAATCCCCAAATGACTCCAGAGAATGTCTCGATCCATAAACATCATAACAAGGCCCGAATCTCATTCGTCCTATCAAACTTTCTCAAAACTCTCAAAATAAAATCGGCATGACCTGCCCGCTATTCTCACTATACAGAATCTCAGATTTCTTTGCAAAAGCATAATTAGATCATCACAGTCAATCAACATGTCATATATCAACATATTAAGCAATAACCACCTAGCACTTAGCATATAAGGCATGTACCACACATCCTAGATTACCCACATAGCACATAGCATATAAGTCAATCTCAAAAACATTCAGTAGATTCATCATCTACATTGTCAGCCGAAGCCTCAGAAAACATTTTCCAATCACACACAATCCAGTGCATAAACAGTAAACAATGTCGAAAGCATCGACCCTAAGCATTAACTAGAGATTCAGTGAGAAGCCCTCACCTTAGCCAATTTCCATACTAAGGTGCAACTCCGATCCGATTACATCTTTATTTGCATATGTTTGCTCGATTCCTCCCATTGTGTAGCTTCGATGCAAGGTGCTTCCGTTCATCGTACGAAAATCAAGTTTTTGAAACTTGTCGGCGAAGAGTCGCCAGAGAAAGTTGCGGCTCACGGGGTTGACAGAGGAACTGTCGCCGGAGACACAAAGGAAGGTTGTTCCTTCATCCTTTCGCGGCCAGAAACTCAACGGCGCTGTCCGTTTCCCCAAAGAGTCGACGGTTTGCCCAGAAAGTTCAGCCGAATGTTGACGGTGGTTATCGGGGTCGTCGAATAAAATGACCCAAATACGAAATTGAAGATAGGGTTTTGCTCTCCTCACGGCAAGGATCGTAGCAGTATCCTCTGTTTTTCCATCGGTCGCCGGAGTTGACCGGAAAGAGCTCCCGAAGGCGGCAGCGACGGCGGTCGACGGCGGCGAAACGACGATCCGGAATATGGGTTTTGTTGTGGACGCCGCAAGAGTTCCAACGGTACTAACCTCGCTATGAACGGAGGTCCGAGTACACCGGAATCGAAGGTCGAAGTTTGCGACGCCGGCGGCGGTGGCGTTTTCACGTCGTTCTCCCCTGTTTTCTTTCATGGTTCCTTTGTCGTTTCTCTTTGCTTGCTTCGTGGCCATGGAGGTGGTGCTCTCGGCTGGAAAGAGAGACCCATGGTGGTGGTTCATGTGGTGTGTCCATGATGGTGTTGTGGGTGGCCATCGGTGGTGGCTTCGTGAGGAAGAAAGAAGAAGAAGAACATGTTGATGATGGGGTGCTGCCATGGTTGATAGAGGAAGAAGAAACATGGTGTGCGTGTACAGCAAAGGAGAGGAAAATGATGATGGTGTCTCCTTGTGGTGTTGGCCTTCTTGTGGTGGCCATGGAGAGAAAGAAAAGGAACGTGGTGGCTGCCATGGTGGCTTTCTTGCGTGAAGAAGGAGGGGCAGAACAAGAACATGTTTGTGGTGATGGTTTTCATGGTGGAAAGGAGAAGAAGAACGTGATTATGGTGGCCTCTTGGCTGGACATAACAGCCATGGTGAAGAGGAGGGGCGGTGGTGGCTTGTGTTGCCACGCTTGGAGAAGAGAAAGGAAGAATGAAGAAAATGAAATGGGTCTGCTGCAGCAAAAGAAAGAATTGAAAATGGAAAGAAAGGAGAAGAGGACATAATATCTATAAACACTACAAAGGGAATAGCTAAAATTTTACTGTTCATCGGCAAGTAAATATGTCTTAATACGAGGGTATTTTCATGTTATGGTTTTCCTGCTTTTCCCTACTTTTGTGTACACTTTCTGTTTTGTAGAAACTTTAACTCAAAAAACAATATAATTTTGTAAAATTTGATAATGCCTTTTTTATTTTGGGGCATTATATTGTTACTTGTAGATTGAGTTTGAGGTTGTTAAATTAATGCCTTTTTTTTTGTTGAAAAAAATATTTTAGTTAAGTAAATTAATTTTTTTCATGTAGTTACGGATTTTCGTTAACTTGAAAGCCTAATTTAAACCCTGACTGTATTTTATGTTGCAGATTAGTAATAATAATATAAGTGTAATTATATATAAAAAGCTGATAATAAAAAGAGGGACACGTAGTTTTGTTTGTGTTTGTTTTTGCTATTGATGTGGCAACGTTTCCGTGTTTTGATGGTGGATGGGTAATGTAGTCTGGTTTGCAAAGAAGGGCCTTTATCTGTGTTTACTGAGGTTGTTCACTTTTTTGTTTACTTTTGGGTGCTTTTTGTATCTTGTCTGACAATTTATTTTCCCGGCCATTAGATGCCTATATAAGGATTTCGTTTGGTGGAGTTATGCCATTCGAGTCTGAAGTTTGTTTGGTGTATTACTTAAACTTTTGAGATTCTATTTTGTGAAGATTTTCTTGATGGCATCTGCTGCTCCAATTGACGCTGTTTCTTCAATTTGTCCTCCAAAACACCATTGGAGGATTAAAGTGAGGGTTGTTCATAAGTGGATTGCGGATTCATTTGGGGGTGAGAGCAAACCCGCTACCCTCGAGTTGATTTTGATGGATCAATATGTAAGTTTGATCAAAATTGTATGTAATTTTTTTGTCTTTTCAAAATTGATATGTGTAGTAGGAATGCATTGTATGTTTATTTTATTGGGTTTTATTTATGAATATTATTTCTTGATGTATTTTTTTTTTGTTTGTCTCAGGGTGGGAAGATTCAGGCAACAGTGAGGAAGATTATGTTCCGTAAATGGGCTGAGTTATTTGTTGAAGGAAATGTCTACGTGATTTCCTTTTTCCATTTGATTGGGAATATTGGATCATACCGTCCTACTCAACACCCATTTAGGATTTTGTTCAACACCAAAACAAATGTTCACCCAGCTGAGAGCAGTTTAATTCCCAGGTGGGGGTTTTCGTTGAAGAATGCTGAAGAACTCAATGATGATGGGGCGCAGTCAGAGTTTTTAGTTGGTATGTTGGTAGATTGTTGTTTTGTTGTTTTAATATTGTTTTTCTTAACAGAAATTTGATTTTCCTAATTATTTGGAAGCAGATATGTTGGGTATACTGACTGCAACTTCTGAGGAGAGGACATATGTGAAGGATGGAATTGTGACTAAGCTGATGCTGTTGGAAATTAGTGATGAGAAGTATCTTTAGTGATTTTCACATTGTGTCATGTGTTGTCTGTTGTTTCTTTGGTTGTTTTAATTTGTTTTTTATTTGCATATGATGAAAGATTTAATTTGTGTTATAGGGGGACTGTAGAATGTGCTTTGTTTGGGGATTATGTGCAGATTGTTTCTGATTTTCTTGCTGGTAACACGAATGGGAAACCGATAGTGGTTTTTCAGCTTGCTAAACTTAAGACTTTTAGAGGTATTAGTCACTATTGATTATTGCATGTTGTATTGTTGTACTCCATAATATTGGTATGCAAAATCTGAAGTATGAATTGTATGTTATAGATTTTGCAGGTAAGAATGTACTTCAGAATGTTATGAAAGCTTCTAGGATTCTATTCAATCCTGAGATTGCTGAGGCAGTTTCTTTGATGGAGCGGTGAGTCTTCAATAGTTAAATGTGTTTATTATGAGGGGAGTAAATTTCTTTCTAAGTTGTTACTAAGTGTTTTTTTACTATGTAGCATATCCCTTGTGGATCTACAAGTTAATCTACCTATCGGCCGGATGATTACTTCCAATCCTGCTGTTCCACTGTTTGAAGATTTTATCAGTAACCATCCTAGAAAATTGATTAAGGAACTAAATGAAACCACTGAGGTATTTTATTGTCTTTGATTTAGTATCATTGTTTTCCATGGATGTATTTTAAAATTCCTATGTTTGTGTTTTGCAGGAAGGTTTTTTTATTGTCCTTGCTAGGGTGGTTGGGCTGCTGCAAGATGACCAGTGGTGGTATTTTGCCTGTAAGTGTCACAAGGCTGTGACATTTGATGATGGATTATACTATTGTGCTGGTTGTTTTAGGCATGTGATGGATGTTACTCCAAGGTTTGTGGTTTAAGTGGAGTTTTTTATTTAATAAGAATAAGGGTTTGATGGTTTATGCAATTGTTTTACTTGTGTTGAATTTATTGTAGGTATAGAATTAAGGTGTAGGTTGAAGATTCATCTGATTCTGCCAATTTTCTAATGTTTGATTCCGATGCTAATTATCTGATCAACAAGACATGCAAGGAAATGTTGGCAGAAGCTAAGGTACCCTTATATTTGGTTTACCTCCTTTATGATAGATTCAAATGCATTGTTAGGTTCCCACTCAGATGGTAATAAGTCTTGATGATTTTGTTATTATGTTTAAAAAGGATCCAAAATCTAGGGAGTGCTCTCCATTAATGGAGCAGATGTTGGTTGGTAGAGAATTGTTGTTTAAAGTGGAGAAGAAGTCTAACACTGTGTTCCAGTTTGATGATTCATACCGTATCAAGCGTATTTGTGATGAACCTTCCATAATTGAAGCCTTTAAAGCTGGTGGAGCTGATCATACACCAGAGCTGGTAATTGATGAATGTTACTTTGTAGGGGCATTGATTTGATGTATATGAATTGTTTTATTTAGTTGGTTAAAATGTTTGAGATGATTTGACTTTGTGTTGTTTTCAGGCTACATTTGCTGCGCCCTTTACCTCTGTGAAGTTGGCTGAAGATGGAGATGGCTCACAGGGTGTGTCTGAAGCATCTGAGATATCATCTCCTGAGGTTTTAACACCTTCTCTATCAGCTGGCCCTTCTTATGTTGGCTGCTCTGGGAATATTTTCAAGAGGAAGGTAGATGATGATTTGAAGAAAGTTTCTGCCATGCCCAAGTTGAAGTTGAAGCAAGTTAAAGTTGAGAAGAAGTAGTCCTGATGTCCTCATTGAAGCAGTGTTTTTGTTGTTGTTGATCTTATGCATCCTGGATATTTGGAATTTGCAACCTTTTGTAAAATAAGTAGTATATAGTATGGTGGTGATCCTTGTGATGCACTGGTCAATGTTTGGTAGAAGTTTTCTGCACTGTTGTTTTAAGCATTAAGTTTAAAGGTTACTTTTGTTATGTCTTTCTTATATTTCTGTATGCTGACTTTGTAATCTTTGAAGTTCTATAATTAATGAAAGTTGCATTATTATAATATTTGTGTAAAGTAAGGTAGAACTCAAATTTATTTTGTCTTTTGAATTTGTGTTTTTTACAGTATTGTTTTAGATAAAGATGCGTGATATGACTTCAAATTCAATTGGAGAGTGTTATTTTTTCTACTGGGTAATGTTTCTATTTTTTTAATTAATAATTTTAAAATTTGTAAGCCAGATATAATTTTAAGAGTAACTATCTGTGTTACAAACGTAATGGAGTGCAAAAGTTGCTTTTATTTTATGGAATTTATTTTATCTCAGTACTAATAGAGGATATTTTTTAAAAAACAGAAGAAAAAAAATATACATAAAATGTTTAGATTATGTGAATTTTATGTTTGTTTGTTGTTAGATAAAAGTTTCCAAAATAAAAATTTCATATTCTGAAGATTAGAAGTTAAAGACATTTTAAACTAAGGAGTGATATATTAAATAGAGAATAAGAGTTATTTTTATTTTTTATTGTTTATGGAGCAAAGGAATGCCACTTAGAGTTGAAATGACCTAAACATCATCTTTATTTGGTTGGATACAACGGCAAGGTTTGGTTGTAGTTATTACTTGTGGATGTGATTTGGAGAAGTGCAGTGGGTATGTTTTTCTTTTGTATAGTCTCTACCTCTAAGCTTTTCCAGAGTTTGGGTGTGTTTTCTGGCTATGTTGTTTTCGTCGTGGTTTGCCGAAGATGTGCAATTGTCGTAGGAAGTCATGAAGTTCCGCCCTATTAGAGATCATCATCAGGTTTGTCGTGCCTGTTTTGGGGTCATATTTAAGATGACGTTTCTTTTTGTGGTTATTTAGCACTGGGATAGCATTGAGGGGTTTTATGTTTAATATTGGCAAAAGGTTAGTTATGAATTAAATTTTGTATATTGAGAATAATCCTTTTCAAATCTTAATTTTGTAACAATATAATGAGATAAGCATGTATTTGTTGATATTTTGTTTGTATAATTTTGTAGATATGAGCAATTTATTAAGATAATAAGTTTGGTTTTTGACTTTAGTTAGTGATAGGAATTCTTTAAAGTATTTCCGGTTGCTTTTTAGCAGTTAAAAGTAAGTGTGTTTTGTTGACAAGACCTTGAAAAAACTTATGAGTTTTACTTTTGCAGAAGAACTGGGAAGTTGGTCTATATAATGTGTTTATAGAATTTGGATTTACTTGCAAACCTCTTATTATGTATGTTTCTTTTGTGTGACTCCATCACAAGCTATTTTGTATTTTCTGTGCATTCAATGGATAATGTAAAGGATCTTTGCCCACCTAAATTCAATTGGGGAATCCGAGTGAGAGTAGTCCGAAGGTGGATTTTACCAGCTTTGAATTTGAATGATGCATCTATTTCGTTGGAAATGGTTTTCATGGATGAACAAGTACGGTATTTAAAGGTTTTTATGCATGAGGCATATAAAATTGTTTTTTGCTGCAGTACACTAACATTGGTTTGCTATTGTGAACTTTGATTGTTATAGGAGGGTAAAATCCAAGCCTCTTTGGGGAAAGCAATGTTCCGTAAATGGGCTGACAAATTTGTTGAGGGAAATGTTTATGAGATATTCTTTTTCAATGTAATGCCTGCGAAGGGATCTTACCGTGCAGCTAATCATGCCTATAGGATTTTATTTAGTGGTAAGACAAAGGTTGTTCCATTAGAGTGTGAGAGTATACCAAGGTTGGGGTTATCGTTGGTAACCCCGTTACAGCTGGAAACCATTGCAGACCCTTCTGATCATTTAGTTGGTAAGTTCATAAGGATTGAATGACTTTGAAATTTCGTTTTGGTATGCATAAGTATCGTTGTTTATGTTTAATTGAAAAGTGTAGCCGTTAGTTAGGATGATAATTTTATTAATGTTTCTTATGTTGTTGTTTGATACAGATGTTGTTGGATTTTTAACTGCGGTGTCCCCTGTTAGAATTGATGTAAAAGGATCCAGCCATGTGAAGATTATGATGATGGAGTTATATGATGAGAAGTTAGAATTTTTAAATAACATTGGAGTAGTATAAGGAGTGTAATTTTATTTTTAATTTGAGGAAAAGTAATTGATTTACGTTGATCAAGTGTTTTTATAATTTACAGTGGTTCGATGTCATTTGTTGTTCTTGGTGATTGTGTAAGTGTTGTAAGTGATTATCTATCTTCACATTCAAAGGAGAAACCTCTTGTGGTTGTGCAGTATGCCAAGATAAAGAAATTTGAAGGTATAGTTATATACTTCCTATAGATATAGGAACTTTGTTGAGATTTAGTTAGTTGATCTTTAGTTTTCTTGGTTTTGCAGGGAAGAATTTGTTGCATACCTTAATTCCTGTGTCTACTATACATCTTAATCAAGAATTTGAGGAAGCTAAAGCCTTTAGGAAGAGGTGAGGATATATATTTTTGTAGATGGACTTTGGTGAAATGAAAAATATTTTGTGTTGTAATAATTGTAGAAAGCTAAAGCCTTTTGTGTTGCTGATTTTCTATATATTGTTGTGCAGGATGAATGGACACAGTAGGGAAATTGAAGGTCATGTTGGTGATATTGATTTCTTCGATTTTGCTTATCCAATGATTGATGATGTTAAAATTGTATATCCTTCTGTGGTTAGTAGTTTGGTTAAATGCTCATATGGGTTTTCTCCTGTATTTGTGTCATTAAATGGTTTCATATTGAATTGTGTGAACAAATATTTTTGAGGTAAATTGATGTGCAGGATTTGAAGTATGTAGATTTTGAAGTTAGTGTGTACCAACGATTTAGGGGAGAACCTGTTATTGATTATGCTGATGATGGATGTTTTGCGGATATGATGAGTGCATGTGATGTTGAGATGTTATATGAAGAAAGCGATATGATGGAGCTATATGAATCCTCCTCATTTTTTCAGAGTTATATGATGGTAATTTTTTCTTAGGACTGACTAAGAATCCCTTTTTTTTGTTGAGCCAGTTCTTTGAAGTATAATGAGTTCATTATTTTCTTTGTAGTCCAAGTATTTTGCTACCCCAGCAATTGTGGAACTTGATGAGGTGGCTGATGTCCTTCTTCATTTCCATGATCCAGATGGTGTGTCGAGTCAGTGCAAATTTTAAGAATCCCTGAAAAGGCTTGGTTATGTTGATTTGGAAGATTAGGTGTTGGGTATTGATCCTGTGGAGACTTGAGATTAAATTGCGAGGGTCTAACTATTTCCATTTTTTTATGCTATTAATAGCTTATCTTGCATAAGTTGTAATCTACTGAATTAAATTAAGAAGCCTACGTGGTTTATTACGAAGGACATAATGGTGTTTGTTAATACTTAATAGTATTTGGTTTTACTATGCATACCAATGATGAATCTAATTCAAGAGTGTTGATATTCGTTTGAGAAGTTGCATTGTAAGAAATATTGTTGAGTTATTTGGGGTTTCATTTTAATTGAGTAGAATATAGGATGAATTTATTTGGACCCAGAAAGCTATTGTGGACATTTTGTAAGTATTATTTTTCAAAGATTTTTGCTTTTCATTTGTCATTATGAAAGAATTAAATATGGCTATTAGAGATTTAACAAAGTAAGTTTTGGCATTGTTTATATATTTCCTTGTCCTTATAATGTAAATGTGTGTGGTAAATAGAATCAAAGAGAGTTAAATAGTGGAGTGTGTGCGAGGTCAATATGCCTTAAAAAAATAGGTCAATATGCCTTAAAAAATTGTTTCATTACCTGTTACTAATATTATTTTTTTTGGTTGAGTGAATAATTAATTGCGGCGGATAATTTAGGTATTTATTTGGGTTTACTGGAAAAATGGGATGATTTTGTGAAATTTGTTTGAATTTCAAAGAATTAATTAATGTATAAGGTTTTTTTGTGGAATATTTTATATTGAATAAAAAAAAAGAAGTTGAGTCGGTACTGTTTTTTGGGTTCTCATATTGGTTTGTAGGATCGTAGGTAAACAGTAAAATAAAAAACCCAATTGGGGTTCAATCGGTGGACTAGGTATTAGTTGAGGATGCTGCTGTTCAAAGGATACACGTGGGGGAGATGTAAACTAGGAATAGTTATCTGGTTCCAAATCACGTGAGATGATGATGTTCTGAAGGTGGGTGATAAACTATGTGGTGAGTGACATTTAAGCGGCGATATGTCCGGCTTTAGAGGTGGAAGGATCAATTTGGCCAGGTTTTGCAAGGAGGTGCTGTCACTTTTGTGTTTCTTAAGCTGTGATTTGCATAGGGGCAGCCGATTAACCTGCAGTTGCGCACCGTCTGCAACATGTGTCATTTCATAGGTACTTTGGTGAATGATACTATTTGTTTGTGGGGATTCATGAGGAAAGGGTATTCTTGTTTTGTTATCTCCCGAACTTGGATTCGATGTTTTTCATTTTACTTTTTGGTGCTTTTCATAAACCTACTGAACACATGTGAACTTATTTATAACTTTGTACTTGTAGTAAAGGTTTAGACTTCTAAGTCGGTTAGTTAAGTTTAAACATCTTAGTTACCTTGACTATGTGTATTTGTTGTTTGTTACTTAAAACTCAAATTGGACCTGATTCACTGTGAAGCATGTCATCTGTTTGACAAAATGTGTTAACAACCAATAAAAGTCAAGAGTGAGGTTTTTAAATTTTGTAAGCACTTTGTGATTTCAAAAAATTTGGCATCCCGCCTAAATGAGGCTTATTTAAGACATTGGTACGCGGAGTTCCATAGTGAAACTTTTCATTAGGAAAACTTGTATTTTCTGGATATCTGTTAGAGTGTTATTTTCTGTGTCATGGATAGTTCTGTTTCAATGGGTGTAGTGAATGGATTGTGCCCTCCATCTCAAATATGGAGAGTAATAGTTAGGGTGATTCGTTGCTGGACTGTTTATTCTAGAAATGGAAGTGGATTACCACAATCATTGGAGATGGTTTTCATGGATCATTATGTATGTGTAGTTGTTATTGAACCTGAACTTAAAGTGAAAATTTAAGTAGTTACGTATGAAGTTTGTGTGCTTTGTTAATTTTTATTGAAATCTTGATTGGTTTCTATATTTTGGTGTTATTTTTCATTGTTGCAAACTTAATGTAAGTTTTTAACAGAAGCTGTAAGTCAACTTCTTAATTTTTTATATTGAAGTACATGAATATATGTTTCAAAAGTGTGTGTTTAATTTGTTGAATTCGTTTGTTCTTCTTTCATTTTGGAATGTGTTTAGAAGTGGCAAGGCTAGGAAAATATGCTGTATATTAGAGGTTTCGAAGTTCATTTCTCTTTTGTTTTGTGTAATGTTGACTTTGTAGTGAATAAAATCATTTGATACACGACTGATCCAAACTTCTGTGCTAATGAACTTTTTGTTAATGTTGTATGTTTTCTCCACTTTAGTAATAGTTAATGGTGTGAAGTTGTGAATGATATTTTATTTTTCATGAGAGTTTTGTTTTTGGTTTATTTCTTTATATTGGACTTGATTTAATAATTATGTAGTTGTACTGGTTAAATGTATTATATAGGATGTGTTAACCAAATTTTTTTTGTTGTTAATTATATAAAGGGTGGGAAGATCCAATGCTCTTTAAGGAAAGATATGTTTTTGAAATGGGGGGATAAATTTATTGAGGGGAATGTTTACAAGATAACCTTTGGAAGACTAATTCCAAATATGGGAGGTTACCGTGCAACTGAACACCCATACAAGATTTTTTTCATTGACAATACTACTGTGGTTCAATGTGAGAACACCGAAATTCCAATGTGGGGATTGTCACTGAAGAATTCTGATCAAGTTAGAGCTGTTTCTGGGCAAGCTGATCATTTAGTTGGTATTTATTTCAATATTTATCCAAGTATTCTTTTTGTTTGCAGTTATTTGTCTACTTTGTAATGGACTCAATTAGAAAATTAAAAACATGCTATTTTGTCTGGTTACCAAATTTTTTTGAGATTAGATTGGTTTGATTGATTGGTTTTATTATAGTTTGTGCTGTGCCTTGCAAATTTCATAGGATTGTTGACATCAGTTATTGAAGAAAGGACATGTGTGAAGAAGTCAACAACCTCTAAGATGATGATAATTGAGCTTGCTGATGACAAGTATAGTGATTTTTTTTTTTGTTTTGGTTGTTTAATTAGGTGTGGATTTCATTTTAATGTTTTGTGAGGTATCTTTATTTGTTAATAGATGTACTTTTTTATCAGGGGTAAGATTGAATGTGTATTGTTTGATGAGCATGCAAGATTTGTAACTGAGTATCTGTCTATGCATTCAACTGAAGAAGCAATATTGGTATTCCAGTTTGCCAAAATTAAAACATTTAGAGGTATGACTGAGTATCTGTGTATGCATTTGTGGATTATTTGTTTGAGATAAATATTAGTTTTTGAACATATATTTTGGGTGTATAGGTAAAACTGTTCTTCAAGGTGTGACTGGTGCATCGAGGCTCAGTTTTAATCCCCAAATACCAGAGGTTTTGGAATTTTGGAATGGGTAATGCAATGTGAAAATTTTATTTGTCATGAATATGAATGAAGTTAAACTATCCTGTTTGTAATAATTAGTACACTTCATTGTTAGTAGGATTGCTTTGCATGGCTGTGATGGTAATCAGCAACTCGGAGTTGATGTTATTGACATAGGGGTGGTTTCATTATTTGATGATTTTATAAAGAATCACCCACAGAAGTCTGTTCGATCTTTGAATGAGACTATGGAGGTATATATTTAGTGTGAATCAAGTGAAATCTTAATGATTGGATGGTGAATTTAATTGCATATTTTTTGTGTGTCTTTGGCAGGATGGGGAGTTTATTGTTAGGGCTAAAATAATGTCTCTCCTACAAGATGACAATTGGTGGTACCTAGCATGCAAGTGCCATCGTGCTGTAATTGTTGAAGATGGTCATCATTACTGCAGTGGATGTTTTAGGCGCGTGAATTATGTTGCTCCAAGGTATTTTTGGTAATTATGAAAAGTTGTAGTTCTAAGTGTTGAATATCTGAAAAAAAAATACTGAAGTTATTGTTATAGTATTTGAATTGTTGTTGAATATTTAATAGGTTTAGAATAAAGATACAAGTTTCTGATGGGGATGATTTAGCTGAATTTGTGATGCCTGACTTAATAGCTGAAAATCTGATCAACAAGTCTTGTATGGATATACTTAATGAAGTCAAGGTAAATTAGTTTTGTGTAGATTTTTATCCTTAGGGATGATATAAGATACTGATGAATTTTGTTTTGGTATGGTGCCATGTGTAGGACCCAAATGCCTTTGAAGTTGCACCTACTATTGAAGACACATTGGTGGGAAGAGATTTGTTGTTTAAGGTTGAGAAGAAAGTGGTAAATTTATATAACTATGAGGAGCCATATCATGTGAAACGTGTTTGTGATGATTCAGATATTATAAAGGCTTACATGTCCAATTCATCTGCTGAGACTCCTATTTTGGTTTGTTAATTTTAACTTTTTTTTTTTGCTTAACTGTGTTTGTTGTTTGAAAGATTTATTTAGTGGTTTCACTACTGATTTTAGTTTGTATTTGAAATGCAGGCAAAGTTTACTGGTGCATTTTCTGTTTTGAATGTGGATGACTATGACATTGATATGGATATTGATTTACTGACAACCTGTATTGAGCTTGGGGTTCCTGATTGTGTTAAGCCTGGATATGAAAGGAGTAAAACTGAACATGGGAGTTGTTCTAAATCCTACAAGAGAAAGCTGGAGGAAGAATTTGATGAGGAGTTTGATTCATATGATTTTAAGTTGAAGGATCGAAAGTTTGAGTCAGATTAGTTGATAGGGATTGCTGTGGTTACTTAGGCAACAAATGGGATGTTCATATTTTGTTAGTATGGGTATGTCTTTTTGTAAACCATACATTAGTGTAAAGATCCCTTGGAGGTTATTCTAGGTGGGGTTTCTATAGTAAGATAGAAGCAGTGATTTTTTTGGTGGATATTTTGGCTGTGTAGTCATTAGCTAATGACAGGATTAAATAGAATCCTTGGTTAATTTATGTAAGTGTTCCAGTCTTTAGTTTGATCAATGGAAGTTCCAAATTTATTTATTGGCTTACATATGTTTAGATTGTTATCATATTTCTGTTGAATTTCGTCGACCAAATTTAAACCTCTATATGAAGGGAAAAGCTTTTTGAGTCAGTTAAAGTTATATAAAGAAATTAATAACTTGTTTTAAATAAAATGAGTAATTAATGCCTGAACCAAATTGGTTTAATAGGTGAAACATTAAAGTGATTTATAGTATTGTGATTGACTTTTGTGAAATTTTGCGTACTTGATAAATCTTTTGCGAGAAAAATCATTTAGGTCTGTCCAATATGAAAGGTATTATCTAAGTTAAATGAAATAAGCTTTGTTTTAAATATAAAAGTAGTAGTTTGATTAATCTGCTGGCCTCTTTAGTATGTACAGTTGATTTACTTTTTTTTGATGGTAATAAAGTAGAAATGGATGAATCTATCGTTTTGAGGGCAGTATATATAAAGGGTTCTGTTCCATTGTGTTTTGTGTTACTGATTTGTATCCCTCTATAGTTGAGACCCATAAAAGTTGGTAATGTTACAGGATAAACGGTAGATATTTGTTGCTGGTGTATATCATTTTAACGTTGGTTGGAATATGGATGGGGTGAGTGATGATGGATAAACTAATGGTGGTCAGTTTGGGTTAAGACTTTTATTATGGAAGAAATGAATAAGCATTCGAAGTCCTTGTATGCATCTGGGAGCCAGTCTAGAGGTGGTTGTAAGTATTTTTTTATTAAGTTTTGTCTTGGTAAATTTCATTATGTTGTACTGATGGGAAACCATTGTAAGTAGGTGATGAGGATATTGGTTACCTTACGCAACTTCAACATGCTAGGAAGAAATGAAAATTAAATGGAACCTGCCGAGGACGCAAGGCTGTGGCTGGAGGTAAGATTTTTGGTTTTAAATTAAGATGAGACTATTGAGGTTCTGATTTTCATTTGTTTTGTTCTTTTGGTGGTTGATAATCCATATGAATATATATCTATGTTGTAGTACACCCGCCGAAATTGGAAGTTAAGCCTAAGAAGTCATCTGCTGAGTTTTCATCCACATCGATTATTGATATGCTTGGTATGGTTTATATCATGTTAGTTGTGTATAATAACAGTGCATCATCCAGTAGATAGATATATTATCAATTTAGGTTGTTTATATAATATGTTTAGCAATTGATAATATGTTGAAATAAGACATTATTAGCGTGTCCTTAGTTATTCAGATTTTAGGAAGTAATTCTTATGCAGAATTCATGGTGTTTTCATGTATTTCTGTATACACTTTGTTGAAGGTTCATAAGTTGTATTTTGGTCTAAATATAATGACTAAAATAAGTTTCCATTTTATTTGCCAAATTTTGTTAAAGCAGAAAACATATTTTCTGTTAGTTAGTGAGATTGATGATCATTTTTTGGGGTTGCTGAAAAGGGATCCTTCTTTTGAAAAAAAAAAATGAAGTTATATCACATAGCTAAATAGTACAGAAACTGATATTAAATAGATAGCTTATTTAAGGTGAGATTTAAGATTGCTGTTGGAATTATGAATATCTTAAGTTGACCAGTATTCTTAGGTTTTCAATGTTTGAACAAAACTTTCCACCCCAAAAAATTGGAAAGGCTCTTAGATTCCATAATTTAATAGTACCTTGGAATTTATAAGAAACACATTATATTTTGTTATGCATTAAAGTTTGACAATCATTTGATTTAATTTGGGTGGTAATAATGAAATTTGATTTCTTATGTAGTGGAAGATTTTAGATTTAATAAGATCAACCTATATTTTAGAAGTCAAAGTACTTGGAAAATCATTTATGTAAAGTCACCATGTTGTAGTAACGTGAATTTATTTTTAATTATTTTATTCTTCATGTTTTTTTTATAAGCCATTTTATTGTTCATGTATTTAGTGTATTAATTATGTTTTTATTAGTAGTTGATTTTTAAAAATTTTTATTTAAATTTGACTTTTAAAATATTTTTCATGTAGAGGATGATTTTGAACTACTTTCGTATGGAAGCAATGATGAAAGTAATGACTTTATGAGTGAAGATGAGAATGAGACAGCATATGCTATAACTTCTAATGAGTTTGAAGGTAAGTTGTAGATTATTAGTTATTTTTTGTTAAAAGAATTCATGGTTTTTGTTTGTGATGACATACTGTTATTAAATTTGTAGAATATTCTGATATTGGAGATATGAAATACACATGCCAATATTGTGGTGCTCTCCATTGGTTTGGAGAAAGAGTTGAGAAAAGGAAGAAAAAAAAACCCGACAAAATTTTCCTTATGTTGTTTGAAAGGAAAGGTTTTGCTCCCGTTGTTCAAGAAACCACCTACTTTATTATGGGATCTATTAATGGGGCGGCATATTAACAGTCCCAATTTTGTTGAAAATATTAGAACTTATAATAGTGTATTTGCGTTCACATCATTTGGAGGAAAAATCGAAACTGGATTGAATGATGGGGGTGGTCCACCGCAATTTATTATTAGTGGTCAAAATTATCATCGTATTGGGAGTTTGATACCTAATCAGGGTGAGATTCCAAAGTTTGCGCAGTTATACATTTATGACACCCAAAATGAAGTGCAGAACAGAAAGTTACACTGCAGGTATTGTATGTTATTCTATGATTACCTATGTAACACCCCGATTTCCAGGTGTCACTTTAGTAACCAAAAATAAACTTTACGCGGAAAACAGGTATTTTTTTTTTCCGTTTTCTTTCCTTTAAATCAAAACGATAAGGAAGTAAAGACAAAACCCAACAACTAAACTAACTGATATACAATATATACACATGTACAGCCTCAGCTGCACTCCACGTCACGCGAACCCGCAGTGACTCCCAAGTAGTGTGCCCTTAGGCAAATATATACAGACCCAGAAGTGTAAGTGAGAAAATTATAATTACAAACCACTAGGAGAAAGTCGGCCTCAATATGGCCTAAGCAAAGACCCCTATGGTCCAACTGACTCACTGTGATCCCTCAGTAAGAGAACCACATGAAAAGTCATGCGTCGGAAACCTACCCGATCCCAAAAGCAAAACGAATCAGAGCTCTACACAAAACATGACGCCTGCCCGAACCTAACCTCCCAGTGCCAAACCCACAACGATCTGAAGTCGGCAAGTTGAAGCTCAACTCTATGCGCCATAGAACTCCTTTCGTCAGACGTCCACGCTCGTCAGTCCGGTCCTTCATGACCCTTCCCCGATACGTCGCCCGGTGACCAGCTACATCGATCACCCAAGCGGTGGGGCATCCCGATCCAGCAGCTCATATCTGATCCCCCCCGAGGGAGAGACCGTCGAGAACCAGTCGACCATCGACATCTGGCAGCAGGCCGACCGCCCAAACACAAACATACAAACAAAGCCAAGGCGCTAGGGTCAACTCACAGCAATAAGTAGATATACACTCAACATGTGATATGGGGTATAGATATATGTTGATATATATACATATAAACAATCCTAGCATGTTATGGCTCTAACATTGCTTCAATAAACAAACAGCACACAATCTCAGTCAGCATGAATGTATGCGTGAAATGCACAATATGTATCCGGATTTGTGACGCGTTCCCGTTCGCCACAAGTGAAGCATTTTCACTATGGATGGACCATTCCCGTTATCCATCCTGGATGAAATCCATCCTGGATGAACCATTCCCGTTATTCATCCTTGGTGAACCATTCCCGTTATTCACCGAATGATGAACCATTCCCGTTATTCATCATTAAGGCAAGGTGAACCATTCCCGTTATTCACCATGATATGCACAGGTGAACCATTCTCGTTATTCACCCGATTGAATGCAACGTGGTTAGCCAAACAACGAATCGTCCTTACCACGAAAGTGTCTAGCTCACAACCCAATCTCAACCAAACCCAATGAGTTAGTGTCGGTCAATACAACACAACTCGGAGTAAGTGTCGGTCAATACAACACAGCTCCACCAACAAAAATACACAAGGGTCTAGTGTCGGTCAATACAACACAGCCCAAACAACAAGAGCACTAGGTGTCGGTCAATACAACACGGCTCCACAACACTCCCCAAGAGTACTAGAGTACTCGATGACTTTCAATCATCACCATAGCTCACCTTAGTGGCTTTCCCCAATTCCGATAACTCTCCCAACCCACAACAAAGGTCGACTTTTCCCCGTCTTTCGTAAATGTTTTCCCCTTTAGTTCTCCTATAACTATTCATTTAGTAAAAACGTTTCGAATTGAATTAGTCAGGTTATGAGTTTATTTCTCAAAATCTAGGTTTCCCAAGTCTTTAGTTTACAAAATTCTATTCATTCTAGGTTTTCCGAAAACCAACCACCCAAAAGAAGTTTCTCGGGGAAAGTCTAAGAATTCCAACAAATACCAGCAAGTGGCTAAGTCTCAAACCCCTCGTTTGAACTTGCCTAGGGTTGTTCATCCAACCCGAAACATCAAAGATCACCAGATCAATGAATCTCCACTCCGAAGTCGCGTCAAAACGCACAATCCAACAAAGCACAACATCACAACATCAGTTCATCAACATAATCAACATCAAAGTAAAGCATAAGTCGAATTGATCGACGCCTATCATGCATTCATAGCTAATATATATGTAAGTTGCCCTAACCTCGAGCTGTTCCAGCTTCGAAATCAAGGTTCTCCTCAAACAGTTGCTCTGAATATTCCAAAGTTCCTTCAACTGAACCTCGGAGAAAAACCAAGCAGAATCCAAACAAAATCGATTAGTTCGATCGCAAAACAATACATAAACGATAGACAAAGCATTAAAGCTTCAGAATACGACAAACGGGTACGAAAGGACAAGTTTTCGAAAACGAAAAACTCCCCCCCCTTAGGAAATAGCCCACGGCCATAAGGAGAAAAGAGCTTCGGCTCTTTTTCTTCGATCAAATCAGTTTACAAGGTAGTTTTAGGGTAAAACTAAGGCAAAGAAACTGTTAGAACAATTTTCGGACAATCGGGCCGAAATACGACTATCCAGGGGCATTTTGGTCCAAAATAAAGGCTCAAAACTTCAAAGTTATCAGTTCTGAAAACAGATTTGACAGCAACGATCCTCATGACATCCGTGACAACAAATCCTAAAGGCACGAAGTCAGATTATAGCTTTACGACAATAAAGTTTCGAAATGTGAGACAAAAAGAGTTTTGAGTCAATTTTTCAGATCCTGGACAACTGAATCGCAATCAGAGTTTACTGACAGAGGTTTTAGACTCAGGGGAACATAAGGAACATAACCCAAGCGAGAAATCAGAGAAATCAGACAATTTTAGAAAAAGCTCAAAACTTAGAGCACAGAAACGGCTTCAGAAACGCAACAGAAACAACAATCAGAGGTAGGAATCGGGTTAGTTACCTTGATACCTAGAAGTAGGGACGAACTGCACGAAGATTGGTCAAGATTTCACGAAAATCTCTCCTCTCCCTCTCTCTCTACAATTCTCGGCCAAAATGGTGAAAATGAAGAGGATATTAGCTTTTTCGCCTATTTATAGGCGGGCGAAATCGCGGGAAAATGAAAATTTCGCGATTCCGATTTTTGCAGCACGATCACCGTGGAATTCTAAGAGAGATTCTAGCGTCAGAATTCCAGAACTCAAAACAAACATCTAAGATTTGGGAAAAACGATATCGAAAAACTCAAAAGCGGTGTCGGTTAATCTGCCCCGAAAAACTACTTTTTGCTGTGATGCTCAAACGACAAAACTTCCAACAGAAGAAAGATTGGAAACGTCGAAACAAATCTGGCAACGCGGACGGAATCTTCGTTAGAAGTCCCGAATAGAAAAAGTCTTCATCCATTGCTCGAAAATAGGGTTTCGAAGCAAAGAAATTAGCGTCGGCGGACATCCGAAAAGTGAAACCTATCGTGCGTACAGTCCAGAGTTCCGAAATGAAACGCTGGTCGATGGAAAAATAAAGAGAAACTTTAAATTTTCCGAGAGTTCGAAATCTCACTCAAAACGTTGCTTTAAGAACGAAATAGCCTATTCTGGACACGCTCGCCCTAAGGCAAGTGTGCAGACGACTCGCACTAACTCCGAAAACGACTACGCAACATTCCTCAAGCAATTCCTGAACTTTCTTCTTCATTAATCTTCCTCAAATATCAAACTCCTGTCACGCTTACACTGATTCTACGCGTGAGTCGGAAATTAACTTGTTCGGCAAATCCAGGTCTTACAATACTCCCCTCCAAAAAGAAAGTTTCGTCCTCGAAACTCAGAGTTCAGCAAAAAGTCCGGGGTACAGTTCCTTGATCTTATCCTCCAATTCCCATGTAGCATTTCCCGTGTCATTGTTCCTCATAACCTTTACTTAAGCAATCTGTTTTCCCCTTAACTGTTTCACTCTTCTATCCCCACTGCTAACTGTCGGCGTCTCAAAAGACAAACCATCATTCAACTTCATGTCGTCTGACTCGATCACTTGCGTCGGATCTCTGCTTGAAATGATACCGGTTGGCACTCCGTGCAGTCGCACAATCTTAGCCACTTACTTCTTTACTTTCGGTCGTCCGAAATTCTTCTTAAACTCGGTGCCTCTCTGTCATCTCAAAGTAGATACCCAACTTGTCCTCGTGATCTTTATCTACAGTCCAAAACTCCACTTGTTCGTTCGATAACTTCTAGACGAATCCTCCCCCTTGGAAACCGCTAGTCCATTAAAACACCTCTAACTTCGTAACTATTTTTACACACACCAAGTAATCAAACTTCTACTTAGTCACTATTCGAATTAAAACTCGACTTATGTCCTTATTCCTTGTCCTTCACTAATCTTATCCCCCTTCAACATCAATTTATCAACAACTTATAAGATAATCCTCCTCTTAATATCTAACAATCCGTTTTTACCGTCTTCTTCCTCGAAACTTCCCTCACTCAAACCTATTTACACTCACTGAAATCCCTAACCCTTCGCACAAATCGAGACTTATCCTCTAGAAGATTACATCATAACTATACCTCAAGGGACTTAACTAGCCATTGACTCTTAAACTCTACGAAACTCGTCAAAATATAACAACCTCAGATATTCGTCTTAATACTAACACCTTCCTTTTTGTGACTCCATCACCATCTCGTCAATCAACTTCTTAATTTCTCAATCAAATTCTGACAAACTTCAAGTCCTACACACCTTAGACAGACATTCATAGATTTAAAACCTAAACCTTCCCCAAGTTTGGTCCTCTAATGACCTTTAATCCTTCAATACTTCTTAAATGAATATCAGTTTCTTAAAAACTATAACTCCTTCACTTACCCAAACGACCTGATAAGTGTCGTCATGCTTCCACACTCACCACTTGGTCCTGCTATCCATAATCATAACTTATTATGCTAACATCATTCAAATCTTATCACATGGTCATTATGTCCGCAATCTCATAATCAACATCAATCGATCACCGACCTTAACACTCCACACAACCCAGAATTCCCTTACTTCAAGATCTCTCTTATACTACACCTCAATGGTCTTAACCCGAAACTCACCTTCAGGTCTTCAATCTTCTAAGATTCAACTCCTATTGTCACACCTACAACCATAAGATCTCCTACTCGTACGTGATTCTCGACTCTCAAGATTCAATCTTAACCCTAAGATTTCAATCCAACTTAGTAAATCTCACTTAGTAATCCTAGCATATTTCTTTGAAATCCATATCAACAACCTCGAGTATTCAACTTATGCTAAAACTTTCTGTCTCCAACTTAATCATTAATTCAACACTTTTCAAGCGAAAATTCATCTCTTAAGACTATAATGTCTCCACATATTAATCAAACGCTTAGCAAAACTTATTCCTCGAACTCGACTATAACAATCTAGTTCAGAGCTAATTCTTCTCAATCTCGCTACCATCAAGCTATCATCTAAAACCTGATATTAAATCCAACCTATCTAATCTCTAATAATCCCACGTCAGAAATCACATAACCTATGACTTCATAACTTCCGAGAAAATACTTAAAGATTTTCCAACATCAATTCTATTGGCTTAGTCTACCTCTACTTGGAGTAATCACACGAACTAACCAATCAATGTCTATACGACACTCATCGACTTCCACAGATTCAAATCTTAATCTTTTACAATCAAATTCTTAACACGAACTTTCCTCCCAAATCCGACTAATCCTCAATCAATTCAAATTCATCTTACCCGTCCTTCTATCAAAGTCCATAACCAGCTGTGATTCCGAATATCACCCCCTCAATATTAGGTTGATCAGGCCTAATACATCGAAGGTGGAAATTTAGAAAAACCCACTGGAACAGTCAATGAGTTCCTATCCTCCAGTAGTCACAAATATCCTGATACTAAATCCTTTAATGATCCCGCTACGGAACTACACACCCTCAACATGACACGTATACTACCCATACGGAATCTCCCTAAGATTCGTTCTTCAGCTACTAGCTTCCTCATAGTCGCATCGGTGGAAGGCTACTTTCTAGACTTAGTGTGCTATTCCCAACCTCGTGTAACTCCTATAGTTAAAACACGAGCAACTTCGAATAAGGTCCTACTAGGGATAATAATCATAAGATCATAGTCTAAGTAGTAAATACAAGTTAGGCGCGTCACACTCGCTTCGAAGAGAAAAGAGTAAGTTATTCTAGAATAAAAGAACAGTTAAAATATTACCATCGTTCCCACGTTCTTCCTCGTTCCACTCCTCAGCTCTTGCCCTCCTTGGCATGAATCCTTTCCTCTGGAGCAAGTTGTTTTCCTTTCCCAACATTCCCTGATGATTCGCCCTTGAGTGCCTTGCAATCTTGGGAGAAATGTCCCGGTTGGTTGCAATTGAAGCATAGACTTTCTTTGGTCTTGCAGTTCACAGCTAGATGCCCCTCTCGGTTACACTTGAAGCATCTCCGTCCAATCACTGAGCACTTGTTAGCAAAATGCCCAAACTTTCCGCAACGAAAACATATCACAACTTTGTCACCAACTGGTTTCCCTCCATTATCAGCAGTCGTTGGTTTGTACACTCTTGAGATAAGATCTCTTCCCTTGAAACGCTGATACGGTCCCCACTGATGGTAGCTCTCCCTTCTGTTGTAGCCTTGAGATCCTGACCTTATTGGTCCCCCAGCTCCTGTTCGGTTCATTCCTCTTTGTTGATACATTGCTGTCGCCATCAGTCGTTGATGATGCTCACGTGTAGCCTCCGCCATCCGGTTAAGATCCACCATCCTATATCCCATCGAACGTCCGATTAGTACTAACCATACGGTAGCACTAGACAAACCACTCAATCCGATTGAGTAGTAACGCAAGCAATTAGAGCGAAAATCGCTCTGCAGACAATCAATTTTCACTCTTTGCAGAGTCACACAACCTAGCACAGAAGACCTATTCCCCAAAGACTCCCAAAAGACTCGACTAAGCTCTGATACCACAATGTAACACCCCGATTTCCAGGTGTCACTTTAGTAACCAAAAATAAACTTTACGCGGAAAACAGGTAATTTTTTTTTTTCCGTTTTCTTTCCTTTAAATCAAAACGATAAGGAAGTAAAGACAAAACCCAACAACTAAACTAACTGATATACAATATATACACATGTACAGCCTCAGCTGCACTCCACGTCACGCGAACCCGCAGTGACTCCCAAGTAGTGTGCCCTTAGGCAAATATATACAGACCCAGAAGTGTAAGTGAGAAAATTATAATTACAAACCACTAGGAGAAAGTCGGCCTCAATATGGCCTAAGCAAAGACCCCTATGGTCCAACTGACTCACTGTGATCCCTCAGTAAGAGAACCACATGAAAAGTCATGCGTCGGAAACCTACCCGATCCCAAAAGCAAAACGAATCAGAGCTCTACACAAAACATGACGCCTGCCCGAACCTAACCTCCCAGTGCCAAACCCACAACGATCTGAAGTCGGCAAGTTGAAGCTCAACTCTATGCGCCATAGAACTCCTTTCGTCAGACGTCCACGCTCGTCAGTCCGGTCCTCCATGACCCTTCCCCGATACGTCGCCCGGTGACCAGCTACATCGATCACCCAAGCGGTGGGGCATCCCGATCCAGCAGCTCATATCTGATCCCCCCCGAGGGAGAGACCGTCGAGAACCAGTCGACCATCGACATCTGGCAGCAGGCCGACCGCCCAAACACAAACATACAAACAAAGCCAAGGCGCTAGGGTCAACTCACAGCAATAAGTAGATATACACTCAACATGTGATATGGGGTATAGATATATGTTGATATATATACATATAAACAATCCTAGCATGTTATGGCTCTAACATTGCTTCAATAAACAAACAGCACACAATCTCAGTCAGCATGAATGTATGCGTGAAATGCACAATATGTATCCGGATTTGTGACGCGTTCCCGTTCGCCACAAGTGAAGCATTTTCACTATGGATGGACCATTCCCGTTATCCATCCTGGATGAAATCCATCCTGGATGAACCATTCCCGTTATTCATCCTTGGTGAACCATTCCCGTTATTCACCGAATGATGAACCATTCCCGTTATTCATCATTAATGCAAGGTGAACCATTCCCGTTATTCACCATGATATGCACAGGTGAACCATTCCCGTTATTCACCCGATTGAATGCAACGTGGTTAGCCAAACAACGAATCGTCCTTACCACGAAAGTGTCTAGCTCACAACCCAATCTCAACCAAACCCAATGAGTTAGTGTCGGTCAATACAACACAACTCGGAGTAAGTGTCGGTCAATACAACACAGCTCCACCAACAAAAATACACAAGGGTCTAGTGTCGGTCAATACAACACAGCCCAAACAACAAGAGCACTAGGTGTCGGTCAATACAACACGGCTCCACAACACTCCCCAAGAGTACTAGAGTACTCGATGACTTTCAATCATCACCATAGCTCACCTTAGTGGCTTTCCCCAATTCCGATAACTCTCCCAACCCACAACAAAGGTCGACTTTTCCCCGTCTTTCGTAAATGTTTTCCCCTTTAGTTCTCCTATAACTATTCATTTAGTAAAAACGTTTCGAATTGAATTAGTCAGGTTATGAGTTTATTTCTCAAAATCTAGGTTTCCCAAGTCTTTAGTTTACAAAATTCTATTCATTCTAGGTTTTCCGAAAACCAACCACCCAAAAGAAGTTTCTCGGGGAAAGTCTAAGAATTCCAACAAATACCAGCAAGTGGCTAAGTCTCAAACCCCTCGTTTGAACTTGCCTAGGGTTGTTCATCCAACCCGAAACATCAAAGATCACCAGATCAATGAATCTCCACTCCGAAGTCGCGTCAAAACGCACAATCCAACAAAGCACAACATCACAACATCAGTTCATCAACATAATCAACATCAAAGTAAAGCATAAGTCGAATTGATCGACGCCTATCATGCATTCATAGCTAATATATATGTAAGTTGCCCTAACCTCGAGCTGTTCCAGCTTCGAAATCAAGGTTCTCCTCAAACAGTTGCTCTGAATATTCCAAAGTTCCTTCAACTGAACCTCGGAGAAAAACCAAGCAGAATCCAAACAAAATCGATTAGTTCGATCGCAAAACAATACATAAACGATAGACAAAGCATTAAAGCTTCAGAATACGACAAACGGGTACGAAAGGACAAGTTTTCGAAAACGAAAAACTCCCCCCCCCCCCCTTAGGAAATAGCCCACGGCCATAAGGAGAAAAGAGCTTCGGCTCTTTTTCTTCGATCAAATCAGTTTACAAGGTAGTTTTAGGGTAAAACTAAGGCAAAGAAACTGTTAGAACAATTTTCGGACAATCGGGCCGAAATACGACTATCCAGGGGCATTTTGGTCCAAAATAAAGGCTCAAAACTTCAAAGTTATCAGTTCTGAAAACAGATTTGACAGCAACGATCCTCATGACATCCGTGACAACAAATCCTAAAGGCACGAAGTCAGATTATAGCTTTACGACAATAAAGTTTCGAAATGTGAGACAAAAAGAGTTTTGAGTCAATTTTTCAGATCCTGGACAACTGAATCGCAATCAGAGTTTACTGACAGAGGTTTTAGACTCAGGGGAACATAAGGAACATAACCCAAGCGAGAAATCAGAGAAATCAGACAATTTTAGAAAAAGCTCAAAACTTAGAGCACAGAAACGGCTTCAGAAACGCAACAGAAACAACAATCAGAGGTAGGAATCGGGTTAGTTACCTTGATACCTAGAAGTAGGGACGAACTGCACGAAGATTGGTCAAGATTTCACGAAAATCTCTCCTCTCCCTCTCTCTCTACAATTCTCGGCCAAAATGGTGAAAATGAAGAGGATATTAGCTTTTTCGCCTATTTATAGGCGGGCGAAATCGCGGGAAAATGAAAATTTCGCGATTCCGATTTTTGCAGCACGATCACCGTGGAATTCTAAGAGAGATTCTAGCGTCAGAATTCCAGAACTCAAAACAAACATCTAAGATTTGGGAAAAACGATATCGAAAAACTCAAAAGCGGTGTCGGTTAATCTGCCCCGAAAAACTACTTTTTGCTTTGATGCTCAAACGACAAAACTTCCAACAGAAGAAAGATTGGAAACGTCGAAACAAATCTGGCAACGCGGACGGAATCTTCGTTAGAAGTCCCGAATAGAAAAAGTCTTCATCCATTGCTCGAAAATAGGGTTTCGAAGCAAAGAAATTAGCGTCGGCGGACATCCGAAAAGTGAAACCTATCGTGCGTACAGTCCAGAGTTCCGAAATGAAACGCTGGTCGATGGAAAAATAAAGAGAAACTTTAAATTTTCCGAGAGTTCGAAATCTCACTCAAAACGTTGCTTTAAGAACGAAATAGCCTATTCTGGACACGCTCGCCCTAAGGCAAGTGTGCAGACGACTCGCACTAACTCCGAAAACGACTACGCAACATTCCTCAAGCAATTCCTGAACTTTCTTCTTCATTAATCTTCCTCAAATA